>NC_054373.1:133606152-133959485 GCF_017654675.1 Xenopus laevis
TCACTAATATGTTAATCTAAATGCAATTCTTATGCAAGTGTTTGAGAATACACAAAGACATGCTGGAAATATATGCAAATAAAATTGAAATTAAACCTTTTACTGGTTGTAATCATAAAAAGCTAATTTAAATTTTCACAGGAATTTCTTACCAAATTGTTAATTCTAAACTGATATACTGTATACAGCTATATTTATTGCTGCTTGATTATAACATGCAGTTATTATCTTTTATGTAAAACTAAAACTCAGTACCATTGGAAAACTTAACTATATTCAAAAACACATAACTTGATATTCATAAAAAGATGTAAAACCTTGCGATACCAAAGCAGTCTCCTAAAAACCGAAAATAATGGAGACTTTTGCATAAACAGCTAATAATAGAACTGAGGTTTAGGAATAAGGGGCTTAAAGATATTGTATTGGTGAAATCCCAAGGCTCTCATTCAGACAATGTATTTAGTGAGCATAATCTAATTTAAAATTGAAAAAAATAAAATGAACTCTCTTGCTTATGTTAAAGCAAAAAGACTTTAACCACTAGTGTATTCATACTCGGATATGATACAAGAATGCAGGAAGCCAATTTTGCTGTACCGACAGAAACATATTTATTTTGTGTATCCTTCAGGCTTAATAAAAAGTGCATAAAATAATATTACTGTGGTTTATTAGCCTCTGTTTAGATTGTTTCATTTACGTTTAAACATGGAAAAAATGGAATCGCCAGTCTTATATTTTTTTCAAATTGCACCCAAAATAAAAATGGTAATGGTCTATATTATTAAAGTGAATCACTTAAAATACTACTCATACAGACCAAAGGTAATTCAAGGACAGGGGGTTGTAATACTGACTTACCCAACAAGGCCTAATAGAGACAGCCTCAGAAGATCAATGATAAATTGTCCAGTCATATTAATGCATATACGATTGACAATTGCATAGTTTATTTTTAAGAATATCTGAAACTAAGTACTCAGAGGATGATTTATTAACTATTGAGTTTGAGATTTGCTACAGTTCATAAATTTCTCCAGAACTCAATTTTTCAATTGAACTCAATTTCTGGCAAAGATGGCCCATGTTCAGTGAATAGTAATTAGTCTATGGATCCTAGAGGTACCTAAATGTTAACAATAGAACAGTAATGTGGTAAGAATCTGGAACCACACATATATATATATATATATATATACCACTATTGTTGCATTTGTGTGCATTGATGACATTTAATAAATAACTATGCTTTGCTATAGTTCCAGTTGACTCATGTGAATAAAATGCTTCTTCTAAGTAGCTATATTTTAATCTGGGTGATCAGTCAATTTGTCTTTTATACATATTCTTTCAAAAAGTACTGAAACTGATCTGGGACCTTTGATTGGTCATTTTTCAATGGACCTTTTACGGATCTGATTGGCTCAGTGGTGATTTGAGGCCTAAGGGGTGGTGGATGTAATACATACTGTTTACACTATTACATGCATCACATAAACCCTTTCATGAATGCCACTTTTTGATTAGAAAAGCCCAATATAAAAGTATGAATGAATAAAAATGCAGAGCAAATACGAAAAACTACGAATACCTTGAAATCCTCATTTTCATAAGAATTACAAACAATTACCTCCAAAAAACACTTTAGTAATTTGCCCCTTAGAGTATTCCACCCCACAACATTGATCCTCCTGAAAAAAACACAGTGGGGCCCATTTAGTAAAGCTGAATTTTTTGTGGTATTAGAGTTTATGAAACCACAATTTGTCTAAAATCACAGAAGAGAAGTTTTGTATTAGAGTTTTTCATGATTTTTACCCATGATTAATCTCAAATTTTCAGAGTTTAAAAAAAAAAAAAGAAAAAGAAGAAAAAAAAAACCATATTGATTCTGCACGTTACCTAGAAACTTTGATAAAGGGGCAAAATTTTTGTCAATGTTTCACATGTAGCCCAGTACTCAGTGTATGATGCTATAATTGAGTTACCTATGATGAAAAGGGTACATTTGCAGCTTTGTGTATAGGAGGGGTGGGAGGGGTTGGCACATCCATGGTAATTTAACAAGAATTAAGAACAGACATATTTGAAGGTGGTGGTGAGTTTACTGTAGGGGGTACCTTTATTTCTGTTGAAATGAAAGACTTGTGTCCTATACAGCTATTGGAGAATGTGACAATTGGACAATGTTCACACTCCCCAAATACTAATAATTCCAAGAGCATTTGCTGTAACAGTGTAAAGTGTTCTTTAGCAAATGAACCCATAATTAGAATGTCATAAAAACCATTCAACATGATCTAGTCCTTAGAGAATCTGCCGCATGACATGTTGACTTATACAACTAAAGAGGCCTGACACCATTCCATAACCTTAACCATTCAGCCTGTACCTGAGAAGAATTCATTTTTCTATGCGCTCTTGTCATATGTGCATGAACTAATCTAAGATCAGATTATTGTATAGGCTGATTCTCTGTTACCTGGAGAAGCCTTATTTCACTAACAAACAGATGTAAGTCATGGCAGATGTGATGTTACAACTAGGGGGGTTATTTATCAAAGTCCGAATTTCTCTCAATATTTTCTGAAAAAAACTGAGACCAAATCTGCATGGTTTTTTTGGTCTTATTTATTAATATACTTTGCCGGTAAAAAATTTGGCTGGAAAAAATAATAAAAAATCAGATTTTTAAGATTTTTTCTGATTTTTCATCTGATTTTCGCTACTTTTTCGGATTTTTCACCCGAAAACTCAGAATTTTGCCCAAAAACTCAGAAAACTTTGTGGTATTGCCAAAAACCCAGCGCACATCAAAAAATCATTGGGACTTCTCCCATTGACTTATTTGCAACCTTGACAGATCTGCGATGCCGGATTTTCAGATTCTGACTTTTCCCATGCTCGGGGTTTAATAAATTCTGAAAAATTTGTGTTATTTTTATATTTAAAAAAAATTACAAATTTTTCATGATTTTTTCATTTGGAGTTGAGTAAATGACCCTCTAGATGTTGTTATACGTAACGGAGACACCAAACTTAAAGTTACACTCAGGTTGGTTTATTTACATATAACAAGTGCACATATTATATCAAAGTGGACATATTATAAAAAAGTGCAAGATTCAAGTCATTTTAGACAAACATTATAATTGGTTCATGGTAAGTGTAAGCTTTATATGCTTCAGCCAATTTCGGCGCTGCCCTGTTGCCATTCCGACCACAACCAAGTAAATGACC
This sequence comes from Xenopus laevis, assembly GCF_017654675.1. Lineage (NCBI taxonomy): Eukaryota > Metazoa > Chordata > Amphibia > Anura > Pipidae > Xenopus > Xenopus laevis. Next base: position 133,609,396 of record NC_054373.1, read on the forward strand.
TTCAAAAGCACTGACTGGTACTAGAATCTATCCATGTATGTATTCACCAGTATAAGAATGGCCAATTGCTAGCAACTTTGCAGTTGGTTCTCATTGTTTATTTTTTTATAGGTTTTGCATTATTTCCCTGCTTTTTCTGCATGGGGGGGATCACTGATCCCGTCAGCCAAAAATGATTGCTCTGTGAAGCTAAAATTGTATTGTCTTGTTCATTTCTATTACTTATCTTTCTTTTCAGGTCTTTCCTCATTCAAACCACTGCCTAGTTTTAGGGTAACTAAGACCTTAGAAATCAGAAAGCTGCTAATATAACAAACTGGACAGCTGCTGAATAACTGAAAAAATAATTTAAAATATGAGACCAATTGCATAGTCTAAGAATATCAATGTCTAAATGATACTTAGGGGCACATTTACAAAGCTTGAGTGAAGGATTCGAATTAAAAAAACTTTGAATTTCGAAGTGTTTTTTGGGCTACTTCGACCATCGAATGGGCTAGTTCGACCTTCGACTACGACTTCGACTACGAATCGAACGATTCGAACTAAAAATCGTTCGACTATTCGACCATTCGATAGTCGAAGTACTGTCTCTTTAAAAAAAACTTCGACCCCCTAGTTCGGCAGCTAAAAGCTACCAAACTCAATGTTAGCCTATGGGGAAGGTCCCCATAGGCTTGCCTGTGTTTTTTTGATCGAAGGATATTCCTTCGATCGTTGGATTAAAATCCTTCGAATCGTTCGATTGTAGGATTAGCGCTAAATCGTTCGACTTCGATATTCGAAGTCGAACGATTTCAGTTCCTAGTCGAATATCGAGGGTTAATTAACCCTCGATATTCGACCCTTAGTAAATCTGCCCCTTAATGTGTTTATCCCTTTATTTGTTTGTATGTTTTTGGCATGTGGGAGGAACCCATGATACCCTGTAAAAACCCTTGCAGGTAATACCCTGATTGACACTGAATGGTGGACCTCATTGTTAAAGGAAAGCAATGGTAAGCACAGTCAGTACAGATATAGATTTACAGTTATGGCTTTGCAGATTAAACTTCTAAATATATTGTCCTTATTATTATAGTAAATGTTTGTTAAACTATTTTTATGTTCACCATACCATACTTTCCATACTTACAGTCTAAGGGAAAATGTAAATGCTATACATTTTCTAAAAAATAGAGCAAATAAGGGGACAGTCAGAAACAGAGATGTATAAATTAGCTATTTACAGTTTAAGGGGGCATGAACATAAACACAGCATACAAACAGCTGGTGGGGAAGCAGCTGGAAATGTATGGCATTAAAACAGACATTTCTAACATCCATGATAGCTTTTCCATTACGTTAGTGGAACTATTGTTTGCTTCAACATTAATGTCACATAGAAAACTAAGTGAAGCAATTTCTTCCTGTCAACAAAAATTGAGCTATGGTTGTTAAATTTGCTAATATTTGCAAATAGTACTTTCCTGAAGTCAGAAAATATTGTGATTCAAGGGAAAAACAGCATGTTATAAACATTACCACAATGCTGTCAGTAGCCTGATTACCCCATATTTCTTAGTTACAGCAAATTGTCATATGCATTAAGTCTTAATGTCTCACTTTTATAGACCAGCAACAAAATATTATGTACTGTCTAAGGAACAGATAGAACTGTTGCTGTAAAAAGTGTTTCATGTCATGGGATGCTTTAGTTACAAAGGGCTATGTATAACAAAAGAACAGATAAGGGTCACCCAGCAGTCAAGGTTTATGCCTATCCCTTTAGGTACTGCTACTTTGCTCTGTGCCTTATTTGAGTCAAAGCATATAAAGCAATAATATAAGGTACCACTGAGCCCCATACTTAATACCAATCAACAGGCATATAGTACAGAACCTTGTGTACCCCAGTGCTCCTCAGCTTAAGAAAAGAGACACAAGACTACAAGATGATTGCCTATTGGTACTTAGTAGTGATGGGCGAATTTATTTGCCAGGCGCGAATTTGTGGCGAATTTGCGCGATTCACCGCCAGCGAATAAATTCAAAAACGGCCGCAAAAATTTGCGGCAAAAATTCGCCAGCGTCAAAAAATAAACTAGATGCCGGCGCCATTTCGCTAATTTTTGCCGTTTCGCGAATTTCGTGAAACAACGCAAATTCGCCCATCACTAGCACTTAGTGAGTGTAAGAGGGTTTCACAGTGGCAATAAGTGACATCAGGAGAATTTGTATGGTTGCCTACCCACATTAAGTAATTCCAGGTGATTAGCTCAATTTCAGTTCAAGGTTCAAGGCTGAAAAATCATCTCACAGGGAATTGTCTCATCAGAAATTATACAACTTTCTGACATGTGACAATTTGGCTTGCTTATAGGCATACATTGTTTACAGTCTGTGATTTGCAAGTTTGTAAATCCTACTAGTAGTGCATGGTATCTGTATATTATCTACACCTTTGAATCCTAGTTTGTATTTTACTGTTTTTTCCAATTGTCATGTGCCCTTACTCCTGTCTGGATTTATGGATCCTGACAATGGGAAATTCCATGTGGAGCTCTGTCTATTATCTGTGAGACATAAACAGAATAATACTGGCACTTTTTTCATTAAAGGGTTGCCACTGGATCTCTAATCCCAAATACATGGATGGATCCTTGGTTACCTTTTGTGAAGCATGCATTACATCACCAGCAACATGTATAAATGGTACAGCACTTCTGTTTACAAATCTGAAACTTGTGCAAGCTCTGTGAATTGTACTGGAGAAAATCTAATGGTGCTGTAATGGGACCAGAAAACATACCCCTCTTTTTGACATTGGGCTATTGTGAAAAGGTGCATAAGCATTAACTGAACTGATATATATATTGAGGACATTGAGTCATTTTGTGCCTAAAGCTACTAAAAATGCCTTACCCTTTAAAAAAATAATAATATAAAAATAAAAAAATAAATTGCAATGTATTTAAGCTGGCCAACTACGTCAAAGTCATCCCCGATGTGGCCTGTTCCTACACTCAACTTGCATCTGTTTCATTAAGAATTCTATTGCTTTATTATACATTTTATAAAGGGCCTAACTTTTACCTGCAACTTACTTGCTGCTTTCAAAGTAAAACTCCCAAACTTGGTTGCCCTATTATTGGCCACCAGTAGTGATGGCTGAATTTGTCCAGTTTTGCTTCACCGAAAAATGTGAAATTCGGAAAACACCGGAAAGATTACGAGACACTTTGAAGTCAATGGGAGACAAAATTATTTTGATGCGCGGCAATTTAGATGGCCACGACAATTTTTATATGTGTGCCTTTTTTTGTCCAAATTTTGCCCAAATTTTTTGGTGTTGCTGATTTTTCGCCAGCAAATTTGTGTGAATTTATTCTCTGGTGGCGAAACGCGAATTCGCTGCGAATTTGCGCTTGGTGAATCACTAGCCACCAGCATTTGTGTATTTGCATATGTATATTTATATATAGGGTCTTGACAAAGGTCTTAGACAAAGACCGGAACGTTGGTCAACGTTTAAATGCAATTAATAAAGTATTGATTTTTAAATTTCATCAAACCCAGTGTGCACTGAAGTTCTAAAAGCTTAATTTAAAAGTTAATAATTCAGTCCCATATTGTACTATATTTATACCTATATAGCAATTATTGGTAAGGTTTCATAATGACCATAAATCCTCCATTTTCACCTTTATACATTACCCTATACAATTGACTTTACTAAATGTGTTGTGTAGTATGAATTAGTAATATATTATGAGAATATGAAAATATACAGGCAGGTTTGATCAATTTCTAGAAATGGTTCCATCAAATACACACTGTGAATGCGAAGAGAGCTATAAAAAAGCAATTTTGTAGTGTTACTATTACAGACCATTATAGACTTCACACATTTAGCATCTGGCTTTTTGGCACAAGAATAACAGCAAGGATTGTTATTTTCTTCTAACAATTTGTTCTGCATTGTGACACTAATTAATCAATTTTTTTCATTAACTTGTTTGACTTTCTAACTCAATACATTTGTATAATATGCTAGTAAAAGCCAAATTGATTTCATAAAATAGAATTTACCATTGTAGGTCACTTCCAAGCTCTCAAGTTGCTTGACCCACAGTTTCAAAGCTTTCTTTGATTTTAATACAATTTGTTAATAATACAGTATCAGACACATAATTCATCTACAGCAAATGTTTTAAATAGAACTTTGAAAGGTTAAATGCATTCCATTTTCAAAGGATATACAGTACATAGCACCAAAAACTTTAATCATAAGAAACTGGCTGTAAAACATAAGTCTTGGGAAAATATTATACACTGTAGAACTCTGAAGCTGGTAGGAAAAACTTTTTTCAAATCATTCAAAATTATTATTGTGTCTAAATTACAAGTTAGAATTTAGCATTGTTTGTCTATGGCACAACAGTCAGATACTGGCTAAGGGAGGTTAATTTGCCTCCTACTTAAGTAAAAATATAACTCTACAAAAGCATGTGTTTTTTCCTGTCATGATGATTTAAATTCACATAGAGGGTTTAAGGTAATTTTGAGTGAGAAATTGAAAATTTCTCTTAATTTTCCATAATGAAGGTTGCTTTTGATTCTATATAAATGATCTATCCACCTATAAACTATTCAAGTATAAATAAAACAGGCTACATTAAAAAAAAGAAAGAATAGGAGAAGAGAGCTCATTCATTATCAAACTAGTATGGAACCTAAAGGTACACAGGGTTAATAAAGTACTTTAGTGATGCAATTTAACAGTATCTCCTAAGTAAGAAATGGAAAATATACAGTACCTCTCTAGTTAACATAAACTGGTCAGTTGGCTCTTAGGATAAGAGGCCCTTATTCTTTTATATAGTAACATCATTAATAAAACTAAACAAGGGTACATCATCAATCACGTAATTATCTTTAATTAAGCTTATTATGTTTTATACCTCATCCTCTAATAATAGTCATGCATGAATCTAGTTTCCCCCCATTAAAATTTAAGAGATGCGGTCATGCAATAAAAATATCTACATACTAAGTACTACATTACATAAGCTAATGAAGCCTCAGCGTCATGTGCCATATATTTCTGAAAATGGAATGTTTTTCTCAAGAACATTTGAATAATAGCTGCAAAATGTGACACTGTTACTTGTTTCTGCATTAAAGGACATTGGTCCTTGTTTCGGCATTAAACAGGCATGATAAATGAACATGTGAGTGTTTTTAAAGAAACATGTTTTAATCATGTGACCCCTGAACACCGCTTATTAACACAATGCACTGGTGAAATTATTATTATATTCATTGAAGAAGAGGAGTAAATGTAACAAGAAGACTCAATGACATTGAAATTAGATAAGAGTCATCACTAGCATATAAAATGATAAAGATTATATTAATTTACGCCTCAAAAGAGAGCCATAGTTCAAGCAATAATTGGCACAAGAGAGACTTGAGTCACTCAAAGCAACTCCTAATTAGAACATATCTGTATCATGCAATTTAGTCATGGTCTGATGTGATTTGCAAACAACATTACATGAGGTTATCAGGTCACATTCAACAATAATTGGAGTATAGTTATAGAATATTTGTAAAATGTTTTTATTGGCAAAATGCACACTATGATATAATTTATGTATATTTATTCAGGCAGTTTTAGATTTTTAGATGAAAGGTCCCTGAATAACTTAATTGATATAAATGCATAGACTACCACTGGAGATGTGTTTGATCCACTAAATGATGTTGCCCATTTAACCTTGAAGCAATGCACAGAGAAATATTCTATATTCTCTTATATTTATTCAGTTTGCATTGTACATATGTATTCCACTTGGGACATTAAAAAGTCTTCCTTCAAACTATATAAAGTAGCACTTTATTTACAGTAGTGTGTTTGGCTAAACTGGTCTAGTTTTCAGACATCAATGTGTGACCAGCAACAGACAGAGGGGAGTAATTTACTATATTTTGTTTTTACATGTTATTAACACAGTTGCTAAATGTATAATAATATTTTGGAGTACTTACTATTCTATTATTGTAATAATATATTCTGCAGCCTGTTGGGAATCATCATGTAAAGAGAATTGTTGTCCATTTTGTCATGTAGGTTGTAGCTGTCTTGACGTTCTCTTGTAGCTTTTAAAGCTGCCATGCACAACCCAAAGCTGTTGGGTTAAAAAAAACTAAAATTTTTGAAGTTTTTTTGTAAAGAAACTCAATATTTTCTAGATTTATTAAATTTTTCTAGATTTATTATACCCTGAACCTGGAAAGAGCTTGAATATGAAAATACTCCAGCAAAAACCTGTTGAGGTAATGTAGAATTCAATAGCAGAGGTGTCTTCAACCATTTGGAGATGTTTGTAGCCTTCATGGTGTTCAGGTTTTTTTTCGAAAACTCAATTAATTGGGGCGATTAAAGTTTTTTTCTGCCGAAAACTTGATTGATTTGAGTTTTTGGATTGTTCACCATGAATTTACTTATTTGAGTTTTTTCCATTTGAGTTCTTTCTTAAATCAGAAAACATTAGAATTTTCGCCAGCATCAAAATTCATGTTTCGCAAATTTTTCCGCTAATTTCATGGCAAAGCGAAATGGGACAAATTCACCCATCACTAATCAATGTACATCCCCTGATAAGTAATCTATGCAGATGCATGTATTTGCAAAGACAGGGTTTTTTTTAGTTACAAAATTATGATCATAAAATTTAAAAGCCACCATACCACTTCAAGGTAAAACCCATATGGTGGTCCCATAACTATTTACCTCTGGTTATAATGCACAAATGCTAAAGCCTCCCGGCATAAAAGCATTACCTGAAATAAAGGTCTCCTGACCTGGGCATTGGTTTCAATCATAGGGCTTAGTCCTTCCCCGCCATTAGCTTTCAAAGGAGAAAGATAACATAGACCACAGCATTGGTTTAATGAGATTAATCCTCCCCCGCTTGCGGCTTTTAAGAGAGAGAGACTGCCCAAACCAACACCCATTTCCAAAGGCATGGGTCCACCATATAAAGGGAATAACAGGAATAATGTCTCAATAGCCATAAAGTCATTTCCATTGCAATTGTTTAATGAGACATGGCAGAGGTAGTAAGAAATACTTTTGTATTTGTGGGAAATAAGAGTTTTTAGGAACTTCTGTGTGGAGCATTCTTAAATTAGTCCCTAAAAGTCAGCAATTGTTTAAATCCGCCACATGGCAATTCAATTTCATAAAAATGGTGTTTTATTCAACTGAGAAATCTGTAATAATGCAGTTGCTGTGATTTTCTAGTAAATTCAGGAAAATGTAATAGGTGTGCTAAAATTCCAAATTTCTAGGAATTATGAAAAAAATCTTCATAATCCCAAGTGTGATCCAATCACAGTGGTACCATGGTCCTTATTGAGTCGTACATGACTGGAAGTGAGATTTGTGACTGGATCACAGGGCAAAGACACAAGGGACACGCTGTCTCCCACAAAAAATCTTGGCTACCACAGGAGACAAAATGTCCCTTGCTTCCTTCCCAATGACTAAAATGAAAGACACCGGTGGGGGAAACATAAAGGGCATAAAATTGTCTGTAGTTTTCATAAGAGAAAACTTTGGGCTACTCTAAAAAGTAGCCAAGCTACATATGTTAGATTTGTATCTTGGCCTGTGGAATGGAAACAAGGGATTTTTTCCAGTAGCCAAAATTCTTGCCTGGGTGTCATTGCACCTAAAGGTGATCTGCACAGTAAAAGTATCAGTTATCTTTTGGACCATATTCAAAAGTTGTTGATCATCTATTGGTTTAAATAGATATTTTGACAAATTTGCAATTTTACCATCTCCGAAAAAAAGGGTCTGTGCACATTTTGGCCAGTTCCAGAACAGTTTATTGTAAGGCTAAACAGAGGTGTGCAAATTGTAACATGGGAAATATAAAAGCATGTCTTAATTCCAGTTTATTTGTGTATTTTAGAAATGACTGAACAAATGCCGCAAACTATGTAGTTACCACCATAATTTTATATTTGCAAAGCAATTGAAATGCATGCATTTATAATAAAAGACAGTAATTCAATAGCCAAAAATTATGTATACTATGCAACACATTCTATATTATCCATAGAGGCAAGTTTTTTTCAGAATACACTTTTTTTTTTTAATATTTTCAGATAGTGTCTGTCGTTATAACTACAAGATTAAAAATCCTCTTTCATAATGTTATATCATTTAATGTCTGGTGCAAAAAACAAATATACACTGGGGCAACAAAAAACATGAATTTCAGAAAAGCTAATTTTAGTGCCTTGAGGGCTGCCCTTCAGAGCATTGATTGGGGCATTAAGTTTTCAGCTAAAAACACAGAAAAGAAATGGTTGTCATTTAAAATGTTATTAAATCATTACTGTTCTCAATTTATTTCCTTATGGATTAAATGTAGAATTTCTAAGAATCATCCTATGTGGCTTAATGTAGGAGTAAAGAAGGTAATAGGAGAGAAAGGCATTTAAAAACTACAAATCTGTTGGAACAGAAGCTGCAATTAATGGATGGTACTAGTATGGATGTAACAGATACAGAAAAGGCAAATATGCTAAATCAGTTCTTTTCATCAGTGAATACAATAGAAGTCTGGGTTCCCAGGTTTACTTCATAGCTATACTGATGGCTCAGCTCAATCTAGTCAGTGGCTGACTCAGGATATGATCCATAAAGCTTTAATAAAAATTAATGTAAACAAGGCTCCAGGGCCTGATGGCATACACCCCCGGGTTCTAAGAGAGCTTAATTCAGTTTTAGACCAGCCCCTATTTCTGATTTTCTCAGATTCGCTTTCATCTAGTATGGTACCTATGGATTGGAGAAAAACTGATGATATTTTAACATTTAAAAAGGGATTATAATCTCAGCCTGTCAATTATAAAACAGTAAATTTGACATTGGGGGGCAGTAGATGTGATCTATTTTGGATTTTGCCAAAGCTTTTGATACCGTGCCCCACAAACGACTGCTTTCTAAACTAAGTTCTGTTGGGCTTAATGAAGCCGTTTGCACATGGATAGGAAAATGGCTACAGGATCGGGTACAGAGGGTGGTTGTTAATGGGACATTCTCTACTTGGAGTAAGGTTCTTAGTGGGTCCCTCAGGGCTCGGTAGTGGGTCCACTTTTATTTAATGTGTTCATTAATGACTTGGGGGAGTGTTTTGTAAGTAATGTATCAGTGTTTGCAGTTGACACAAAACTATCCAGCCCAATTAATTCCATCCAGGACGTGTCATCCTTGCAACAGGATCTTGACAAACTGGCAATCTGGGCAGCTAAGTGGCAAATGAGATTCAATGTTGATAAATGTAAAGTCATGCATCGGGATGTAAAAATATCCAAGACACTTATACCCTTAATGGGACTTCACTAGGCAAATCCATTATGGAAAATGACCTTGGAGTCATTTTTGATGATAAATTTGGCTGTAGCAAGCAATGCCAGTCAGTAGCATCAAGGGCAAATAAGGTCTTGAGCTGTATTAAAAGGGGCATAAATTCACGAAAGGAGGAGGTCATTCTTCCACTTTATAGAACACTGGTAAGGCCCCATCTAGAATTTTGGTCTCCATCACTCAAACAGTACATTACTGTATTAGAGAGGGTGCAGAGAAGGGCAACTAAGCTGGTAAAAGGTATGGAAAATCTTAGCTATGAGGAAAGACTGGCCAAATTGGGGATGTTCACGCTGGAGAAGAGGTGCTTAAGGGGTGATATGATAACTATGTATAAATATATACGGGGATCATATAATAATCTTTCTAGTGCTTTATTTACCAGTAGGTCTTTCCAGCTGACACAAGACCATCCATTCCGATTAGAAGAAAAGAGGTTCCGCCTAAATATTCGGAAGGGGTTTTTTACAGTGAGAGCTGTGAAGATATGGAATTCTCTTCCTGAACCAGTTGAACTGGCTGATAAATTAGATAGCTTTAAGAAGGGGTTGGATGGCTTTTTAGCAAGTGAGGGAATACAGGGTTATGGGAGATAGCTCAAAGTACAAGTTGATCCAGGGACTAGTCTGATTACCATTTTGGGGTCAGGAAGGATTTTTTTCCCCCTCTGAGGCAAATTGTGGAAGCTTCAGATGGGTTTTTTTGCCTTCCTCTTCATCAACTGGCAAATAGGCAGGTTAAAAAAAGTAAAAAGGTTGAACTTGATGGACGTGTGTCTTTTTTCAACCTAACTTACTATGTAGTCACTAGCTCAGCTATATTCAGGCTTCCTACATTTTGGTAAGTTAAACATAATAAATATACAGTATATTTGATCCCTACATAAATATAACAAGCTAAATTATACTTATTTAAATTAATAATCTTTATTTCTTTCTTTGTTTTGATATGGATGCCTGATTGAATGAAAATAAAGTAATGCAAATTCTCCTTTGCCATTGGAGCCACAAAAAAGGGTATTCACCCTATTTTTGAAAGATTTAAAAGAAGGGAAGAATTTGCTATCATTTTAATAAAAAAAGCTGCATCCTCATGTTTACAAAATTATTCTAAAGGGATGGAATATTTAAATATCAGGGTAGACTGTCACGGCTGATGTAGATCTCTCTGGACTAAAATGTGCTCGCGATTATGCTTTACAAGTACATTTGAGCAGGGGATCTTTTTTCCCCATGGAAAAGATCAACATGCAACAGGTTACCTCTTTAGATTAAAGGAAGAGGATTTTCATTTGAAACAGTGTAGAGGTTCTTCACAGTGAGGCTGTGGAATGCCTTGATGGGTGATGTTGTGATGGCAGATTTTATAAATGCCTTTAAGAGGGGCTTAGATGTTTTTGGCCAAAAAAAACCCTCTAGTTTTTATGAAAAATTAACTTGATCCTTAATAAATCTGCCACTTTAAGTCACTGAGGAGTTCCATGGCCATATAAAAGGAACTCCGAGGTTACTTCTAATATCCTCATATTTTCCAATAAGGGGTACTTTATTAATTATAGTACACATGTTTTAGAGAGTCATGTGACAAAAATTACATCACTAAGCTCTGTTTACAGCTGATGACATCACTAAGAGCTGTTCACAAGGATATCATTTACACAGGATATTCATGTCTTTTGTGTATTATAATGCAATCATTACACCGGCCATTCCTTTACTTTACAAAATAACTCTTCCTAAGTGCTTCAAAATGAGCTTTATAGCACTTGACAAAAATTGTATGTCAAGGTGACCAAATCATGTTAAAAATAGCTTAAAATATATATTTATATGTATAGTAATAAAACCCATTGCTGAGCACATGTACAAAATACATCTAATAAAAATGTTAAATTTCTATCCTGGAGTAGGACACAATGGACACAACAGGACTGAACTAGTAAAATCTGATTGCAATATTCCCTTTCTAGTAATTATCCCCCTATTTTATTGATATAGTTCATCTTCCATAAAGTTTTGGGATGTGCAAAGTTTATCGCAGGCAAAAAATGCAGTTTTACCAGTGGGGGGAATTTTCTAAAATTGTTCTAATTTTCTCTACCGAGGTAGGACAATAGGCTATTACAGAGCTAAAAACACCATAACTGAAATGTAATTTTGATTTCCCATTAACTCCAATGCATTTTGGTGGTTTTGTTCAAATTTTAGCAAAGAAAATGATGCCAGTTATACTTATTACTAATAAACTATGTATTTGAGCAACTGTAAGAAATTGTCTTTGAAGAGGTTGGATAGAAATATTCTCTGTAAAGTTATCTGCAATATGATGAAGGTACAAATGTTTTCTATTATTTCATATAATATGTTTCATTTTGCAATGTTAATTTATCCCCAGTTTCTATTCAAATTCTATATTTTTGCTTGGTTTGTGGAAAAGCTATATGAGGCAGCTGGATCACAAACAGCATGGGTTTGTTTGGTTTATTCCCATCGTTTCTGGAACGAAAACAGTTCATTATTCAGTTATATAATTATTGCAAGGACTACATGCATAGCTCCGTTGTAAGCGGTAGTTTGGCAAGCTGACAAATTACCTACTAGGCCACTTTACAAGATTCCATCTCACAGGCATTCAGTTCACCACGTGACGTCTTTTGGTTGTAGCTCGAAACTACTCTTTGAGAGAGTCTTTTTTCCCCACAATATTACCAAGAAGACACAAATGTACATAACAGTGGCAACTTTAGTTACAAATAAAGGGGAAACAAGATATTCAGCGCTGTGTTTTATTAGTATAATGGCAAGAAGAAAAAGAAAATATGAAAAAGAGTTAGAAGCAATTTATTTTAAAACAGACTGTCGTTTACTTATTTTCAGCATTTTAAGATTTGAAGGAATGGATTAAAATAGAGTGTTTCCAGGCTTAGGGGAATCTTATTGAGAAGGTTATAAGTATGATGGAAATAGAATAATAATCTAGTTGTAGACGTTTACGCATTCTCAGTGGCATAACATTTTCTAGGCATTGTTGTGCAAGACACTGTATTTTTAACCTGCATAAACTGGATACGCAAAGATGATAAAAATTAATCAGAATATAGAAAATGTTGTTTCCTGACTGAAAGTTATTAAATTGATTCACAGAGAATGTGACTGTCTGTCATTTACATTTTTGCAGTTTCAGTGAAATTTGTGGAAACGGTTGCTTTCTTAACGGAAGAGTGAAAAGATAACTATTTATTCTCACCATTAATAGCTGAAGTGCCTGGATTTTTACTGGCAACTGGATTATATTGAAGCAATAATTAAAAGCCACACAACTCATTGTAATAATTCTTGTTTTGAGGTACTAGATAACAGTACTTTATTATGATACACTAACATTTTGAAAACTGTATTGCTTTCATAATGGTGGCATAAATTGACAAAATAGCAAATGTACAGTACTTTTAAGACTGACTGCATTAGTGGGTTGACTAACTTATGGTACTGCATCTGGCAAAACAGACATACCTTGCACCAATCATCAGATGGAAATACAGAAATGTGTCATAAAAGCCTTTGCTGCTTCCTTCCATTAACTTCAGTAGTGCCTGGCACAGTTGGTACAGATGACCAAAACTGTTCATCCACTTGCACTAGCAAAGTTAGCTTTTTTCAGTTAAGCAGTCATGATAATATTCCATGTGCAGTGTGTGTGGGCTGGTGACAGGCCGTGCTAGGACGTGGGTATAGGGTAAGGCCAGGTTTTGGAGCTGCTAATGCACTGGAACCTCTTGGTACAGCTGTGATCGGTACAGCTGAGCAGTCTCAATCTGTGATCTTCCATGTGTATAAAAAAGACGGTTTCTGGAATTCTTGGCAGTGCTAGTGATGGTGAATAAATCTGCCAGGTGACAATTTGCGGCGAATTTCCGCGTTTTGCCAACAGCGAATAAATTCACGAAACTGTGGCAAAAATTTGGCGCTTATAAATATTTTTGTGGGTGTTGAAGTTGATGAGCTTCAAAATTATTTTGACGCCCATTGACTTCAATGTGTTTTGCAAATGTTTGCGATTTTGCGGTAAATGGGACAAATTCACCCATCACTAGCAGCCAACTTTGTAAGCCAGAAAGGAAACAGACCCTGTCGTAAATACAGAACAGGGTTTAATTCTTTCTGCCAACCACAAAGGCAGATTCCAGAATGGCCCAACTCGTGATATTCTGAGTTGACCTTTGCACAGACCAATTCAGCCCTGAATTGTGATTTGGCCAGTCACATTTTATACTGCTGGGCTACCGGTGTGCCATTTGGTGAGTATGTCCAATTTAGTCCGAATATAGGATTCAGATAGTGCACAGCTCTTACAAAGGGACATGGGGCAAATTATGTGTATTATGTTACAGAGGGTCCTGGCTTTATTTGCCCTCACAGTAGGGGTAAATTACCTGGGAAGAATAGGAATTTAAGCTGGCTACACAACATTAAACAAATGGAGTAAAGGTTATCAGCTACATACCATTTGGTGCAATAGTTCATGAGCGGGTGTTGAGATACTTTTAAGCACTGATATAATATTTATAATTTTTCCCTCCAGATTATAAAAGTTGTTTCATCACGACGTGGGTGCCCAGATGGTTCTCTACTACAATGCATAGCATTTGTGACATATAATCAAGGGTTAAAACTTGCTTGTTTTTTTAATTCAAAAATACCACAGGGTCAATGGTTAAGAAACAGGGACTTAAGTAATTTCACTGCCTCAACAAAATGTTCTTCATGATACGTTTAATTAAAATGAAATTGGACATTAATAAAAAAGGCTTTGGGTACAGTGTTAAAATTTAAGCTTAAGATAGACATAAGTGGTGGCTGGCAACATGCTGTTCAAGTAAAGTGTTATTTCCAACATAAAAATGCTGATAGTAGTAGATGGTGCTCAAAACAACAGGATGATTTTGGATTACCATGCATGACATAGATGATGGTAAATTCAGTCTAAATGTTCAGTCATAAATTTCTCAGTTATTTTAACAAAATATTTATTTCCGTGTGCAATGGGTATTCCAATATATTTGGCATATTAGTGATCACATCCTTGACTGGATTCCAGTTTCCGGAGTATAAAGAATCCAATTAGATTTTAGTGGCTATTTTTGTGACCTTTAATATATCAGTTTAATATCTACTTTCCTTATGGCTTCAATGACTTTATTGAGACAGGTAAAAGGATTCCAGAAAGTAATGTACATGATTGTGATAAAGATTTTTATGAGCATCTTTTTCCAAAGGGGTTTCTGTGTGCAAGGGACATTAACACGTGAAAGTACAACACATTAAACAAAATCACTTCTGATATTCCTTCCTATATTAAATAAAGTGTTTGGGTTAATTATTCAGACTCTTTCCACATCATGTGAAATTATGGCTCTAGAAACTCAGAGCTTATTCTATATTTAACATGGATCATTTACCATCACTTTCTAATTTAGTACTCTAGTAGTAATTGAAGGATGAGCGAATGAGGCCATTACGTCCCTCAAATGGGCTGTAGGGACTTTATATATCTCCAACAGCTGGCCACAAGCTGGAAAAGCATATTTAACACTATCCATATTTTACAAAGGATCAAGAGTAAATGCTTGTTATGCAGTTTACCACTTTGCAGATAAAGGAAATGGCACAACTTTTCAGATATAAAATGTAAATAACAGTCAATTTTATTCTGATTAATAGTTAAATAGTTACATAGTTAAATCGGGTTGAAAAAAGGCAAAGTCCATCAAGTTCAACCCCCCCAAATGAAAACCAAGCATCCATACACACACCCCTCCCTGCTTTCACATAAATTATTTATACCCATATCTATACTAACTATAGAGTTTAGTATTAGTAGCCACAATACAATGTCTGTCCAAGAAATCATCCAAGCCATTAAAAACATTAACAGAATCATCCTTCACAACATCACCCGGCAGTGCATTCCACAACCTCGCTGTCCTCACTGTGAAGAACCACCTACGTTGCTTCAAATGAAAGTTCTTTCCTTCTAGTCTGAAGGGGTGGCCTCTGGTACGGTGCTCCTCTTTATGGGTAAAAAAGTCCCCTGTTATTTGTCTATAATGTCCTCTAATGTACTTGTAAAGCGCTTTTTTCCAGAGAAAACAACCCCTACCTTGACAATCTACCCTCATAACTTAAGTCTTCCATCCCTCTAACCAGTTTAGTTGTATTTCTCTGCACTCTCTCCACCTCATTTGGAGCCCAAAACTGCCCTGCATACTCCAGATGAGGCCTTACAGGGACCTATAAAGAGGCATAATTATGTTTTCATCCCTTGAGTTAATGCCCTTTTTTATGCAAGACAGAACTTTATTTCCTTTAGTAGCCACAGAATGACACTGCCCAGAATTAGACAACGTGTTATCTACAAAAACGCTTAGATCTTTCTCAGTTGAGGAAACTCCCAACACACTGCCATTTAATGTATAACAGGCAATTATATTATTTTTGCCAACGTGCATAGCCTTGCATAATGATTTGTAATTCATTTCCAGAAACCATTATCCTCAACTAAAACATGAATTGTACCTAAAATGATGAACTGCTGTTTAAAAAGCATTTAATAAGGGGTTATTTATTAAAGTCTGAATGCCAAAAACTATAAAATCTTTTTGGTGAAAAAAAAAAACTTGAATCTTTCAGAATTTATTATACCCCAAGGATGGAAAAAGTCTGAATCTTATAGGGGTGGTTACCTTTAAGGTAACTTTTATTATGTTATAGACGACCAATTCTAAGCAACTTTTCAATTGGTTTTCATTATTTATTTTTTATAGTTTTATAGTTATCTGCCTTTTTCTTCTGACTCTTTGCATCTCTCAAATGCCTCCCATAAGCTGGCCATAGACGCAAAGATCCGATCGTACGAATAAACGTACGATCGGATTTTCCCATCTCCGGACCCTCCACTAACCATTCAGATCAAAGTCTTACCATTCCAATCAAATAAAGTAGTAAAAGAACAGATCAGCCAATGTTCTGCCCCTGACAGCAATCGTACAATAGTTATGTCTGACAAAGCTAGTGACAGTCTCCCTCTGAAAATCGTACAATCGGCAATATATGCAGAGATATTATCGGCAGGCGACAGAAATTTTCTAACCTGTCCAATCGACCAAATGACGATCTCCGCCGGACGAAAAATGTCGGGATTCTCCACATACGGTCCGAAAATCGTATGGATCCACGATTCGTACGATCGGATCGTTGCGTCTATGGCCAGCTTTAGAGTCCATTATAAAAAACAAATGCTCTGTATGGCTACAAATGTATTGTTCTTGTAACTTTTTATTACTGATCCTTCTATTCAGGCCCTTTCATGTTCATATTCCAGTCTCTTATTCAAATAAATGCATGGTTGCTAGGGTAATTTGGACCCTAGATAGCAGATTGGTTAAGATGCAAATTGAAGAGCTGCTGAATAAAAAGCTAAATAACTCAAAAACCACAAATAATAAAAAATGAAAACCAACTGCACATGGTGTCAGAATATCACTTTTTACATCATACTAAAATTTAATTTAAAGGTGAACAACCCCTAAAATAAAATATTGCATCTCAGACCTGCCAAGGATGTATATACAGTAAGTCAATTGGAGAAGTCCCAAAGATATCAAGATCTACACTGGGTTTTGTGCAATAACACGAAAACTTTGTGGTTTTCGGGCAAAACTATGAAAAATCTGAGTTTTTGGGAGGAAAATCTGAAAAATTTGTAGGATTCGCATTTTTATGAGATTTTTTGGAGCTTTTTCCCACAATGGATATTTTCAGGAAAATGTATTGATTAATAAGGGGAAATAACCCATGCAGATTTGCTCTGAGTATATTTGAAAAATAAAGAGATCATTTCGGATTTTGATAATCCCCTAAAAGTAGAAAAACTACTTTTAATGCCATTCCCATTCTCATATGTCAATTGGGTTATAAGTAATGCCTAAACGTTAACCTCAACTATGCACGGAAGCTTACAAAAAAAGCAATTTAAATGAAGTGCAATTCTCATTTCCATTTGAATTCATTCCCACCATAAGCTCTAAATTTGGTAATGTATTCCCTAATGTAAGTATATTTCTATACGGGTATGTGGATTTTGTGTCAATGATGTTTTAAAAAATAACTGACCTTGCCAGGCAGGTAAAAAAAAATAAAATGAAAAATCTGCACTTGACTTAGAGGAATAAGCAGTCTCTCTAATCTGTAAATGTTCTGAGGCTTTGTTCAGCACATCCGCAGAAAAATGCATCAACATCAGCAGAGTGAGCGGAAAATCAAACATGACCCATTTTTTGCTGTATGTATAAGTGAATTAATGTATCTTTTTATTTGTACAGTGCCAGGATACAAAATGCTTTATATGCTGTAACAGGGAGAGGGTTAAGCTGCTCAAAAATGGATAGGAATGTGAAGTTTTATTCAATGAATGTGCTGAAACCATGGTCTAAACTCTGGTTTTAGTGGTCTGGATTTGTAGCCAGCATTAAGTAGGAAACTGTTGTCTCAGACCTGTTCTTAGTTGTTTCTGGCATGTGTAAATGAAATTCTGATTAAAAGGCAGGTGAAATTCAGAAGACAGACTGAGATTGTAAGCAAGCAGAGTGTGAATGAGATGTGCCTGGGTGTTCCTTTATAAGCTGTCTTTCTTTACTATTACAGGTATAGAATCATTCAGAATGCTTGGGACAAGAGTTTATCGGCAAAGGGATCTTTACATAATTTGGACCATCATACCTTAAGGGGCATATTTATCAAGAGTCGAATTTGGAGTTTACAGGAGTTTATAAAAACTCCCATAAACTCCCATACACTTGAAATTGTAAAAAAAAGAGACCAACTGAAAATAATTTTTTAAAAAATAAGATTTTTAAAAGTCCACCAAATGACTCCAAATTGATTGTAGGAGGTCCCGCATAGGCTAAAACGTCAATTCAGCAGGTTTTAGATGGACAATAGTAGAATTTCATTTTTTTTAAAACTCAAATTGAATTTGGACTATTCCCTAGTCGAATTACACTAAAATAAACCTGAAATTTTAATTTAAAAATTTTAATTTTCAATTCGAACCTTGATGAATCTACCCCTAAGTCTGCTAAAAATCATTGAAACATTTAGTAAACCTAATAGGATTGTTTTGCCGTCAATATGAATCACTGTCATTAAATCTAAGTTGAGATCAAGTAAAGGGTAATGCTTTGTTATTACAGAGAGAAAGGAGACGATTATTAAAAATGAGAATTATTTGATTAAAACAGAGTCTATGGGAGATAGCCTTCTTTCTGGATTAATTTTATCTTGGTTGGAATCAAGTAAAAGGAACCGTTTTAAATGACAGAGAAAAAGTGAATCATTTTTAAAAATATGAATTATTCAGTTAAAATTGAGTCTATGGGAGATGGCCTTTCCATAATTCCTGGAGCTTTCTGGATATAGGGTTTCCAGATAAGGGATCCCATACCTATACTAAAATTGGAATTGAGTAATCTTTTACTGTCAGCAGCCACAGATATGTCACCCTCTTGGAGGGTCCATCCACCCCCACACTCCTGCTCATCTCGCTCACTTCTGCTCCCCTTCTGGGTTCAGTGCCGCACAAAGGAGATTTTAATACAATATTCATAAAAAATTTATAATTGGCTGGGCGGCATGACACCCATTATTTTGTGCCACCATGGCCTTTCTGCTGGTCAGGCCCCTAGTAAAGAATGAAAAAGTGGCTTATTGGTGAACTTGAGAAAGTCAGTACATATATTCCATTAATGAGCTGAACATGGAGTGGTCACCTGATGACCATGCCTCAGAATATAAGTATTCATACTTGTTTTTTTTGTGAGGCGGTAGTACTGTATATTATTCGTTTAAATAAAATAGGGGGAAATCATACAAAATGAAACTTTTGGCAATTAATTAATTAAAAAAAGTGTTAGCAATGGTTCCAAGAGCTACATACCCACAATACATCTAGTTATACTACTTGCATTTTAAAAACAAAGGAATAGTAGGTAATAGCAGGGAGGCATGCATGCAATTTTATATGAGCTCTTCTAGAGCTAGGGTAAAAGTTCAGTTCAAAGTTTTATTTTTAGTCTGATGAAGAAAGTGGTGTTGTAAGACAATTTGCAACTGGACTTCATTTTCATTGCTTTACTTTTTCCTGTCTAAATTGAAATCTGGCTGCTAAATTGGAAAATTAGTGTAACAACATAAATACAATGACGCAGCATACCCTCTGCTGAAATGATTTAACCATGGAACTGGTATTTTCAGCTTTAGTTTAGAGAGTGGGATAATAGGAAAGCAAGAATATCAGTGTAGATATGATTAGTTCAGGCATAGATTGTGAAAGGATAAACCTTATCTACCACATAACGAAAAACGACGTCTTTTGGAACAATTCATTTTTTTGAACAAGGGTATTTTCATTTCCAATGTATATATGTATTAAATATGTCATTACATTTTCATAATGGAGCATTTATGAACCTCTACAACAGCCCTTTTAGCTTAGAAAAAGTTGGCAGGGTCGGACTGGGCCAGTGTGCCCCGGCCCTCATGGGCACCACCGGCCCAGACCCGCTCTTTTTGCTGCTGCTTTCGACCTCTCTACCTGGCCCCCAGTGTGGCCACATGAAGGAAAAGGGAAGGCCCGGGATGGTGTGAGGGCCCTGAGGGAGCACCCAGGTTGCCCAGGCCCACCAATCCAACGCTAAACGTTGGAGTCATTTTGCAATGTTCAATTCACGGTGAAAGTGCAAAAAACCTGCCATGCACACTAAATGGATTGCTGCATGTTTCTATGCTCCAAAATGAAACACAAAGACATGTGGCTGCCCCCATGGATAGTGATGGGCGAATTTATTCGGTAGGCACGAATTCGAGGCAAATTTGCGCGATTCTCTGCCGGTGAATAAATTCACAAAACGGGCGTGAAAATTCACTGGCAAAAAATCAGTTTTTTGGACACCGGCGCATTTCCAAAAAAATTGATGCCGGCGTCCAAAAAGCGGACGCCGGCATCCAAAAAACAGACGCCGGCGTCAAAAATGAGATGCCGGTGCCGCTTCGCAAAGCGAAATGACGCAAATTTGCCCATCACTACCCATGGATATTGTGCTCCACTGTATTCATGATGGGCAGATGGGGGGAGGCATGTAAGTGCATGATGCCATACAACATGCATTACTCAGAGGCTAGGTGACTTGTAGGTGAAAAACATGGTGAGTTCTGGCTGTTTTTGCACCTAGTACCATTCCCATACTTGTAAATGAGCCATATTGTTTAAAAATATTTAATTAATTGATTTTAAAAGAGAATTTAGAGAAAACATGCCTTTCATTTGTATTTTGAAACATATACTGCATCTAATTTTTTTTCCCGCATTACCAAGAATTGGTGTTCTCAAGTCTGCAAAGCTCATATCTTGTGTCACATTTTACATTACAGAACTGTCTGTGCATTTACTCCATTACATCCTCATAAATAGCACACATTCAAATTCACAAGTCATTTTAATGCTCAAGTATCTGACAATGGTGCCCTTTTTCATTTTATATCCTCCCTGGCTTTGCCATAGAGAAATAATTAGAAGATGTCAGAGTATTATATGTGATGGTGGCAAGTTAGTGAAATGACTGCAGCTGACCACCAATCATTTTTGTTGATGAGAAAATGTATCCCATTCAAAACCTAATCAGCAAAATAGGAACTTAAAGTAATTTAATAAAGTTTATGGCCTGCAAAAATTGTAATATGTTATAGCTGCTTCCAGCTGCCGAGGATCTTTAGAAGAACACGTTTGTACAGAACAAAAGATGTCATTGAACAAGTTAGCTGGAATGCAATGATATTCTAAACTCTAAAATCTAAAAAAAAAAGAAAAAAATGAACGCAACAAGTACATGTATTAAATCACAACTTACACAACGTGTGTATCAGTCTTGAAGTATAATGTTTAGAAAGTTCCATTATGATCATTTGCATTCAGAATATTTCAAACATGACATGATTGGTATTTGTAATATTTTTTGGTGTTTGAATATTCATTTAAACATGATAAGTCAGGATTTTTTTTCCATAAAATATGTTTTTATTTAATTTAAAAAATAATGTTAAAATTACTTATTTTACTTACAATAAGTAGTTTTATATAACCATTTTTTTAAGCCCTCAAGCCATGCTAGTTAGAAGTTTAGGCTGTGCTACGTTACAATCACTTTCATTTCTAATCAGGGCAACCACATGGCTGTGACTAAGTGAAGCATATTTCTCTATTTCATATAGCATCCTGTCATCTGGCAGTTAACTAGGGGGACTGTGCAATGGCCGCCAATGTCAAGAGACATTTAATATCACTGCTGTGATACATTTATTGCTAAAGGCATGCCTTGGGTAGTGAAGGCATTCAGATATATCTCTATGTATTATCACTTATAAATCAAGCATCAAATGTAAATGACTTTCAAAATAAACTAATAAATCTTCATGAATGTGACCATACACTTTGGAGGGATAGTAATAAAAAGAATCAAAAATAATGAGCAAAATATAAAAATATGCATGCGTGAAAGAGCAAGAGATTAAATATGTCTTTAATGTAATACTCTTATAAAATATTTTATTTTAAATACATTTTAAATATATTACATGTGAAATGATACAGGACACTATTGCACTTTATGCAGAATAATGACAAATCATTGTTTAATATTTTCTAAACAGAAACCGTACATTTTGTAAAATACATTTCTTTTATTAAATAATTTACTGAGTCTTGAACATCAGACAGATTACTATATACTTACTGTACTTATAACACCACAGATATGAAACCCCAAATTGCAGCATCTTGCGTTATATTCCTGTAGGTATTTTCTTCAGAGGAATTTCATCCAGTCTGGAGATAAATTGAGAAAGAAACCCCTAATCAGGCCTATTAAGTAAAATGCTGCCTTATTTTGCTACAAGAAATAAGGTACAAGAGGAGGGTTGTGGGTGCACTCCTAAGGCCATATAAAAACATATTTAAATACAATAATCTACTGTCTAAAAACAAGAAAAACAGGGTTTTTTGTTACAAAGTTATGATCATAAAATTGGTAAGCCGCCATACCACATCAAGGTAAACCCCATATGGCGGTCCCTAACCTGTTTACCTGTGATCAAAATATAAAACCTTGGTTTCATTCTGTGGACTCGATCCTCCCCCGCCACCTGCATATGCGGCTTTTGAAGGAGAGACTGCCAAGACCAACGCCCATTTTTTTTAAAAAAAAGGTGATTGTGAAGAGACTATAATGAAGGAAAAGTGTGCACTTATACTGTATATACAACTTTACTTTGCCTTCATTATAGTCTCTTCACAATCACCTTTTTTAAAAAATGGGCATTGGTCTGGGCAGTCTCCCCTTCAAAAGCCGCCTATGCAGGTGGCGGGGGGGGATCTAGTCCACAGATTGAAACCAAGGTTTTATATTTTGATCACAGGTAAACAGGTTAGGGACCACCATATGGGGTTTACCTTGATGTGGTATGGCGGCTTACCAATTTTATGATCTTATGATTTTCTTTTTTTTAGACAGGGAATTATTGTATTTAAATATCTTTTTATATGGCCTTAGGAGTGCACCCACAACCCTGCTCTTGTACCTACAAGAAATAAGGGGTAATTTTGAAACACAGCCTCAAGTGCTTATGTGTTAGAATAGACTCTATGTTTGCATGGGTTATTTATTAAAGGTACATACTGTACATCCAAACATGTTCCTTGTACTTTTTCACAGTTGCATGAAGGACATTTACACCTGCCTAGCCTCAGTTGTGTGCAAGTATACTTTTTGTTGCAAGGGAACCCTGGAGCAACCCCCATACTGAAGGTTGCAGTAATTCCAGGGTTAACACAGCAGCCTAAATCAACAGGTACAATAATCTCAAAGTCTTAAAGAATCTCATACAGATGTAATTTTACTTGTATGCATTGAGTGAAAGTATCCTGACCCTAAAAAAGTTTACAATAACTCCAACGTAATTGCATTATGACCACATGGAGCACAATGGTGGGGATGCAGCTCTCTGTGCAGCTGTATTTAAGATGGAAATATTTGGTGATTTGTGTTCAAAAATAGCTCTTTGCACACTGCACTTGGAAATGACCCTTAAGAGTTAATTTACTATGGAACATGGAACATATATATTGCTACTTTGAAAGGTAAATGTGTCAAAATGTTGTAAGTGATTTAAGTGGCTTTCTCCTTGCTGTCCAGGGAGAAGTTTCAAGAGTAGAAAATGACCATGATTATTGCCAGAAAACAAATTCAGTCATCTTTCAAAATATGAATGGACTTCATTATTTTTATTATCAACTAGCATTTACCCAATCTCACTGCTGGAATTATCTCTCTTTTCCTTGGAGATAACCATAGCTGGAATGTTGCTTAACGGTTTCCTAAATTATGAGCTCTATAATTGAGGAGGAGGCTTTGTAAAATTCAGAAATTAAATTAAAATTTCCTAACCGTCTGGAAAGCGTTTAACAAATTGACACATTTATCAAAGCAGATCAAACACCATTCTATAAAATGGACCTCAGCAGCTCTGCTAAGCTCTGATAGTCAACTGAACTGATAAAGTGAACACTATGCAAGTTAATCAGAAGACCACTGCCATGCCATCAAATTATGGAAAGCCCCTCTATTGCAACAGGTCATACAGTAAATAGTGATGGGCGAATCTGACCTGTTTCGGTTCACCAAATATTCGCGAAATCATAACTTCAAAAATCCAATACCATGCATAGATAATAAGAGAGAGAGCTCAACTGGGGATTGAAAGGCCAGCTAAAATGTGTCAGTTTAATAAAATAAATCCTTTATTGTGGCAGCTAGTTTCTGCAAATATGAGGCAGATTTTGTCTAAAATATGGATACATGACCCTAGTCCAGTGCGCACAGTGACAAGCAGATACTGTGGCTGCTACTACACACAGGTGGAATCAGTGTTTTCTTCCCACCAGCAGAAAATGAATTACATGGCTGTGTTAGATTAATTAGTGTTTGGAATTGAAAAATTAATTGAAAACAGAATCAGATTTTGTCTTTTTGTACTTGATTTGTATAAAAGAGATCTAAAGAAAATTGTAGTTTTTTTTAGATTTAAGAGTCAGTACCTTTACACATTAACATAAAACATCTCAGGACATGGGAATCAATCTCGAATATGTAAGGTATGTACTCTGATGTGTGCAATTGACAAGCACAATAGCCAGTAAGGGAATTTTAATCAAGAAGGCAAAAGTCTAATAACGTAGTATTAGGATCAGAGTTGTGTATTTCACTACAAAGGTTAAACGACTTGCTAAATTCTACCCATGAATATGAATTTGACCTTACATGGTTCCAAGTTTTTCTCTTCCTATAATCATTATTGTGACAGACACAATAATTCAGTGAGACTGTGATTGCGAGTATGCAAATGATACTGACTGCCAGGCATTGGTTGATATATGGATTTATTCAAGTGTTATGCACATATCATCCAAATGAGTTCAGCAGCAATAAAACAAAGTATTCACCAGAAAATGTTACATTTGCTAGTGAGACCTTTACAAACAAACATCTGATGGGGAATTAGACATGGGCAAAGTTTTATTACTTATGGGGGTTACACCTAACGGGGGGACGACTGAGTTTACTTTAAATCTTAACATGAAATATATTCTTCAGGGGGCGTGGCTGCATGGCGAGAGAGTAAGACGTACTCCTGATGAGCTCCCGCCACAAGTCGACATTTAGCCTGGTTATCGGCATCTTTCAGCAATAATGGGTAAACTTACCAAACCCAATCCCACAGGCAACACTGGCAAGAACAAAGAGACGTGTTCCGCGAGTGGCATTCAAAAGTTTTTCCCGAAATCACAGGAAAGACTGGACCCGCTGGAAGAATCCAACATGGTGGACAGCCACGAGGAGACTGATAACCCGCAGGACTGATAACTCTGAGGTAAGTGGCAAACTGGAGGGGATATTACAGCTTATGGCCCAACTGCCCAGTAAGGATGATTTACAAACCTGGGGCAAAGAGCTTAAACAAGCTATACAGATGGAAACATCTGTTCTTAAAGGGATACTGTCGTGGAAAAAAATGTTTTTTACAAAATGTATCAGTTAATAGTGCTACTACAGCAGAATCCTGCATTGAAATCCATTTTTCAAAACAAGAAATGGATTTTTATATATCTGATTTTAAAATTTGCTATGGAGCTAGACATTTTGACATTTCCCAGCTGCCCTCAGGTCATGTGACTTGTGCTCTGATAAACTTCAGTCACACTTTACTGCTGCACTGCAAGTTGGAGTGATGTCATTACCCCTTCCTCCTACAAGCTGCTGTAATGTAAATAGAGCCTTGTCTGCTGAGCCTGTCAATTGAACAATAGGCAGGAATCAAGATAAGCTCCCACTGACACCACTTCAGAAGGACTGAAATAAGATAGTCCTGTGATCACTGCCCCCACTTACATTTAGTTTATTTATATTTGTTTACACAAAAATGAAACACAGGAGTACACTCCCAGGACTGATGACAGGGAATAGAAAAAGGATAAAATAAGGACATACTTGAAAACCAGGAAAACTTAAGAGGAAGTCTAGGAAGGGTTAAAATAGCTCAGGAGAAAGGAGGCAGTAAGTAGTTAATGTAAAAAGAAGTATTGCAGGCAGGAAAGGAGCAAGGTCTGTGTGAGGTGGATAGCAGAGGGAACTCACAGCTCCTTTACCTCATCTAGTAACCAGTAAAACTAACTAGGAAGGCAGCAAGGAGAGAAAGCTCCCCCTCCAAAGGAATGCTGAGAACAAACTTACAGAACAGCAGGAGCTTTGATAGTGTCTGTGGGAGGAGGGGCTGCTAGTGTAGCTGTAGAGCAGGATGTAGGAAAGTGAAAGTAATTGCTTCCCTGCAAACCATGTGACCTCTCTCCTCCAAACATCACACGCATGGGCAGAGAGGGAAGGGGGAGTGTACAGCTAGATTCTCATGTCGTAGTGCGACCTGGATTTTCATTACAGAGTGGCTGCCTCCAAGCACACAGGTAATGCTGTGCCTGCTGTTAGAGCAGCACAGGATGAATGTGTAATGAGCAGAAATGGAAGCCCCCATGACAAAATACAAACTAAAATAACTTATGCATGGATTTGTGGATTAACATTTTATTTGCCAGACAGTGTTTATGGATGTGTGTTTTTTAATAAAAATGCAAAAAAAAAAAAAGTTTAAAATGACGACAGATTCCCTTTAAACAAGAAATAACAGCAGTACGTGATATGCTAGAGGAGCTAGAGGATAAGGTAGCAGAAGCAGGGGCAGCCACAGAAAGTAACAGCAGGTTCTTATATAAGCATGACCAGGCCATTCTAGACCTCAGACGCCACACAGAGGACCTAGAAAATAGGAGCAGGCGGTGCAATATCCACATCAGGGGGGTCCCTGAGAATGTCCCGAATGAGGGACTAAGAGAGCTTGCCACTAAGTCCTAGAGTCCTGGACTCTAAAGACCCTCCTCAAATTGAGATTGAGCGAATCCACAGAGTAGGCAGCCTGAGAGGTAATATGCCTAGGGATATCTTGTGCTGTCTAGTGCACTTTGAGATAAAGGAGCATATTCTGCAAAAAGCATGCAGTGTAGACGGCATACACTTTGAGGACAACGTTATTAACCTCTACCAAGATCTGTCCGCCTCAACAGTCATGCAACTCAGACTACTCAAACCTCTAACCATGGTGCTTAGGGAACAAAGCATCTCGTATAAATGGGGATTCCCCTTCGCCCTACGGGCATTACGCTACCCAACAGATGTTCCTTTTTTTTTGCCAACAGTTGGACATTAGGCCACTGGATCTACAGGAATGGCATTATTATGTCTTGGGCACAATTGATGAGGAGATTACCAACCCAATTTCAGGCACCGCTGCCAATCAAAACTCCAGAGGAGACTCCACTCCACCTAAGCAATGGAGGAAACGCTTCCCGGCCTATTCTCCGGTCAAGCCTACTCCACCCAGCAAGAGGCAACCCTAGCTCTGGAGCCAATCATTTCCTGCATTCGGATACTCAGTAGAAAAACCCATTTTCCTTTTCTTTTTCCTGTTTTGCAAGTTTGCCAACACTTCACTTATTCCCACAGGCTAAGTTCCTTTGGTTCTACACCTAACTGATTGCTTCTGGATTCAACATCTCTGGGCCACTAACTGTGTCCTACAGGATATTGAGGCCTGCCTTGCCTTAACCAGGAATAGCAATTTCGATATTTCTAAATGCATGTTTTATTCCAACTCACTCCCTAATATATATATAAATAGCCTAAGAAATGTTTCATGTTCTTTGTTATCCAGGTTGACTTATGGTTTGTTTGATGGCCCTGGGGGATAACGCTGTAGACTGCTGCCCAACGTTACTCAATTGCACTGGTAGTTTGGCCAGAGAATGGATGTTACATATGCCTCAACATCCATGAGACATTTATGTTAGCCCTTTATACAGTTGGGCAAAGATAATCTAAGACCCTAACAATAAACAATCTCACCGCAGTGCGCACAAATGACACACTCGCGAAGTGGCCGCTCTGCCCATAGGTCAATTTGTACATGAATGCAATGTTACTATGTTCAGGAGGGACAGCCTTCGGCCTACCCTCTCATTGCTATTTCTTAATATTGCTTTGAGATTTGCTAAGACCATGAGACAGAAGTACTGCTGACAGACTCCACTCCCCTTATACGAGACCCCTAACCCAGACTGTGCCAGACCAACATTGCTTTGCATATCATCAACAGACTTGTGGTGGAACAAAGGCATACTATCACCGTGACACTTTCCCACATCTCCCACCCCCTCCTAGAGGTAACACCTCACACCACATCACATTTCGAGTAATAAGTCGGAATGACTTATTAGTGGTTGTTTCTACAAATTGAGCCGTAGCTCAATCTTTCCACTCCTTACCCCAGGCTGTGCCCTTTCTCATCTTACCCCTCTTTTTTTTCTTCCTTTTCTCTTCCCCCTCTTCCCCTCCTCTCTCTTTCCCTCACCTACAAGTGCAGACAGAACTTTTGCATCCACCATGACACATTCACAATCCCAAGCACTGAATATCTACACTATTAATGTCAATGGTTTAAACTCTCCATGGAAGAGGAAGGCTTTACTGCAAGAAATAAAAGCTAAGAAAATTAATGTTGCCTTGATACAGGAGACACATTACAAGACTGATCATATTCCGAAATGGTACGACAAACATTTTTCAAACATAATTCACAGTGCACCACAGCCCACAAAAGTAAGAGGAACAGCCATACTCATAGCAAACACCCTAGAATTTGAACTGGAACACATCAAAAATGACACACATGGGAACTACACAATTGTCAAAGGGAAAATTCACTCGGAAAAATATACATTTGCCTCCATCTATCTACCAAATAATGAACAAAATAAAGTTA
Organism: Xenopus laevis; assembly: GCF_017654675.1. Lineage (NCBI taxonomy): Eukaryota > Metazoa > Chordata > Amphibia > Anura > Pipidae > Xenopus > Xenopus laevis. Next base: position 133,638,358 of record NC_054373.1, read on the forward strand.
TGGAACAGATTTGCACCCAACTATTGGCGTTTGCAGAAGGCACCTTAATTTTGGGAGGGGACCTCAATACCCCCCCAACCCCAAAATTGACTGCTCCTCAGGTACTGCTTCCATAACCTATAGGAAAATCAAACAAATTAAACTCCAATTGCAACTGCTTCAGGTTATGGATTCATGGAGAATTCACCACCCTACAGGGAAAGATTACAATAATTTTTCTCATAGCCACACATAACACACATAACAGAATCGATTATATCTTTCTTTCTCACAATAATCTAGATAATTTAAGAGACGCTACAATAGAGACCACCACCTGGTCGGATCACTCTCCGGTAATTCTATGACTACACACCCCCTTCACAAGACCCAAGCAATTCACTTGGAAATTAAACGACAGCTTACTGAAAGACCCAGAAGTACTTAAAATGATTTCGACCTCCACTAAACATTACTTCCAGACAAATGCCAATACTGCCAGCTCAGCTATTCCCGAGTGGGAAGCATATAAGTGCTTTATACAAGGTATCCTTATTCAACAAGGAGCGAGAATTAAGAGAGATAGACAGAAACAAAAACAAAATCTTATCTCTTAAATACAGCAACTTGACCAGCACCATAAACTTACCAGAGCGGCGCACACACTATCTGATTAAACAAAAGCCAGACAAGAACTTAAATTGCTGATACAGAAAGAGTCAGACAGAGCTACCTTTTTACTTAAGAAATTGTATTATGACCATGGGAATAAATGCGGCAAAATGCTAGCTAGGGCACTCAAAAGCAAAGGAAAGAAAAAGTCACATATTCAAAATGAAAGACTCAAAGGGCAATATCCACATTTCACCTACTGGTACTGGTACAGACCACTTCAACTGATTTCTACAGACGCCTCTACCGACAACAATCAACTGACAATGTTACAATGACAAACGACATTTACAAACAGTTATTTGACTTCCTCTGGCATGCTCAGGGGAAACCCTGACTGGCTTTAATCGTTAGAACAAGATATAACTACTAGGGAAATTGAACGGGCCATAAAAGACTCTCCCTCAGGCAAATGCCCTGGCCCAGATGGGTTCTCCATGTCCTTCTTTAAGACCCTACAACCTCACCTGATCACAGGTCTGAGCAGGGCATATAATGAGATCCACCAGGGTCATCACTGGCCCCCATCCTCTTTAGAAGCCCACATCAGTTTAATACTTTTAAAAGACAAGGATCCCTCCCAGTCGGCCAGTTACAGACCGATTTCCTTAATCAATAATGACATGAAACTACTTGCAAAAATACTGGCCTCCCAACTCATCCATTTGGACCAGGCAGGCTTCCTCCCAGGACGGGAAATGAGAGATAACCTTAACAAACTCATAAACCTTATCACAGTAGCTCAACGTAAGAACATCCCACTGTTCCTTTTGTCAACTAATGCTGAGAAAGCCTTTGACAGGGTACGATGGGATTTTATGTTTAGCTGCTTATCGCACATAGGGGTGGGCTCACATATGATGGCTTGGATTAAATCTCTGTATCAAAACCCTACTGCTAAACTTAAAATTAATAACACACTTTCTGACCCTATCTCACTACAAAATAGAATGAGGCAAGGCTGCCCGCTCTCGCCCCTTCTCTTTGTTTTGACTCTAGAACCATTACTACCTAAAATATGCAATAACGTCAATATTCAAGGTATAACAATCGGTAGAACGACACACAAAATATGTGCTTACGCGCACGACTCACTGTTCACTCTAACGCAACCCATAGTCACAATATCCAACCTGCTACAGGAGATTAGGGATTATAGCTGCCTGAGTGATTTTAAAGTAAACTATGGAAAGTCTAGTGCTTTGAATATCAGTTTACTTCCTTCCGTGGTTACAGCCTTAAGAGATAAGTTCCCCTTTAAATGGGAAACAGAGAAACTGATATATCTAGGCATTACACTTACACTGGACATAAAGAACTGGACATGTTAACTATTCTTCTATTCTACAGTTGATTAAACGTGATTGCATAATGTGGTCTAACAAATCCCTATCCTGGTTTGGCAGAGTAAACTCTCTCAAAATGAACACACTACCAAAGCTCCTGTACGTCTTCCAGATGCTCCCACTTCAACCTCCCAGAGATTTCTTCACCACTCTCAACAGTCTGGTCAGTAAATTTGTTTGCAATGGCAAAAAACCACGTATAAAACTGGGGACACTAAGTTACTCTCGGTTGTCTGGGGGGATCGGCCTACAGGATTTTAAGCTATACCATTTAGCCCCGACAAATAAGAGACTCTCATCCCCTTCTAACTTATTGTCTACCCCAGTGGGACTCTGTCAGCGCCCCCTTGGGTTTAACCACCAACCACTCACTTCTGTTGCCGTTAATAGACAACCAGGATTTTCCACCAGGTTTACAAACTGGATATTTCAATAACTGCCAAGATGGAATAGTGCAACAGCTATTTCACATATGCCCCAAGGGCATCATGCCTTCATGGGAACAGGTACAGAATAAATATATGCTTCCAACCACTGAACGGTTTAAATATCAACAGATCACCAGCTTCACAAGAAAAGTGCTCAATAGACACTTACTTCGAAAAATTGTGCTGTCATGCTTCTCCACCTCTCAGAGCTATCTCTGTTATTTACCAACTGCTACATCGTCCAGCCGCAGCTAAATACTCTTCCCTACCGAGGTTTAAAAAATGGGAGACCATACTGAATGTCACACTATCTGAACAAGACTGGGAAAACATCTTGGCTAAATCACTTACTGGCCCCAGAAGTTGCAGAATACTGGAGAATTACTATAAAGTACTCCCTTATGGTACAACACCCCTGCAAAACTACATGTTATGTTCCCTGGAACAACAGACAAATGCTGGAGATGCAAACAACACATAGGCACTATGCTCCACATATTCTGGGACTGCCCACTCATTAAGCAATTCTGGACGCAGATATTGGACATCTGCACGAATAAACTTCTCCTTGATATCCCTTCTCATCCAGCTGCAACTCTCCTGCACCATAATATGGACTCTGTGTCTTCATACAGAAAGTCCTTGACTCAGGTTGCTCTAAATGCAGCTAAAATCTTGATCCCCCGCAACTGGAAAAGCGGAATGTTTCGCCTACAATGCCCGAGTGGGTAAAGGAAATGGAAGAGATACGCAAATTTGAGGAAACACACGCAGACTCTCCTAAGGCAATGCTGGAGCATTGGGCGACCTGGCGTCCTTGGCTACAATATCTGACTCTACTTCATAAAAGAGACTGAGAGAGAGCTCTGCCAAACACACTTTTTTAAAGATGGTCAACACTGTCCACGGTTGGATTGCTCTATCTGGGACACTACTTCGAATAATTTCACAATTTAAGATTGCTCGCTTATACCATCTTGTATGTGATGCAAATGCAATGCCCTTTTCTCCTGATGAGATATGTGTAAGAAACAGTTTGGAACCTTATGCTGAACTTCCTGCATTCCCCTTTTCTTTCCCCTTCCTCTTCTCTTTCCTTTCTTCTCTGTCATTTTCATTAATACTCACTCTGTGACCCCCCCTTCTTTTTCTTTTTATTATTTTCTGATCCAGTACACACTTCCCGATTGACTGACCCCCACCTTGACTTGACTAGCTTCTTGACAGCGCACATTGGTTTACTTGTTTTTTCAGAGTACATGTTCCACCCCTGGAAAGGAATATGTCTGTAAAACCGTTTACCCACAATATCTGTACTAGTTTCCACTGTCAGTGAATGTACATGGTGATATCCATGTGTTTTGTGATCCTTTTTGATTTATGCTGAAAATAAAAATAATTTTTTTTAAAAAAAGTAATATATTCTTCATTCTAGAACCCCTCTGTGCTATACCAAAGGTATAATAAAATAGTTTTAGGTAGTATGTAGTTTTAGTTGCCAAATAAGTCCAAACATGGCTACCTTTATAATCGGTGTATTTGATTCAAATATCTGGGGGAAAAATGATGCCCCATGAATATAGCATTATTTCTGAACATTTCTTATACTATTGCCATAAGCCATACCTACAGGAGGTCATAAAAACTCACACTGTTTCTTACTAATGTGACTCCCCATTGCATTTGTGTGGGAGGGGGAGTGTCCAGTTACCTGATTCCCCAGGACATCTGATAAAATAGCTAGACCTTGAACAAGAATTTCATCTGGAAACTAATTTTTCCATTAAAAGTTTATCTGGTTTTCTCCTTGTCCCCAGGACTAGAAAAGTCTGTACAGTTTGGCTAACATATCGTTTTTCCATGTTTCTCCCTTTTTATCTTATGGACTATTTGCAATTGTACATTTAAAGGGGTGGTTCACTTTTAAGTTAACTTTCAGTATGTTATAGAATGGCCAGTTCTAATTAACTTTTCAATTGGTCTTCACTATTTATTTTAATAGTATTTTAATTATTTGCCTTCTTTTTCTTCTGACTCTTTTCAGCTTTCAAATGGGGGTCGCTGCCACCTTCTAAAAATAAATGTTCTGTAAGGCTACAACTTTGTAGTTATTGCTACTTTGTATTACTCATCTTGCTATGCATGCTCTCTCCTATTCATATTCCAGTCTATTATTCAAATCAATGCTTGGTTACTACAGTAATTTGAACCCTAGCAGCCAGATTGGAGAAATTGCAAACCGGAGAGCTGCTGAATAAAAAGCTAAATAACTCAAAAACCTAAAAAAATAAAATATCAAAACCAATTGCAAATTCTCTCATAATATCACTCTCTGCATCATATAAAGGTTAATTGAAATGTGAGCAACCCGTTTAATGTCTTTTTGTAATATCTTTTTGTCTCGATGCACTGTCATATTTTTTTAAACACAGTTAGGGGTAAATTTACTTACCTCCGAAGTTGCGCCATGGCTTCGCCACATTTCGCTGCACTTCACCAGGCGTAGATTCGCCAGGGCTGCGCAAATTCACGAAGAGCTGAAGTTATGCACAAGTTACCGATCATTTGCGAGGTTGTGCTAGCGATAATACGACCATATCTCAGTTCAGAATCAACTAAAACACTGATTCAGTCTCTGCAACTTACTCCTCACAGGTATTCCACAGGTCACCTTTCACAACTCCAATCTGTTCTAAACGCGTCCGCTAGACTCATTCATCTAGCTCGCCGCTCAGCATCAGCTGCTCCCATATGTATGTCCCTTCACTGGCTCCCAATCTCTTCTAGAATCAAATTCAAATTACTTACACTCACATTCAAGGCCCTTAATAAAGAAACCCCTCCCTATATTTCATCTCTAATCTCCAAATACACTCCTTCACGAAACCTTCGCTCTGCTTCTGATCTTCGCCTCACTTCTCCTCTGATCACTTCTGCCCATTCTCGTCTACAAGACTTCTCTCTGGCTTCTGCTTTTCTATGGAACTCTCTGCCACAAGCTGTCAGACTTTCTCCTTCTTTCCAAACTTTCAAGCGCTCCTTAAAGAGCCATCTGTTAAAGAGGCTTATTCGATGTACCTTAATTAATCATTGCTGTAACAAAAATGACAAAATGTTTATATAATCCTAATGTATCAATTGCACCCTAACCTTTTAGTTTGTAAACTCTAATCTCTAGGTCCTTCTAACCCTATTGTATTCTGTAATCCTTGTTTGTTATCCACCATTTATTCCCTGTTTGCTATAACTGCAGTAAAGCACTGCGTATCTTGACAGCGCTATATAAATAAATGATGATGATGATGATGATGATTATGATCAGCGGTTTTAAGTTACGGTAGCGATGGCAAATTTGCATACGACAGTTAAAGTACAATGGCCGTATATGCAGCAGCAAATACATTACACTACACAAGTCCAGGGAACCTTAATGAATGTGTTCTAATGCCCTACACATGTACCTGTATAGTTAAGGTGCCATATGTTATCAAATTAGGGGGGAAGGAGAGTACCCTAAAAAAATTCAATCTTTTTCAGCCTATCACCCTATAAAAAGTAAAAGACGCCAAAAAAAAAAGACGGACCAACTTTTTTTGGACCAATCCCTATCTACTCTATTGCACTTCACCTGGTCTGAGGTGGTGAAGTAAAGTCTGGCGCAAGAGGTATTGTTCATGAAAATCCACAACTTGGTTAATTAGCGTAGTTACGTCCCTTCACGCACCCTTTACGCCTGGCGTAAGGGTGCAAAGTAGCGCTAGAGTAGGTCTACTCGCTAGCGAATTTACGCCATGTGTTTGTGATTATAGGCTGAGGAGTCAGCTGAAACATTAGTTGCGACTTTGCGGTAATTGAGAATAAAATATTTAAAATTTTTGCCAAACTAAGTCCTTTGAGTGTGAATTCCTTCTACGAAATATATATATATATATATATATATATATATATATATTTTTTTTTTTTTTTTGCAAAGACCCACACACCAATGTTATTTTCTTCAAAATAGTGATTTTATTTAGTACATTAATCCGACGTTTCGGCCCACATTTGGGCCTTTTTCAAGGATAATATATATATTACATTTAACCCCAACACTCCAACATTTAGCCCCCTGGGAAAATCTGTTTTGCACAACTGAACTGTAACTCTAATAAAAAAGAGACACTTTTAGTTACAAAGTTTGTACAAAGCATGCATAAGCTGACACGCCCCGTCAAGGCAGTGTCCATGTGTCAGTCCTATCCTAAGTGATAAAAGTTTTATGCTTGGGTGGAGAAAGACCATACCTGCTTTTCTCTTTATTTGGCATGATCTCTTCCAAAGACATCATAAAGCGGGGGTTGGGAGAGCAGGTATATATATATATACAAATATTTAAAAAAGAGTTATGTCCGTGTGTTATTAACATGTATTATAGAGGTGTATTGAGGAATACAGCATTTTATATTCATATAATGTTTTAGAAGAAGTTTTTGAATAAGTTTTACTAGGTAATTAGGCACAGTATATAAATGTTCTATATCAATGGTGAATTAGCAACACTGCACGAGGCAAATAGAACCAATCATTGTTCATAATTTGTTCATTTATATGCCAATTGTAAAACTAATTGACCTGATATCTAGATGCTGATGTTAATACTACTAATAATGAACATTTAAAGAGGCAGTTTTATATGTAGATGTTAGTTAATGTTTTTGAAGCGTTATCTAATTTTAACCCTTTATTAGTCCATTTTCTATTGAACCTAACTCTCAGGGGGTCATTTACTGACAATCAAATTTAATTTTTTTCCACAAATCTCTAAAAAGTAGTGTTTTATTATTATTTTTTTAAAAAAAAGCTCTAAAAATTTTAGATTTATGAAGTGTAAAAACCACGGAAACCTCTAATTTACAATACTTTGCTCGGGAAATGTTGTTGAGGTCCTATATAAGTTAATGGGAGTGGCGCTGATCTTATTGAACCGCTCAGAATCAATTCAGACTTTTACAGGGTTTGGGATTTTTTTTCACTAGGAATTAGAATTGTTAGAGGTTTTCATATTTTTTAGAGTATCGTTCAGCATAATTTTGTATTTGTAGTAGGATCCTTACTACAGCATATTTATTTACCAGGGTTAAAAGTAGAGAGAGTGTTTAGGAAAACCACTCTAGTGATACAATGCCCTGTGTGAGAATGTCTCTATAGTGTATCACTTGTTCACTGTCCATAAACTTCTATCTTTGACCCCTTGTGACTTATTATTGTAAGTTGAAAGGCAGTTTACGAATGTAAATTGTAAGGCTATTTTTGTGAAAATTTGCTATTGGTTTTCTTATTTTTCTTTTTTATATTTTGTTTTGAATGAGAGACTGGAATATGAATAGTAGAGAGCCTTAATAGAAAGATGAGTAATCAAAACAACAATAATATTACATTTGTAGCCTTGCAAATCGTTTTGTTAATTGATGCCTCATATAAAAGCTGGAAAGGGTTTTAAGAAGTCAAATAATTAAAACAACTCTACAAAAAGAAAAAAATTTAGGCCAATGGAAAAGTTCCTAATTTAAAGGTGAACCACCCCTTTAAAGAATGTGGCATACAAAAAACTAAGTGGATTTTGAAAACTGTATAAACTCCTTGTGTTTTTGCATGTTCAGCTTGGGAAGGGAGTGATGGAGTTGTACACTGAGCATGGAGCTCATAGAAATGAGAAAAATAACTATTCAAAGTAAACCATGTTGAAAGTAGAAAATGCTAAAGCAGGTTTCCATCATAATGCATCGATGAATCAGTGCAATGAGCTATTGAAAAGCAGAGGATTAGCAAGAGTGAAAAAAGTAATCAAGGAACAAGGAAGCCTGACTGAAGTTGTATGTGAAATGTAAATGAGATAGAGTGCCAAAAGCATAGATTAATTTTAAGCCATTGTCAAGTCAAGCTTCATTATTTCGTTTTATTTTCAGCCTATTAAAACCATAAATCATGACCATTGATAACCATTGATCATAATAATTCTCCACCTTCAGTTACATAAAAATCCACCGTATATACTGTAATTGCCTCACTGCATGACATAACAGCAGAGACATTTTTGTGGATTTTGTGGATTACAGTGCAAGGAAGCGCCTTGGGCCCATCATAATATACTAAATTATACAAACTCTAATTTTCCAGAAATTAAGTGATAGCAATAACAAAACCCACAAAACCATAACAATGTTTACCCTGCTTTTTTGTAAAAAAAATAGAACATGTTCTTATTGTATTATTTATTATTTTAATACGGGAGGTTTCATTTACCTAAAAGGTTTCCATGCAAATGATAATTTCTATTGTAATTTCCTAGCTAATTTTTGTCTGTAAATATACTACTTTCCAATAGTACTTTATTTATAATGTGTATATATATATATATATATATATATATATATATATATATATATATATATATATATATATATATATATAAAACTAAAGAACCTTTCAGTTACATTTCATTCTATTTGAGTCAAAGTACTGTGGAAAAATGTTTGTATAATAGCGCAAGATTGCTTTCTATAATGCAGAATCAACTAAGAGTAGCATTTAACACTGAGGTCAAGAGTTTAGAGGATGACAAATTGCTATTCTGAAATGCTTTATAAGGTCGTGGCCATTTAGAATTAACCTATGTAAAGTTTTTACTACTAAACTGTAGGAGGCAAAACACCATAGATAAGAGACAGCTTAGCGAGCATGTCCTTAGATAAATAACGTCTATGTACTTAACCTTTTTTTTAATTATTTTTCTCCTGTATGCACAAAGGTGATGTTACCTTGTTAAAGGAGTGCATACAAAACATATATCAGAGATATGGTCTTGAAAATATGTTCCCCCTTCAGTTAAAAATAATTTTCATTTACATTAAAGAGATGGCATTTTTTGTCAGGTTGTTGTTATTCAGAAAGGTCTAATATAATTCCCATACAGCAACATTTAAGCAAACAGTGCTTAGTTATCTTTTTAGGTAACTTGTACTTGATGTTACATAAACTTGTATAAATCTTGTTTAAAGGGATTCTAAAGTCAAAATGCCTACCTTTATATTAGCCTTCTGTATGGTATATACATCTGTAAGGAGGTGGAAGAATGAGAGTGAGAAATGTATATATGTTCGTGTGTAGAAATGTGATTATATGTATGCCTTCACTGAATATTGATAATAAAATGGAAAGAGGGCAGTAGAGTAATTTTGTAGAAAATATAGAGGTGTAATTCATGGTAATTATTTGGTGTTTTGATTCTTTGAAGGACAAACTTAGTGGAAGGTTGGCAAGTCCACTTGAGTATAGACAGTGTTAATTGCTATTGTTGCCTTTACTGCATGTCCCTCCATCACATCTAAAATTCTCAATTGTTTATTAGTATGGAGTCCCATGCCCCATGGACTTAGATGGCCACCAGCCATGTATTTCTCCTGCTTGTCCCAACTGGGTCTTTCTTCTGCTTTTTCCAGCCACTGATAATTCCCCTGGTAATGTTGAACCCACATTGCCACAGTGATCTATTATAAATACATGACGCAAAAAAAGAGAAAAACAAGAGAAAGTGGTATCACCTCACTGGTCAATAAGCCTCTCCACCTTCTAAATGTGAACCAACTGCTCTGTGATAGCTTTTGTCTATGGCATTTAGCTGTCATTTGGTCCTAAAACCATTAACCATGCAGTAGCATTTTATCATCAAGCGGTGAAAAAAAGAGAGCAGGCTTAACATGGGATTGAACAAGTGGTCATTGTGCAAGCAGCAGAAAATCACAGTCAGTATGGGTCAGAATGAAGCAGAAACCAGTATCAGACAGGCATATTTATCAAAGGTTGAGTGATAGAGCTTTTTTTTTATCTCAAATGAACTCAAGTGACCACGAAACTTGAATAGTATCTTATTTAAGAAAAAACTAAAAAATTCAAACTAATGTTACCGCCTCAAATCCGAAAAAAACCTCAAATGTCAGGAAGGAATGGAGCTCTGCCATTGACTTCTACATGAACTCAACAGGTTTTAGGTGGCGTACTATTGAATTTGAGATGTTCCCAGTATTATAAATCTCAAAATCGAGTTTAGATTTTTTCCAATTTGAATTTGTGGGTTTTGGCTAAAAATCCAACTACAAAATTCAAATTTGAATTTACCATTCAAACCTTAATAAATCTGCCCCCGATTAAGCACCCAGTGTCACAGCCAGATACAGAAGATGACTTATCATCAGATTTGTATTATTGGCATTCCTTTTTTAAGCAATGAGTATTTGTGAATTATCTCATCCTTGCTGTATGTGTGGGCACTAAGGGGCCCCTTTACTAACAATCAAATTTTGTTTTTTTTACACATCTCTAAAAAGCCATGGTTTTACTATTTTTATTTTTTTAAAAAGCTCTAAAAATTTGAGATGTATAAAGTGTAAAAACCACAAAAAACAATAATGCAAAACTTTGCCAGGTAAAAGTTGTCAAGGTCCTATAGAAGTCAATGGGACCTGCACTGATCCTATTGGACAGTTTTAAATCAGCTTGGACTTTTAGAGGTTTTCTGATTTTTTTTCAGCTAGAAATTGTACGAAAAACTAAAATTTTTAGAGGTTTTTGAGTTATTTGGTTTTTAGAACATTTTTCATTAGTACTTTTTTGTATTCTGATCTTGGGTTTAGTCATGATTTCAAAAAACTTTAAAACCAATAAAATCAAATTTCACATTACACTGGTGCCATGTTAAGACATTGATACATCACATTGTAGCACCAAAATCATAAATAAAGGCAGCTGAGGTCCCAAGATCAATGCTGATTGTAGGTCTTACTGCACTTAGATTCTGGGTCTACTATAATTCATAATATTGCATTTTTTGGCTCTGATTCTTAACCTGTGCCTTAATACTGACCTTTGTATGATTTAATATATAATATTGATAATAATAAAAAAATAATATTATTCACCGCTCTTACTAGGGTTACGGTTCTTTTGAGCAAGGAGACAAATAATCCAAACCAATAAGTGTATATTAAAATTAATATATTGAATAATAAATCAATGGATTGTTACAAGTAGATGATTAAATTAAAACAATATTTACACTATTTACAGTTACAGATAATTTATAAAGTCTACATTGTTACCACAAAACCCTTACTGCATCTCTCTGAGTTATCTGTTGGTTTAGTCTCCCATCTTCACTCCAGTCTGTCCAGCTCCTGCCATCTTCACATCCTCTATCCTCAAAAGGCTCCCCCATTACTGTCTGGTGTCCTCATTTATGCAAGTATTTCCATCCTGCCCCAAGCTCCCAACAGATCACATGTGGATAGTAACCCCCCCAACTTGAGTTTTTTACATACAGAAAATAGTTTTATTGCTCCAGTAGCAAACATACAGCCCAACTACCATTCACAGGAAATGGGTCAGGTAGTAACCTTGAAAGTAAGCTACCTGGAAAACTGACTTTGTGATCTATACACTCCCCCCATACACAGTGGACAACAACAAATAAATGTGTTTACGGCCCATACATATATATCATAAATAAATGGCATACCCAAGATGTTGGTATCTTACATCTTGCTTTAAAGAGATACTGACACCAGAAATTAAATTCTTTTTTACATCTATCATAATATTGGCTTTGAAAGCTACTTATAACTTTGTCAAAAAGTATTTTCACAATGCTTTTACAATACCTGACTGATGCCTCATGTTCCTGTATGAGGGGGCTGCCATATTTGTGCAGCAGGAGTCCGTTAGCATTAGAAACTTAAACTGACAGGCTGAGATGAGACAGTCAGGTTGGCAAAAAAGTCAGGTTTAGAAACTTTAACAATTACTTACAAAAACAAACCTCTCAGCAAAAAAATGATCAACATGACCTATAGGTAACATTTAATGTACATTCATATTTTAAAGTAGTTTTTTGGTGTCAGTATCTCGTTAGGGAGAAGGAAAGCTACCAAGGCAGTTAATTGCCAATATATTAGGCCCTATAGTGCAAGCTAGAATACTATATTTATCCTGTAGAATGCTTTAGCATACCTGAGGAGTTAACAGCTCTAGAACCTGCCTCTTTTTTGTTAGGATAGCAGCTGCTATATTAGCTTGGTGTGACCACTTCCTGCCTGAGTTTCTCCCTGCTAATTCATAGCTCTGAGCTCACATTACAGTAGGGAGAGGAGGAGGGAGGGGGAAAAAAGGGAGCGAGAGAGGGAGAGAGGAGCAAACTGAGCATGCTCAAGCCCTAGCCCTGGAGGTTAATGCTGAAAACAAGAAGTCTAATACAGAAGCCCAGGTACACACAAGAGAAGGAAAGAAAGATGGTGTTTCTTTTGACAGAGGACTCAGAGCAGCATTAATTTGATGGTTAACTGGTGTATTCATATAGACCTTTCTGATAAAGCTTACTTGGTTTTAACCTTTCCTACTCCTTTAAGTGTTTAGATGCCTTAGCTTCAGTTCCCATCTGTTCTTCATTGTCAGCTTCCTCCTAATCTTAAAGTCTACTCTAGACAGGAGGTTATAGAAGACCACTTCTGTCATAATGAAGATAATTATCTCATATACAATGATGACTGACTAATTGTTAAAAGTGAATTTTTAAATTCAATATTACACAGTACCTTGGAACTCAATAATTCCCTTTATACATTTACACGAAGTATATCCTTATGAATATATGTTCGTTCTTTACATTAACCATTGATCAAATGCAGTAACAGTAATAATTTCCTAGAAATAGCAACTTTCCCCAATTAATATGATAACATGCTAAGAGCACTAGCAAATGTTTTATCTCTGCTCAAAACTCAGTGTATCCAGTAGTTATATATTAGGATGAAGGATATATGGTAATTGCTGTCTCCAGATTAAAGAAAATACTGATATCATAACAGATCTTGTAACACAGAAATGTCCTGGTGAATGCAGCAAACATCACACCACAGTTTTTGCTCTTAAATGTGATGAGGTCTGATATTTCCCATAGTATTATGATTAAATATTTTTAATCATAAGAAGTTCCCTTGTGTTTTTGTAAGATTTCTTGTCAGTTTTAATATTAATAAGCCAAAGTGTTTTTTTTTTTTTTTGCTTAAGAATTTAATGGAGACTCATACCCTGGATCATATAGTAATTATTTAAAAAAATCAAATGGTCACACTCCATTTGGATTCTGTCACAGTACGACATAACTGTAAGCTAAGTTGGCAGTGGATTAAAATAGGGACTTTAATATAAATATGATTTGTGGGGGGGAAAGCAAAATCATTTTGAAACACATCATTAAACTATATTCCCCCTAAAGCTCTACTGGATTTTTTTTAAATATATCACTATACTATATGCCATGTTATGTTAATAATTTATATGGGAACTGTGCTAGTTTCAAGTTAAAATTCAATATATATTTCTCTTTAATATATCAAATGATGGGGATATTTTAAAATACAATTAGCATACTGTTATCTGGGAACTTTTAGATTTAGCTATTAAGAATACAGTTTCTTTTGACAAAGACACTGAGTTTTGAGCATGTGTTAATTTGCCACAGATTTCCTTTTGGTGGGCAGATAGAATAACAGGAACAGCAAGATATTATATAGTAAATGTGGACAACAAACATTAAAAATTACATTAAATTACATAGGTTAAATATACCTAGATAGAGGTTATGTAATAACATACCATGGTGGTCTAGTGGGGGGGACGGCAGTTTCTTAGGGCGACGACAGTTCCTTAGGGCGCGCACGGTGCGCCTCTACATGAATTAAAAGTGCAGATGTGCAGATCTGTTGGCGTGATGACGCCAGCGCACATTGGTGCAAAATTCAAATGTTTAAAAGGGACCAGATCAATTCTGTGATCTGATTTCTGTGTGCTGATTCCTGTTTTGACCCTTGCCTGGCTTTTTGATGATTCTGACATCTGTATCCTGACCCCTGCCTGATATCAGACTTCGCTTATTCTGTATCCCTGCTGATTGATCTCCTGGTTTGACCCTTGCCTGCCTGACTCTGTTTTGTACTCTGCCTGCCCTTACCCGGCCTGATCTGACTACGATTCTGTTTACACCTTGTACCGTGACCATCTGCCCAAAAGACTCTGTACTACAGTTGTGCCCCTTTGCTTGTTCAGAACCCCTTGGTTTGCACCTCTCTTAATAAGACCTGGCGGCATCCAATTAGCCGAGGGCTCCTCCCGAGGTGAAAGGGCGGCTGTTAAAGGCGAAAGCAAGAGCCGAGAACAGGGTGCTTAGCATTGGTTCTGAATTTAGGGTGCCAACCGTGAAAGGTTAAAATGCAGATCCCTTACATTCAAAAGGGATCCTGCAAATATATATTTTGGGGCAAATGATAAAGCACTACTATATGGGGTCTGGCTGTAGGAAGCAACTGGTGGCGGATAAAAAATCCATAGGCAGGGCCGGGCCAAGCCGACCAGACACCCTAGGTAACCCGGTGAGCTAACCCCTTCCCCCCAGCATATGTGCGCACGTATGAGCGTGAGCACATCATCATGTAGATGCAGGAGAGTTGTAGCTTGTGTTTGCTCCCTAATGTGTACGTCTGAATCACTCACAAGTTAGGTAAAGTGGGTGGTGCTTATGTGACACCCCCACCCAGCACTGTATTCATGGGGCCCAATGGCCTCCATTTCAGAGACCTGCACAAATGAATCTAGGGTGGAATACAAAATGGGCGATTGAGCTTTTTTTTTTATTATCTCCAGTGCTGTAGCTTTTAAAGGCAAGTGACCTGCTGGCTGAAATACAAGTTCAGTTCAGGTCATTGTCTAAAAAACCTCTAGCACTGGAGAAAGTGCTCTCTCCTAGCAATTAATCGAATGAAGCCCAACAAAGAAGAGAAATGTAGCTGCTGGGGAGTGGATTGGAATTAACCCTTGATATTTTTTAGTACTTTATGGTCTGCAGTACACAACACTTTTTTTGCAAATAGAAGATCACTTGATATCTTTCAGTTTACAGATTCTTGGTGATTTTTTTTAATCTCCCCCTAAAAAAAAATTTGACAAGACACCCACTATCTGCAAATCAAACATAGAGTCACTCATTGTAAGGTACAGAATATTTTTGCCTTAAATCATTTTACACAGCTTCATAAATAAGCCTCACAAAATATGCTACTATGTGCCCTATTGTCACTGGTGTAATTCTTCAAAACCCAGATTAAGATTTGCCACATTTTCCCATCTCTCTTAAAAAAAAAAACCATAGATTCACTCATTGGAAATTAGATTCACTCATTGGAAATTACAGAATGGTATATGTCTAGTAATACAGGTATGGGATCCATTATCCAGAAACCTGTAAACAAGAGACTCCATTTTATGCAAATAACTCTAATTTTTTAAATTTCTCTCTAATTATAAAACAGTACCTTGTACTTGATTGAAACTACTCCTTATTGGAAGCAAAACCAGCCTTTTGGGTTTATTAAACATTTACATGATTTTCTAGTAGATTTAGGGGCATATTTATCAAGGGTCGAATTTCGAATTGAAAAAACTTTGAAATTCGAATTAAAAAAGACCAACTGAAATGAAGTCAAAGTTTTTTTTGGTTGAATAGGTCCATTTTCAATTGAATAGGTCTATATTTGAATCGTACGAATTTAAGGAATATTGCATTTGATCGATTTTGATCCAAAGTTTTTCCCCAAAAAAACTTAGATTTCCACCAATTGACTCCAAATTCTAGGTTCTAGGAGGCTCTCCAAAGGCAAATTGACGAAGTAAAAATTTTAAAGTACAGTACATGATAAATTTCAATATTCGAATTTTTAAAATTTCTTTCAAATTCGAATTGAATTTGTACTATTCCCTAGTCAAAGTACACAAAAACATTCAAAAATTCACCACGACTTTTGATAAATCTGCCCCAAAAAGTACGAAAATCCAAATTACGGAAAGATCCTTTATCTGGAGAACCCCAGGTCCTGAGTATTCTGGATAACAGGTCCCATACCTGTATTCCCTTTAACGCAGGACATAATACAGCAATATCTACAGCAATGAGACTTTCTGCATAATCTTAAAAACATTTCACTTCCTGTACAAGCTACTTATGTAGGGAGTGTGTGCCTGCTATTTCGACTGCTTCTTTAGTTAAAAAAAAAAAAAAGTGTAGCAAATACATTTCAAGTATATGTAGGAAATTATGTTGCTTTAGATGTACCAATGTTAGATACCATGGGTTGGAACTTTCATTCGTAGCTGTATTATATTTAAAATAAATAAATGAGTATGTGATCTTTAAATAGTTGTGTTTATACAGATAGGTGAAATATAAAAATAAAATAATTCAGTTCAGGGCCACGAGCAACCCCAGAACTCAAATCCTGTGCTTCTTTAAGACAGTGTAACAGAGTATACTTGCAAGCCATGAGATATACAGACCTTGTGCCTTTCAGTGGTTTTAAAGGATTACCCATAATAAAAAGACATTTGAATACATTTCAGTGAATTTACAACACTATAAAATTGATTTTTAAAGTTAATTAATTGTTTAAACCTTTTCAGTTCATCGGTTATTGATGAAATAGCAATGCAAGCCATAAGACTACAACAAGCATTTACAAATCATCACAGTGTGGCAACTGCAATTTTTGGACGCAACTTGTAAGTTATTTACAATTCTGCATTTTCCTCCAAAATTCCAGAGACATTGCAGCTGTGTAAATTGATTTGCACCCATCACAAATGAACTAGGTGCATCCAAAGAAAAATGGTATTGTGTGTGCGTTTTCGCAAACCCAATGGAAGTTGTGGTCAAATTTTTCATAGTGGTCATATCTGTTGTGCAGGGTATGTGTGTTTCCACTGTGCAAACCCTGCAATTACCACCATATTTAGGCTAACAGTGGCTACAGGGTTCCCCAGCTGCAACAGATGCACTTGCGCGTGGATCCTCTGGGCTTAGAGCATCTATATAGAAGGGCAAGGTGTTTGTTTGGACTCTATCTATGTATCTATTTTAGCAAACTCACACTCATAAACGACCGATTGGAAAAATAAATTTGCTACACAGTGAATTAGACCGCTAGAGGGTTAATCCTTTAGACACGAGGTTCTACATCCCACAGAAACAGCAATTAGATAGTAATTCAATTTGCATGTCATTTTTGTGTTTATTTATAAATAACATCTCCCTCTTCTTTCTGTGACTTTGATCTACTCAGATATCACAGTAAGAAATATCAGAAGTACTGTCCTATCAAAGAATGGCTTTTTCTAGTATTGCTCGCTTTTTTCCTATTAAGTTGAATTATGTTAAAATCTGCATACTAATATTTCTCCTTGAAGGGAACTATAATATATTCAGCAACTGCAACCAGGCCTTTCTGGTTGTTCTTTGATACTCCCAGAGATGTAAATCCCATCTGAAGGTCATCGCAGTTGCAGTTGATCTAGAGATGGTAAAAACACAATGAATTTTGAACATATCAAAATCGAATTTTCGGGTAATGACTATTCAATCGAATATCAGATGTTCACATTTTTTCTTAAATAACCCCTCATCCGAGTTGTGAGTATATGTGAATTTATTAGAGTATTCCAAATTCGACCTTTGATAAATCTGCCCATTGGTGAAAGGGCCCTTTGTCATAATGGATCTTGCAAAGTACAAATAGAACTTTTGTTAGGATCATAGTTAAAAATTATTTTTAGACAAATGTGAATCAATAAGGATCCTCTACTATGCTTAAAAATTAAAAAGTAATTGTGCAATCTTTATTTTATACACTATGGGAACTGTGAGAAGAACAGACTGCATAATGTAGATGTAGACAATAAAGAGACATTAACAACATCTTATTATTTATCATATCACTATATAGTTAGTTACATAGTTACATAGTTACATAGTTAAATTGGGCAGTGCATTCCACAACCTCACTGCCCTGACTGAAGAACCACCTATGTTGCTTCAAATGAAATTTATTTTCTTCTAGTCTAAAGGGGTGGCCTCTGGTACGGTGATCCACTTTATGGGTAAAAAGGTCCCCTGCTATTTGTCTATAATGTCCTCTAATGTACTTGTAAAGTGTAATCATGTCCCCTCGCAAGCACCTTTTTTCCAGAGAAAACAACCCCAACCTTGACAGTCTACCCTCATAATTTAAGTCTTCCATCCCTCTAACCAGTTGTCACGAACGGCACCCAGAATCCAGAACCAATACTAAGCTCCCTGGTCACGGCTTCCGCCTTTTACGGGCCCCTTTCACCTCGGGAGGAACCCTCGGCTAATCGGATGCCGCCAGATCTGATTAAGAGAGGAGCAAAGTGAAGGTTCTGGAAGAGCAATGGGGCACTATCGTTAGCGAGAATTAGGACGGCAAAGTTCTTGGAATAGACAAATCGTAGTCAAAACTGGCCGGGTCGGTGGAGGCAAAGTTCAAATAGAATCAGACAGGCAAGGGTCAGAAACCAGGAGATCAATCAGAATGGTCAGGCAGGCACAGGTCAGGATAATGGAGTTCAGAATAGTCAGACAGCAGGCAAGGGTCGGGATCACATAATACAGAATCATCAGGCAGTTAGGAGTCAAACACAGGAATCAAAGACAGAATATAGCACCCAGGAAACCAACAAGTAGAACCAAACAATGGGCAATCATCAAAATTACAAAGTCCCTTAAAATACCTTTAGATTCCTGTCAATGCGCAATGACGTCATGACTCCGGCGATGTTTGCGCACAAAACCCAGAAGTGCTCACCACGCGCGCCCTATGGCAAAAGAACACAGGCAGCCAAAGACGAAGGATCGCGAGGTGGGTGTCCCCGCCAGCCCACTGGAACACCAGGGTAAGTCCTCACACCAGTTTAGTTGTACGTCTTTGCACTCTCTCCAGCTCATTTAAATCCCTCTAAAGGACTGGAGTCCAAAACTGCACTGCATACTCAAGATGAGGCCTCACCAGGGACCTATAAAGAGGCATAATTATGTTTTTATCCCTTGAGTTAATTCCCTTTTTTTATGCAAGACAACTTGATTTGCTTTAGTAGCCACAGAATGACACTGCCCAGAATTAGACAACTTGTTATCTACAAAAACCCTAGATCCTTCTCATTTAAGGAAACTCCCAACACACTGCCATTTAGTGTATAACTTGCATTTATATTATTTTTGCCAAAGTGCATAACAACTTAACAACAGCATAACAATATAAACATAAACAGATAATACTGTAATGCATAATTGTTTGGATCTGATTCTAGGTGCCAATTTGTAGGTAAAATAAAGCATAATGACTATTTGCATGTTTGTTTTCTAATAGTTGACCTGTATATGCTACCTGCTGATCATTGCTATTGAGTACTAGACTTTTCTAGTACTCTTCACCCTATTATTGCATTAACCACTTAAAAAGAAAGGTCCCAAAAATGAAGATGGTCCTAGGATAAACATACCTCATAAATAGAGTCCAAAAGTATCTCATTAAAATGCATTGTTTTGTGGTCATTGTGAATACTTTCCATTTGAATGGACAGTTGTTTTTTACTTTTACCTTTAAGGGCTTAATTTTAGATATCACCATAATCGATAACAGCAAAATTGCATACAGAGTAAAGCATGTCTAATGACTGCTTCAGTCTGCATGTGGGTGTCTTTTAATTGCCAATCAAAACTCTAGTGTTTCAGGTTAAATGGTTGCCTCGTTATATCCATCTTTCCAGCAGGTTTTCTAATAGCCTCACAAATATATCAGCAGGAAATATGTTTCCTTCCTAAGTACTCTATCTATGGAAAAAATGTTACTTAACTCATTGTTACATTCAGATACAAAGTTGATTATTTAGCTGTGTTTTCTTAAATGAAACTGTAATTTTCTCCTGAAATGAATCACTTCTGCATTTCTTTATGCATTTCTTTTTTTTAATTATATCCAGATCTTATTTGTATCGTGTTAATGAGAAGTTAGAAAATGAATTCATTTACAGTATGAAAGAGACTTAATTTGTGAAGACACTGGGGCTCATATCTACACTGAGCAAGTTTGCACCTGGAAAGTAACCAATAGTAACAAATCAGTGCTAGGCTTTTTTTCTAGCCAGCTGCAGGTAGAACAATGAAAGCAAACATTTCATTGGTTACCATGGGTACATCAAAGGTTTCACATTTGCCCAGTGTTGATAAATGAACCCAAATGAGTTGTCAGTTGTTCTACTGAGGATAGATGCCCATTTGAGCAGACATTCTTGCTGTGTAGTTGATGTGGTCCATGTATGGTGCTCCCTGAAATGAATCATTCTATATTCATACTTAAAAACCTTGTACTGATCCTAGATCAATGTATGGTAACCCATAAAGCACTGGTTTGTAACTGTATAACCTTAGCCAAAATATATCTCATGGTTTTACAACATGTTTTGGAAATCATATTATGATTTTGGATCTGTTATGGGTAGTGATGGGCCAAGAAATTTGGCAGGTGTGAATTCACTGCGAATTTCCACATTTTGCCGCCAGCAAATACATTTACGAAACTGTGGCAAAAATTCACCGGTGAAAAATCTGATGTGTCAAAAAAATCTTGGCTTGCATCAGAATAGTCACACGCATAAAAATTGTCGCACGTCAAAATTATTCGGACGCCCAATGCATTTGGACAAAACAGGCACGCATATAAAAATTGTTGCGCGCGTCAAAATAATTTTGACACCCATTGACTTCATTGTGCTTCACAAATTTTTCGTTGTTTTGCTAATTTGAGGTACATTCGCAAATTATTAGGTGAATTGGGACAAATTCACCCATCACTACACATGGGTACAGTTAGGTCCATAAATATTTGGACAGAGACAACTTTTTTTTCTGAAGCATACAGTCAAAGCAACCCAGGAATTTATTAAAGCAAAGAAGTGGAATTTTCTTGAATGGCCAAGTCAGTCACCTGAACTGAACCCAATTGAGCATGTATTTCACTTGTTGAAGACTAAACTTCAGACAGAAAGGCCCACAAACAGCAACTGAAAGATGCTTTCAGTAAAGGCCCGGCAGAACATTAAAAAGGAGGAAACCCAGAATCTGGTGATGTCCATGAGTTCAAGACTTCAGGCTGCCATTGCAGGCAAAGGGTTTTCAACCAAGTATTAGAAATTAATTTTTTTTTCAGTTTTTTTACTTTTTAGCCCCTGAAATGAAGTGATTGCGTTAAAAAAAGTCATTAGTTCCTCAGATTTTTATGCAATCTTTTTATTAAACCCACTGAATTAAAGCTGAAAGTCTGCAGTTCCACTGCATCTGAGTTGTTTCATTTAAAATTCATTGCGATAATGTACAGAACCAAAATTAGAAAAAAAGTTGTCGCTGTCCAAATATTTATGGACCTAACTGTAGATGACTGAAAAGCTGTCCATTCATCATGAACTTTGTAACACTTTCAGCTTGGGTTAAGATTAAGAGTGTTGACAATCCTCTTACTCCAACTCCTACTACTATATAGTTATAATTCATATATCATATAATGACTATAATTTTACTGAAAATTAATTTCAAAATATGCTTAACAAATTTATCAAAATTCAAGGTTGAATTTTTTCAAATTTGAGTTTTACAAACTTGAACTTGCAGTTTTTTGACTATTTTTTAAATAGTAACATTTTTTAAAAATAATTGGAAAAATGCGATTAAGTTTTTTGTCCTCCAGGTAACGCAATTCAGATTTTCTGATTTGACGTTTTTGTAAATATGCTAGTCATTGAGAAGAAAACTTGATAAAAATTAATCTCAGTACTGATGAGCAAATTTTTTTCAGTAGCCATGGATTCACGCTGAAATTCCACATTTCGCAAATGTTTTTGCGAAACGGAGGCAACAATTTTCATCGAAAAAAATTAGTTGCAGCAAAAATGTCGCAAAACAAAAATGTCACCAAGACAAAAAAAGGTACCATGAGAAACAATGCCAATTGACTTCAATGCATTTGGACAAAAAAGTCGCCATAAGAAAAAACGCCCATTGACTTTAATATATTTGGACTT
This sequence comes from Xenopus laevis, assembly GCF_017654675.1. Lineage (NCBI taxonomy): Eukaryota > Metazoa > Chordata > Amphibia > Anura > Pipidae > Xenopus > Xenopus laevis. Next base: position 133,660,790 of record NC_054373.1, read on the forward strand.
AAAAGTTGCCACTAGAAAAAAACTCCCATTGACTTTAATGCATTTGGAGTGAGAAAATTGTTGCACACGTAAAAAATCGTCCAGCCTAAAAAAAACATTTTTACGTTTATTGCTTTCAATGCGTTTCTCAAAGTTTTTGCTGCTTCACAAATGTTTACACAGCTTTCCAAATTTTTCTCTGAAACAGGACAGATTCGATTAGCACTAAAATGAATCTCAGTTTTTATTTTGCGATGAATAATAAAGACCATGAAACCCATCTATAAAGCCAGGATTTTAAGCCTCCATATACAAGAAATAATTAAAATTACTTCCTTTGCTTACTTACAAATGCATGTGTACTCAACAAAATGAGGTAGTCTGATTTTGTGACAACCTCATTAATCTGAGAAAATTATCATTTGTGCATATGATATCTGGTCACGAGGAGCACTGTTCTATTAGGATGGGTGGGTCATTTACTTTAATCCCCTGAGAGCTAAAAAATTGGCAGCACTTCAGTATAATGATACATTTTGAATACTGACTAACCCATGCAATCACATTTTTAAACAATTAAGGGAAATATAAAACATAATACAAAGCTGTCTTAAAAATAAGTCATATTTCCCCCTTTAATTGTCATGAATTTGTCATAATGCTGTTTATTGGTAGCCAAGGAGACTCACTTTGAATGTATGCCATTAATCAAAATACTGTACCAATGTCATACCAGTCTAATTTTAATTATATAGGTTTATTGCGGACAAATAATATTGGTTTTAAAATACCACTTCAGCTCGCATTTGAAATAAACTGTATTGTCAAAATATATCGCTGAATATACATTTCTAAATAAAGACAATTGCAAAATATTTGAATCTAATAATTCAAACGGTATGATTATCCCCATCACTCATTTTAAGAAGATAAATATCTCGGCGCTGCCTAATGTTTTGAAAAACACAGAAAGTCATTACTGTTTTTATTCCAGTCCTCTGCATTATTGTCTCATGTTACTTTATTACTATAATAAACTTCAGAATCATTCAGCGAGGCTCCCATGGTGAATTTGTTTGAATAACCTTTTTATCTGTCATCCAGAAAGTTGTCAAATCAGCAGTTTTACAAGGCTTGTTGATGAAGCTTATTACTGTTATATTCTAAAGTCTGTACAGCTGTAATATAATGAAGTAGTAGAGTTCTAATTACACTTCTCCTAAAACTTCTAATGATTGTAAATTGGTGGTGTTAGTTTGTTAGATGTGTGATTGGATCATGTAGATGCAGCTTTCCACTGGACTGTGACCTGATTAAAAAGCAGAACAGTTTGTACTGCAAAGCATAGTATGTCAGCAGTAAGTACAGTATAGAACTAATTAGCAGTCCTGAGAATTTAAGTAAAATATAAGAAAAATAATAACACAATGTCGTGGTTTTACGTCTAAGAATAAACTAAATGTTAACATTGTATAAGAATGGAACAAATTCCATTGTATTAACGGAATAAGATATGGTACAAATACCATTGACTTCAAGTCTGTTAAAGCATTTGTGTATAGAAATAAAGTCCTTACCTATTTTGTTTAATTTTAAAGATTTTACCCAGAAATAGAAATCTACCAGACTGAATGCTTCATTAGAAAATAGAATTATACCAATTTTATACCAATAAGCAGTAAAATTTAATTTGGAGTCTTGCCTAGTACGATGAAATACCTGAACTACATATCTTAATCCTTTTTCTCAAACTCTTTTGCCTTTGTTACTGTTAACAGTAAAATAGAAGGGTTATCTTTCATATAAAATATTCCTATATGTTGCTTCAATACACTTCCTATTTCCAATCCATGTTTGACCTTAAAAGCTGAAGTTCCTCCCAGAATAGTCAGTATGTTTCAAATTCTGCTTGATCATATCACAAGTTGTTACCATCAAGTATCTAAAATGTATGAGTATGTTATTCATTTTTGTTCACTGTATATGACCATTATATGTTGTATTATTTATTCAAAAGGGGTTTGTCACCAGTGTATCAATATGTACAATACCTTTAAAATAACTTTTAATATGATTCATAGATTGCTATACTGTAACAAATTGCAATTGGGCTTCATTTTTTATTGTTTGTGAGGGTTTTATTTAGCAGCTAGGGTTCACATTATATGAATAGAACAGGGTCTGAATGGAAAGACAAGTAATGAATAGTAACAACAACAATAAAATTGCAGCCTCAATAAGCAATTGTTTTTTCAGAGCTGAGAGATCGCTCCTTTCCACCCAATACCAAAGACACAGCTGAACACTCCAAAAGATTCCGCCAATTACTTTGCAAGCTAGATCTCAGGGACATTTGGAGGGTGCACCACCCCAATGAGAGGGCATATATGTTTTTCTCAGCTAGACATAATATCACCACTAGAATAGATTACTTTCTTGTTTCTAGAGACCTCCTACTAGTCCCAGCTACTTCCACCATCTTACCTACGTCTTGGACAGATCATTCAGCAGTGATGTTGGAATTAGATGTACTATGCCCACCTAAGAGGTTTACCCACTGGCAGCTAAATGAAGTACTCCTGAACAATCCAGAGATTAAAGGGAAGGTCCTAGATACTAAAACGGATTACTTTAGAGTTAACCAGGGCTCGGTGGATAATGTGGCATCTTTGTGGGAGGCCCATAAGGCAGTCCTTAGAGGCCATTTTATTTCAATCTCCTCTAAGCTTAAGAAACAGAGAACGCCGCATAGCAAGGCTAGAAAGCCAATTGACACGTTGGGAGAGACTGTATGGCCATACTGTCTCTAGACTGGTAAGACAGAAAATCTCCCAAACACACAGGGACCTTAAAACCCTACTCCTAGCCGACACAGAAAAGGCCCTTAAACAAAGGTATTAGGAAAGTGGGGATAAAGCCCATACTCTATTGGCTAGGAAACTAAGGGAACAACTGGCCCAAACAGCTACAGTATGCCATCTATAGATACTGGAAATAACCAAATAGTATATTCTCCGGAGGAAATAGCAGAGGCGTTCAGAATTTACTATTCCAAGCTATATAACATAAATGCCCAATCTCAAAGAGAAACATTTCTCAGGGACAATATTAAAACTCAGCTTACTCAATCTGAATTAGAGACCCTAAAGAGGAAATCGCAGCAACAATAAAATCTTTTCCAACAATGAAAGCCACAGGCCCTGACGGCTTTACATATGCATATTATAAGACATTTAGTAGTGCCCTTCTCCCCTATCTGACTCAGCTATTCAATTATTTTCTCACAGGATCTCCTATTCCGCCAACAATGTTAACATCGTATATTACCCTATTACTTAAGGAGGGCAAAGACCCTAACCAATGTGGGAGCTATCGCCCTATTGCTCTACTAAATTCAGACCTCAAATTATTTACAAAAATTCTAGCTAATAGACTTGCCCCCTTAATGCCTAGACTTGTTCACCCTGAACACGTTGGGTTTATTCAGGGTAGACAGGCAGGCGACAACACCCGAAGAGCTATTGATGTGATAGATCTTATTAATAGAACCCAAACTCCAGTGGTCATACTCAGTTTAGACGTTGAGAAAGCGTTTGACCGATTGGATTGGGGTTTTTTGTTAGATTTGCTACGAAACATGGGATTTGAAGGCCCTTTCATGACAGTGATAAAAGCTCTGTAGTCTATGCCCACAGCAACCCTTAAATTACCTGAAGCTTCTAGCCAACCCATCCCAATATCAAATGGAACCAGACTGGGCTGTCCGCTTTCCCCACTTCTATATGCCCTTAGTATTGAGCCACTGGCTACGGCTATCCGGGAACACAAAGACATTACAGGCCCTGTTCGCAGATGATGTTATTCTATCCATCACTAATCCTATAGTTACCCTACCAAATGTACATAGACTACTTACTCAATACGGCAATCCCTCAGGATATAAGCTGAATCTTCAAAAGTCGGAGGCTTTAGCTTTAAATATTCCTTGTCACACACGGGAATTGTTGAAAACGAATTTTAACTATAAATGGAGGGATCATTCCCTTCGATATCTTGGGGTACAGCTAACAAAATCTTATTTTCAACTTTATAAATTCAACTATAACCCATTACCGAAATCCATCTCTTCGCTCCTAGAGAAGTGGGGTGCTTATGCCATATCCTGACTTGGTAGGACAGACAGCTGTGAAGATGTCAATTCTCCCTAAACTTTTATACCTATTTGAGACTCACCCTGTAACTGTGCCAAATGCAGTCCTACAGAATATCCAAAAAACGTTTTTTAAGTTTATTTGGGCAAAGTCGAGACACAGAGTATCCAAAAAAATAATGACTATGAACAGATCTCAGGGGGAATTGGCAGTGCCTAATATTCGCAGATATTATGAAGCGGCGCAAATATGCCAGGTATTAGGTTGGACTACCTATAACCCAATAACTAGATGGGCACTTATTGAATCCCTTTATCTAGCACCAACACACCCAAACACTCTTCTCTGGCAAACCCCCAAACCAGTTAAGCTACCACTCAATATTCTACAAGCAACTAAATTTACTCTTAGAATCTGGGAACACTGCTCCAAAAGAAACACCTTTGGCTAATTTCCCGTCCACAAGACAGTCAATTCTAGCTAACCCTCAGTTTATACCTGGAATGTCTCTTTCTTTTCAAAGACGTTGGGGTTCAAAAAATCTATTTAGAATACATGATTTTATCAGCCCATTGGAGAGTAGAATATACTCATTTGCAGAACTTCAAGAGAGACACCAAATCCCCCAAAGTTGGTACTATGATTTTTTTCAAATTATGCATTTCATTAAAGGTGTATTCTGGGGGCGCCCTCCGTCCAGTCCACTGACATTTTTTGAAAAGAAATGCTTAGATGGACTGCCACAGAAAGCATTAATTTCAACCATTTATTCCATCCTAAATATAGAAATGGAGGAACCATTTCCTAAGCATAAGTACATGCTACAATGGGAGAGAGAGCTCTCAACCACTATCAATATAGATCAATGGCAAGATATCTGGGAGAATGCCCAGAAAAGTGTTGCATGTGTGAGACAGAAGGAAAGCTAAATTTTATTGGTACTATACCCCAGTGAAACTGAGTAAAATGTACCCAGCTACCATAGCAATGTGCTGGAGGGCATGTGGCAAGAGGGCTCTCTCTCTCATATTATGTGGTTCTGTCCAAAACTATCCGAATTTTGGAAAGATATTGGGGCTATGATCACAAAGCTTTTTTTCTATGAAATGCCCATACATGCATCCAATGCATTGTTGGGCCTACCCCATACAGATATTTTCCCCCCCCAGAGCAGAAACTTCTGAATTTTATCTACCAGCAGCCAGACTGTCTATTACTTCTAACTGGAAAACATCTCATGCTCCACAGATAGGCGAGACCATCTCTCGCATTCGAGATATGAAATTAATGGAATAAATGATAGCTAATCATAACGGGTCTCTGCCTAAACATGAGAACGTTTGGGCAAAATGGGATTACTATGTGTCTCAGACATCTGCACTGGGATAAGGGAAATAACACCTGTTGAAATAACGACCTATGCACAGTACCTCATTGTTTATCTCTGCTTTCTATCCACTCATGTGATACTGTGAGTTTATTATTGCAAGTTTGTATTCTCTTTTTTTGCCAACAGAGAACTTTGTAAAACAATAACCATGACCTGATATCACATGTATCTTGAGACATATTGTTATGCTTGGAAACTTAAATGCTAAAACCTAATAAAATTTAAGTTACAAAAAAAATAAGCAATTGTTTTTTTGGTTGCCAGGGTCAGTGACCCCCATTTGAAAGCTGGAAAGAGTCACAAAAGGAATGGAAATAATGAAAAAATAAATAATGAAGATCATTTACTTTGCTTGGAATTGTCTATTCTATAACATACTATGGGGGAAATTTACTAAAGGGTGAAGTGGCTAACGCTGGCGAAAATTCACCAGCTTGATGTAATTTTGGCACTTTGCCGATTTACTAACGGTAGCTGGAGTAAATTCGCTGGCGTAATTTCGCGAATAAGATAGACTCTTGTGCAACTTTGCACTCTAACACCAGGCTAATTTTCGGTCTGACGAAAGCTACTACACAAATTCACTAAGTTTTTGATTTTACTGACCGTAACCTCTTTCGCCAGGTTTGCCTTCGCCACCTCAGACCAGGCGAAGTGCAATAGAGTAGATAGGAGTCCCTCAAAAAAAAGCTGAAAATTTTTCTAAGTCCCAAAAAATGCTGGCGTTTTTTCCTATTTAAAGGGTGATAGACTGAAAAAGATTGTAAATTTTTTTGGGGTAGCCTCCTTCCCCCCTACATTTGCACCTAAACTATACTGTGGGCACATGTGTAGGGCATTATAACAACTTTATATAATTTTATTAAGGTTCCTTGGCCTTGTGTAGTGTTATGTATTTGCTGCAGCATATACGGCCATTGTACTTTAACTGCACGCCGTATGCTAATTAGCCAACGGTAGCATAACTTCGAACTGCTGAGCGTAATTTCACTGGTGTAATTTCGCCAGGGTTCAGTACCCTGTGCGCAACTTCGGATCTTCATGAATTAGAGTTGTCCAGGCAAATTTACGCCTGTTGAAGTGTTGCGATGTGCACAAAGCTAGCGCTGGCGAATTTTTGCCACTCATGAAGAGTGCCAAATAATGTATTACCTAGCATATAAACAAGTAAGAACATAATGCTGTGAGAAAGTGACCTTGGCATTTTTTTCTAGGGAAATAATAACACTGGCATTATAAATGTGGTATTTGGAATTTTGGAGGAATAAACTAATACAGCATAAGCACAAATTAAATGGGGATGCTATTCAGGTGTTTATTTTTCAGAAACCGCGTATCAGTGGAGCCAGTTTATAACAGCCGCAACAAGAATCCGCTCCACATGGTACAGATGGAGTGCCAGAGGCTATTACACTGGCAGTCAGCACTTTATGGTGTTACCAATTTACTGAAAAAAAATGTATCATAGAATCATACACAAAAACAGTTGCAGCTTTTAAAATGAAATACAGGGAGCTTGTAAATTATATAGATAAGGGCTTTACATATACCCATTAGCGAGGAGTGATCTGGAAGATGCTGAATAGCTTAAGACCAGAGAGTTCCATGTATTGTTTAAAAGAAATTTAATTTTTTCTGGTCTTTCATTCATACACAGCTCTGGGAAAATGAAAATCCTAACATACTAAAACTCTGCATTTCAAACTACCAACATGACTGAAATCATACAGTAAATAAAGTAGCCCCTCTTGTAAAATATAAGGATATTATAAGTTACAGAGGAGTTCCATGACCATATAAAACACCAGGCTGAAGGTTGAGTGTTTTTATACAGGTCATGAAACCCCTAGGTGACTTCTGATATCTTCATATTTTGCAACAGTGAGTACTTTATTTATTATAATACACAAGTTTCAGTGAGTCATGTGGCATGACATCACTAAGCTCCGATTATAAGGATATCATTTACAAGATATTCATGGCTCTTGTGTACTATATTGTATCATTTGATTATTACAATCATGTACTGAATATACAGTGCATTTTTCAAATGTATCACAATAAACATTACCAAACTGTATGAGGTATTGGGCATTTTTTCCAACATTAGATATTTCTTACTGTAGTTGCTGTTCCTGTGTGTGTATACATACAGATTTGTGATGTGCGGGTCAGGAAAACCCTCGACCCTAACCCACCCCGCTTCAGTCCGCGCCCGTCCTTCTATAGACCCGCACCGACCCACCGATGACCTCACAATGGCGTCACAAAAGGGGTGGGCAGGGAGCAGGCGCGAGACTATAAAACTGGAACCCGGAAGTCGGCATTTGAAGGTGGCCAGCGGGGAGAGCAGGAGAAGATCTCAACCCGCACCCGCCCGCCACCAGCGAGGAGCAGTGCGAGGTCGACCCGAACCCACCCGACCCGCGGGTAAACATCACTAATATAGACCTGTGCTTCAGCTCAACACTCTTACTATGCCTAAAGTAATTAACTTTTTTCCTTTTGTAATACTCCTGTACATAAACCTGTTTCAGCCCTGAAGAAATTCTATCTTGACATTACCGTGTTATCTTTGTCTTTTCAATATAATCAGCCACTTACAAATGAACGTCATTTTCCAAATTTTGAGTGTGTACCTGGCTGTCTTTACATCTGGCATCTGACCTGCAAATTAGCATACACAAAAAGAAAAATGGAAAACACAGGTAAGGCAATGACAAACTTAAATATAAACATGAATAAACATTAGAGCTGTAGGTTTGGTATTTCTGCTACTAGTGAGTGTTGCACACTTCATATAATCATCTCCATTCAGCTCTAAAATAAATATTTCTAATGCATCAACAGTTTTTTTTGCAAGCTTAATATCTCCCTTGCTCCATTTTCCCTAGATTGAATGAAAGTTTACAATGCTTACTATCAAAGCCAAAATGTCTATATCTTCATAATACTTTTTATTCTGACTTACCTTAAAATTCTAGAACAGTTTTACTTAACTTACAGCTCTGCTTATGTTGAAATCAAATATCCTGTCCCGAGACAATAACAAGCCAAAATAGTTTTCACATATTGTCATTTGAATATTTCAGTGACTTTTCCCAGATATAAAAAGTACAAGCAGAATCCTTGATGCAGAGTCAATTTTTCTCTTTCTCATTCCTTTGCAGTACTGGTGAGGCTGAGTGGATTGTAAAATAAACAAAAAAAATTTACTACTGAAACCACATCTATCATGATTGCTATAATACATTGAAGACAACTCTTGGCCATTACTTTTCAGTTAGTTTGTAATTCAGTCTCTCTTGCACAAGATGATAGCTCTAATACACCTTCTGAATAATGATGGTCGAATTTATTTGGCGGCCATGGATTTGCTGGGGAAAAATTTGCTGTGACAGAAAAAAATTGTTGTGCGTCAAAATTGTTGCGTGCAAAAAATTGTTGTGCGTCAAAATGTTGTGCGTCACGCGCATAAAAATGTAAATTTTATTGGACTTCAATGCTTTTGGACAAAATAGTTGTGCATATAAAAATTGACATTTGCGCCAAAATTGTCATGCGCTTAAAAAAATTATATTTTTTTGGACTTCAATGCTTTTGGACAAAATAGTTGCCCATATAAAAATTGCGTCAAAATTGTTGCATTGTTTTCAATGCATTTTGTGAATTTTTTACCGCTTCGCTAATTTTTCAGAGAAGCGAAATGGGAAAGATTCGCCCATCACTACTTCTGAACTCTTCTTTTCTAGATTTATAATCCATAACCCATAATCCATGCCCCTATTCCAAATTTAAGAAATCGTGGTCTGCTCTGGGTTTCGTCCAATAATCTGAAAAAATTGGGGTTTTTTGGTGATAACCCGAAAAAATGGAGAGATGCTGAAGAAAAGTGCCACAAAAATCACATAATTCTGGTTTTCACTCAAGTTTTTCCTGATAGTAACCCCCTGTTACCTCCCCTTTGGAGGGCAGGGACATGATCAATGATCATGTGTCTAAACTGGGGGAGAGAGTGGCGACACTGTAGCCAATGTAACAGGGGGTTACTATTGGTCCAGAAAGAGTCGATGTGGATATACAAACTCTGGTCCCGAAGGGACTCAACGAGACTTTACCGATGTCTCCATTCTATTAAACGAGCCTGGTGAACATTGTCGGGGGTTGCACTACTTACCTGTTTTTTTGTGACAATTTTTATGATTAACCGGGTTGTACCGAAGGATCTGGACTCTAGATTATTTTCTTTTCTTTTTTTAGAACTTTAAGAATGTTGCTGATGAAATTTATAGTCACTTATTAACATACATGTATAGCTGATACTGTGACTTTGATACATTTTACCAGTTATGTATCTGTGCTCTTTTACTCCTTAGGATTCTCCTCCCCTGGGATGACGCAAGCGGCCCCTTCCACTATTTGCCTTGGCTAGTATGTCCCTACGCTCAGTTGGTGACCCTGTGACGGTTAAAGATAATGACCAACTCCAGCTGTATCTATACCCCGTTGCGATTGAAGGCAGCAATACTGTCGATGGTTGAGCACTGGCAAGTCTTATTCACCCAACTCCTGAATATTGTGAAGGCACTAGAGGGTTAACGTTCTGTCACTCGGCACACACAAGTGCCTCTCAGAGCTTCATTCCCTAATGATTGGTTGGGGTTTGGCACTCGAGTACACGAGCGATTGGTTCCCTGAGCAGAGGAGTTCGGAGGGTGTGTGAGTCCTCCTCCTATCAGGCGAAAGGAGAAGTGGCCTAAGCTCCCGCAGCATGAGAGGGGTTTTTTGCGCTCCGGAAACAGAATGACAGCGGAGTTTTGGTACACATTGAGGCTGCAGGATTGCCACCAGCTCATATAGCCATTGGGATGTCTATTTTTAGGCACATATTGACAAGCTGGGAACGCAAGGCTTGCGATCGTCTACCAGGGGTAAGTAATATACACGCCTATTGTCACTCACGGCACCAATAGGCCTAAATGTATATGTTATAGCACAATGTATTCACTCACTAATGTGGTACTATGTAGAGATTGCACTATACATGGTCACTATGGATGCGATCTGCCCTAATGGGTTAAGTTTTTAGCTTAATATACACGTGTTGTATTTGTTTATCTCCCCACGCTGAGTGGGGCGCACCTTGATGACGTCATGACACCAATTATGGCGCCAATTTTTGTATATTATATAGGACCTCACTGTGTGTTACGTTTCACCTCCTGAGGACGGCTAGAGTGTGCTAGCCGAAACGTTGAGGAATAAATGTCACAGCCCATGGGGGCTTGTTTTTTTGCGAAAGTCCTGTAAGTGCGGTCTTTTTTCATGTATTATATATATATATATATATATATATATATATATATATATATATATATATATATATATATATATATATATATATATAGTTGCTTTGGGTGTCTGCACTCGATCTCCAATAGAGTAGAGGTGCACGATCAATGTTCATAATATGCAGTAGTAATGGATCAGCACACTCATTTTAGAAGTGATTAAAGTGTCTTTATTGGTAACACAGCATTGTTATCCGACGTTTCGGTCCCACCTGGGGACCTTTCTCATCCTTGAGAAAGGTCCCCAGGTGGGACCGAAACATCGGATAACAATGCTGTGTTACCAATAAAGACACTTTAATCACTTCTAAAATGAGTGTGCTGATCCATTACTACTGTATATATATATATATATATATATATATATATATATATATATATATATATATATATATATATATATATATATATATATATATATATATATATATATATAATATAAAACTTTGAGAAAGGCTGGATTGCTAGTCAAAGCGTTAGTCCATTTCTGAATAAACATGGTTGAAGTCCTGAGAGTGCATTTCCATTCCAACAGTCCAGTATTCTATTTTGAAACTGCACCAAGGCATTATTTGAAGTGATAGGTGAATAAATTAGGCAGGTGTGAATTCACGGCTTATTTCAGACAAACTGGAGAGAAAATTTGCCAGCGAAAATGCAACAGGTCAAAAAATTTAGGACACGCGTCTATTGCGTCAAAACCATAGCGCGTCAACATTATTCAGACACCCATTGACTTGAACACCAGCATCATAATTGACGCGAGCAGCAAAATTAGCTTTTTGTGAATTTTTCACCGTTTTGTGAATTTCTTGGGAAAATCACGAATTTTTTGGCGAAGCAGACAAATTTGCCCATCGCTAATTATTTGATCATTTTGACAGGAGTGCTGGCTAAACAACATTTATATGTGTGTATATATATATATATATATATATATATACAATTCCAACGTTTATGATGCACTAATCCCAATGTATATCAAAGTCAAGGGTGCTGATCCCAATAGCAGTGAGTAATTCCGCTTCTTAGTTATATTGGTCCAACCAGATCGCACTCCATATTTAAAACATAGCTTTTATTAGCTTGTTAAAATGTATCACAAAATGGCATTCTTCACAACATAGTAACAGCGTCATTTGTATCAAGACACTTATCTGTTAAAAGTCCAGCATAAACGCTATATCCATCCACACTCACGCGACGTTTCGGGACACATCCGTTCCCTTTCTCAAGCGTATGTATCGTGTAGTAGCGTGTAGGACTCCATTGCACACACTTTCTGCTTCCTCGTTAGGCGGGGCATACGTGGTAAGTAACTGTGATGATGCTTCCTCACCTGGAGGCCGGATCTGCACGTCAGTCACCACATATCTCCACCCTCCCGTTACTATGCAAAGTCCATAGTTACCAAAGAAAAGAAATATATCAGTAACAGCAAATTACATGGGCAGTTTTCACTATATATGATGATTGTAGTTGTTTGAGCAGATTATGCCAAAATGAAAAGCAAAAGTTAACAGATGAATGGCAAAAAAGAAAAAAAAATTTTTTAAAAAATACAAAAATACTTATAAAGAAAATATTCAAAAAATATACACAAAATAATATTAGTTGCCCAAAATATTACTACTCACCCTAAATGAGTACTTTACAGAAATAAATGCAAGTCAAAATCACGATTTAGACCCCTTGGACTGAGAGTCCCTAGCCTGTCAATCCATTTAACTTCTGCTCTTTTTAATGCTAGAACACGATCTCCTCCTCTTTTCAGAGGTGGGACATGTTGGATAACTCTGAATTTCAGCTCCTCTGATGTATGTCCTTGTTCTAAAAAATGTCTAGAAACTGGCAATGATCTATTGCCCACGTGTATAGTTGATCTATGTTGAGAAAACCTATCCTTCACCTTCTGGGTGGTTTCTCCAACATAGACCAACCCACATGGGCACACCAGCATGTATACAACAAAATTGGTATCACACGTATTATAACCCTTAATTTGATACTTCTGATCCCTATGTGGATGGTCAAAATCAGGACCTACCAATACAAATCGACACTGGGCACAACCCTTACATCTATACATGCCCTCTTTCTTGGGACCCCAAAACATTGCCTTATTAGGTGGTTTCCGTATGTCTGCATTCACTAATCTACTCCCTATGGTTGCTCCTCTGCGATAGGACATCATAGGGCCTTTTGAAACTCTGGAATTGAAGGATATGCATCTTTTAATAAGTGCCAATGTTTATCTAATATGCATTTAAATTTGGAACTGGCAGAATTATACTGGGATACATAAGCTAATCTGTTACCTGTAGTACGCCGATCTCTTGATGTACATCCAAGAATCCCTTCCTTAGCAGCCTGTTGTTTTTTTTTGTATTAGCTGATTCGGGTATCCCCTATCTGTAAGTTTCCTAGACATTATTTCTAAGTCTTGTTCCAGGACCACTGGATTATTTGTAATTCTACTCACTCTGGTAAACTGGCTGATAGGAATCGATCTCTTAACTGAGGGGGGATGGAAGCTGTCATAAGAAAGAAGTTGATTTCGATCCGTGGGTTTTGTATAGATACGAGTATCAAACCCTGTCTCGGTTCGTGTAACCAATACATCTAAGAAAGTAACTACTTGGAGATCAGCTGTCATCGTGAATTTAATGTCATTATGGGCCCCATTAATTGCCTCACGGAAGACGGCCAAGGAGTCCAGGTCACCCCGCCATAGGAGGAACACGTCATCGATGTACCTCCACCAGGCACAACGGTGCCTAGTGAAGAGTACATTTTGATAGACATGCTCCTCCTCAAACCAACTCATAAAAGAGTTGGCATATGACGGGGCGACCCTGGACCCCATGGCCATCCCCCGCACCTGCAAGTAATATTTGTCCCGAAATTGAAAATAGTTTCTATGTAGTATGAAGCTCAACATCTCCATGAAGAATTCTATTTCTGCATCACTGTACAAACCTGATCGATTCAACAAAATTTTGGTTGCCTTTAAGCCATCCATATGAGGAATCGATGTATATAGACTTGCCACATCAAAGGTGGCAAGCCAACACACCCCCTCTATCATAGGTATTTGGGAAAGTTTTTCTAAGAAATCGTTGGTGTCCCTTACAAAAGATCTAGTTGTTTGTACCAGGGGACCCAATATTTTATCCAAAGTCTCGGCTACATTACGTCATATGCCAACTCTTTTATGAGTTGGTTTGAGGAGGAGCATGTCTATCAAAATGTACTCTTCACTAGGCACTGTTGTGCCTGGTGGAGGTACATCGATGACGTGTTCCTCCTATGGCGGGGTGACCTGGACTCCTTGGCCGTCTTCCGTGAGGCAATTAATGGGGCCCATAATGACATTAAATTCACGATGACAGCTGATCTCCAAGTAGTTACTTTCTTAGATGTATTGGTTACCCGAACCGAGACAGGGTTTGATACTCGTATCTATACAAAACCCACGGATCGAAATCAACTTCTTTCTTATGACAGCTTCCATCCCCCCTCAGTAAAGAGATCGATTCCTATCAGCCAGTTTACCAGAGTGAGTAGAATTACAAATAATCCAGTGGTCCTGGAACAAGACTTAGAAATAATGTCTAGGAAACTTACAGATAGGGGATACCCAAATCAGCTAATACAAAAAAACCAACAGGCTGCTAAGGAAGGGATTCTTGGATGTACATCAAGAGATCGGCGTACTACAGGTAATAGATTAGCTTATGTATCCCAGTATAATTCTGCCAGTTCCAAATTTAAATGCATATTAGATAAACATTGGCACTTATTAAAAGATGCATATCCTTCAATTCCAGAGTTTCAACAAGGCCCTATGATGTCCTATCGCAGAGGAGCAACCATAGGGAGTAGATTAGTGAATGCAGACATACGGAAACCACCTAATAAGGCAATGTTTTGGGGTCCCAAGAAAGAGGGCATGTATAGATGTAAGGGTTGTGCCCAGTGTCGATTTGTATTGGTAGGTCCTGATTTTGACCATCCATATAGGGATCAGAAGTATCAAATTAAGGGTTATAATACGTGTGATACCAATTTTGTTGTATACATGCTGGTGTGCCCATGTGGGTTGGTCTATGTTGGAGAAACCACCCAGAAGGTGAAGGATAGGTTTTCTCAACATAGATCAACTATACACGTGGGCAATAGATCATTGCCAGTCTCTAGACATTTTTTAGAACAAGGACATACATCAGAGGAGCTGAAATTCAGAGTTATCCAACATGTCCCACCTCTGAAAAGAGGAGGAGATCGTGTTCTAGCATTAAAAAGAGCGATTCGCGCCGAGCGAATAAATTCGCGAAACGCCCGCGAAAATTCGCGGTAAAAATTCGCCGGCGTCAAAATTTTTTTTTTCAAAAACGGACGCCGGCGTCAAAAACGGGCGCCGGCGTCGGAAGAATGGGCGCCGGCGTCAAAAACGGGCGCCAGCGTCAAAAACGAGACGCCGGCGCCGTTTTCGCGAACGGCGCAAATTCGCCCATCACTACCCACCTCTGAAAAGAGGAGGAGATCGTGTTCTAGCATTAAAAAGAGCAGAAGTTAAATGGATTGACAGGCTAGGGACTCTCAGTCCAAGGGGTCTAAATCGTGATTTTGACTTACATTTATTTCTGTAAAGTACTCATTTAGGGTGAGTAGTAATATTTTGGGCAACTAATATTATTTTGTGTATATTTTTTGAATATTTTCTTTATAAGTATTTTTGTATTTTTTTAAAAAATTTTTTTTCTTTTTTGCCATTCATCTGTTAACTTTTGCTTTTCATTTTGGCATAATCTGCTCAAACAACTACAATCATCAGATATAGTGAAAACTGCCCATGTAATTTGCTGTTACTGATATATTTCTTTTCTTTGGTAACTATGGACTTTGCATAGTAACGGGAGGGTGGAGATATGTGGTGACTGACGTGCAGATCCGGCCTCCAGGTGAGGAAGCATCATCACAGTTACTTACCACGTATGCCCCGCCTAACGAGGAAGCAGAAAGTGTGTGCAATGGAGTCCTACACGCTACTACACGATACATACGCTTGAGAAAGGGAACGGATGTGTCCCGAAACGTCGCGTGAGTGTGGATGGATATAGCGTTTATGCTGGACTTTTAACAGATAAGTGTCTTGATACAAATGACGCTGCTACTATGTTGTGAAGAATGCCATTTTGTGATACATTTTAAACAAGCTAATAAAAGCTATGTTTTAAATATGGAGTGCGATCTGGTTGGACCAATATATATATATATATATATATATATATATATATATATATATATATATATATATATATATATATATATGTATATATATATATGTATGTATATATATATATGTATATATATATATATATGTATATATATATATATATGTATATATATGTATATATATATGTATATATATATATATATGTATATATATATATATATATATATGTATATATATATATATATATATATATATACACATATATATATATATATATATATATATATATATACACACGAGGGAATGTAATAAAAGTTGCAAAGAACAAAACAATTCATACCAATAAGACTAAAAATCTACATCTCGCAATGCAATATTGTTCCTTAAACTGTTGTTGCATTGCGATTTGAAATTGCCCACTGCGAATATTAATTGCGCACTCTTAAAGGAGAAGGAAAGGCTAAAATTAAGTAAGCTTTATCAGAAAGGTCTATAGAAATACACCAGTAAACCCTCAAAGTAATGCTGCTCTGAGTAATGTGTCAAAAGAAATACAGCATTTCTTTCCTTTTATCGTGTACACACTGGCTTCTGTATCAGACTTCCTATTTTCAGCATAAACCTCCAGGGCAGGGCTTGAGCATGCTCAGTTTGCTTCACTCCCCCTCCCTCCTCCCATCCCTGCTGTAATCTGAGCCCAGAGCTGTAAGTGAGCAGGGAGAGACTCAGGCAGGAAGTGATGTCACACCAAGCTTATATGGCAGCTTCTTTCCTAAACAAACAGAGACAGTGTCTAGCATTCTAGCTTGCACGATTGTGGCTAATCTGTTGGCAATATACTGTCTTTGAGCTTTCCTTCTCCTTTAAGAAGTACTTGAAGGTGTAGTACTCTCTTGGAGCAAACATAACGACTTTTTCAGTAAGAAGTTTTTTGCGAATAGTTTTTCCATTACCGACTTTTATTACATTCCCCGAATAAAGTGCAATCATAAAAGTAGAATTGAGTTCAGCTGTTTTACACATTTTCAGCAAGACTTAGCAGAGAAGGAAACTAGAGCAGAAGTGCTACAGTGATTTGTGACAGTGGAGGACAGTATTATTTATTCTGATTAAAAAGAAATTTATGGATCACAAAAGCTGTCAAATGCAAAACACTTAAAATGAGATCAATAAAGGAAAATGTAACATCGGATTTGATGGAATTTCAATGGACTTTATATAGCAGTGCCTTGCTAGAAATGTTTCTCTGTAGAGGTGGAAAAAGTAGGTAAGGAAAATGTAAAAAGATAATAATTATTGAAGACAAAGATCAAATCTGATGTAACCATAGTTACTTTAAAAGGTATTTATTCAAAATTCTTATATGAACAAAATTCCATTTAAAAAAAAAAGGAAATTCCATGTGGGGTACACTTTCACCACTGCCAGGAACAGAGCTCTTATGACATGCTGAAGCTTTTACAGGTATTGGACCAGTTATCCAGCATGCTCAGAACCTGGATAAGGGGTCTTTCTGGATCTCCATTCCATAATACCTTAGCACCATTTATATATTTAATAGGTGCTACCTGCTGGTTGGTTGCTATAGTTTACTATACCTCCTACTGTACAGGACTAGTTTTTTAAACCTCAATTTTTATAGATATATCATACCCCAAAGCTGCTAAAAATCCAAATTCAAAAATCAATTTCTGGTTGAATATTAAAAGGGGAAAACTCGAATTTTTAGAAGAAAAAAAAAAAATTTAATTGATAGAGATATATCATACCCCAAAGCTGCTAAAAATCGAAATCTGAAAATACTCCATCTCAACCTGTTGAGGTCATGTAGAAGTCAAAGCCAGATGTCCCTGAAGATATTTCTTGACATCGTGATCTGCACTGGTTTTCATTCAATAATCCAATTAATTCAAGTTGTTGCAGCGACAATTCGATAAGTTGAGTTTTTGGAGCGGCACTTCGAAAAATTCACACGATTTGCGACAACAGACAGGTGACTATTCTACCTTCAGTCCCTTTTTTAGACACCCAGTCCTGTTTGTCCATTCGTCTCTGTTTCTAGGACTTTTTCAGGCATTGAGTCTGTGTAAAGATGTCTTGCCATGGTTGCGCGGGCTCTGCAGGCAATTCCTTCCTGGTGGGGAGCCAACTGCTCTCAAGATTACCTGGTTGTGTTGACCCCTGTCCCTTTATAATGCAGGAATCCCCTGGGCATCATGGAAACTGTGCTGCACCTTCTGGGAACAGCTGTCGCTGGAGGGTAGATGATGGCTCTGTGGATGCCTGTAGCAAACCTTTGTCCAGACCAAGCACCTCATCTGCCGATAGGTAATTTTCCACTAGTTACAGCTAGCGTAATAGCTTGGTAATAGCTTGGTGCCTTTGGACCCACCAGCGTGCCTCAACAGGCAGGACAAGCAGAAACTGCTCCAGAACAACAGTCTCTGCTACCTGATCTGCAGTCTTTCCAACTCTGGACCTGTGTGGTCCTCAGGCCATTTCTTGGCACTGACTTCCCTTTCAAAAGTCATGAGAAATGTCTCTGGATCATCATCAGACTGTCTCATTTTTAACAGGAGAGGTCTAGGCGTGGGTGCTGTCTCCGGACTGGACTGTGCGGCCTGGAGTTGCAGCAATTGCTCCTGCTATTTGAAAAACTGTTCCTGTAACTGCCTGATTAGTTGAATTTGATCATCCTGTTGTTGGATCTCCCAATCCTGTTGCTGCATCAAATTTTGTAAAAAAAACTTCCATTTTTGCTCTCTAGCCCCTCTAACAACCAAGGGCACTTTGCGGATATCAATCTCACTTCTGACACCATGGGGCAAATTTACTAAAGGGCGAAGTGACTAACGTTAGTGAAAATTCGCTAGCGAAGGAGATAGACTCTAGTGCTACTTCGCACTCTTATGCCAGACGAAGTTTCGCTCTGGCTAAAGAGCGTTACTTCGCAAATTCTCTAAGATGCGCATTTTACTGAAAGTAACCTGTTCCACCAGACTTGCCTTTGCCAGCTCAGACCAGGCGAAGTGCAATGGAATGTATAGGGCTTCTTCAATTTTTATTTTTCCCAAAAAACACTGGTGTCTTTTAGTTTTTTTCAGGATGACAGACTGCACAAGTTTGTAAATATTTTTTGGGGTAGCCGGGCTCCCCCATACATTTTATACCATATGACACATAAACTATACACTGGGCACATGTGTAGGGCATTATAACAACTCTATTTCATTTTATTAAGGTTTCCCTGGGCTTGTGTAGTATAATGCATTTGCTGCAACATATACGTCCATTCAACTTTAACTTCCCGCCGTATGCAAATTAGCCAATGCTTCGCTTGGCGCAGTAATGCTAGTGCAACTTCACCAGAGTTTGGCATCCTGGACGCAATTTAGGATTTTATTGAATTAGCATGGTCCTGGCAAATCTACGCCTTGCAAAGTGTTACAATGTGAGCAAAGCCGTAGCTGGCGAATTTACGGAGGTTAGTGAATTTGCCGCCATATATGACAGGTTCTCGCAGAGTAAGTGTCAGGACAGCAAAAGTCTCTTTAACAAAATGGCTTTTATTTCAGCCGGCAGCAATAGGTACAAAATAAAGGCAGTTTTCTTTCCAAACAACAAAAAAAATGTTTTTTGCAGCAGTATTAGTTCAACAACAACAAAAAGGAAGTGCAATTACAGACCTTCCTTTGTGGGTTACTATGTGTGCACAGGTACACAGGACCCTTTGTGTCAAGATTAGAGATGTCGCGAACTGTTCGCCGGCGAACTTGTTCGCGCGAACATCGGGTGTTCGCGCTCGCCGGAAGTTCGCGAACGTCGCGCGACGTTCGCCATTTTGGGTTCGCCATTGTTGGCGCTTTTTTTTGCCCTCTCACCCCAGACCAGCAGGTACATGGCAGCCAATCAGGAAGCTCTCCCCTGGACCACTCCCCTTCCCTATAAAACCGAAGCCCTGCAGCGTTTTTTCACTCTGCCTGTGTGTGCTGAAGAGATAGTGTAGGGAGAGAGCTGCTGCCTGTTAGTGATTTCAGGGACAGTTGAAAGTTTGCTGGCTAGTAATCGTTTTGATACTGCTCTGTTATTGGAGGGACAGAAGTCTGCAGGGGTTTGAGGGACATTTAAGCTTAGGTAGCTTTGCTGGCTAGTAATCTACCTTCTACTGCAGTGCTCTGTATGTAGCTGCAGTGGGCAGCTGTCCTGCTTCTGATCTCATCTGCTGACTGCTGCAATAACAGTAGTCCTTGTAAGGACTGCTTTTATTTATTTTTTTGTTGTTTTACTACTACTACTACTACTACTACTATAAGAGCCCAGTGCTATTAGTCTAGCAGTGTTGGGGAGTGGGACTGGTGTGCTAATCTGCTGCTCCTAGTAGTTCAGCAGCACCAACTTTAATTTTTTTTTTTTAATATTCATTTTTTTTTATTTTACTTTTTTTTATTTTACTACCGCTGTAGTAGTGTATAAGTTGACCTTTTAGGCATTATTTGCCCTGTAGGCATTATTTGCACACTGTTTTCTTCAACCCGCCATCGAGCTGTGTGACCTTGTTCACATTCTGTCTAAATATCCATAATATTACCGTCTCCAGAAAAAACACCGGAGTCACTTTTTTCAAGCAGCCATAATATATTTTACGTAATCCGTATCCACCGCTGTAGTAGTGTATACGTTGGCCTTGTAGGCATTATTTGCACACTGTTTTCTTCAACCCGCCATCGAGCTGTGTGACCTTGTTCCCATTCTGTCTAAATATCCATAATATTACCGTCTCCAGAAAAAACACCGGAGTCACTTTTTTCAAGCAGCATTCATATATTTTACGTAATCCGTATCCACCGCTGTAGTAGTGTATACGTTGGCCTTGTAGGCATTATTTGCACACTGTTTTCTTCAACCCGCCATCGAGCTGTGTGACCTTGTTCCCATTCTGTCTAAATATCCATAATATTACCGTCTCCAGAAAAAACACCGGAGTCACTTTTTTCAAGCAGCATTCATATATTTTACGTAATCCGTATCCACCGCTGTAGTAGTGTATACGTTGGCCTTGTAGGCATTATTTGCACACTGTTTTCTTCAACCCGCCATCGAGCTGTGTGACCTTGTTCCCATTCTGTCTAAATATCCATAATATTACCGTCTCCAGAAAAAACACCGGAGTCACTTTTTTCAAGCAGCATTCATATATTTTACGTAATCCGTATCCACCGCTGTAGTAGTGTATACGTTGGCCTTGTAGGCATTATTTGCACAGTGTTTTCTTCAACCCGCCATCGAGCTGTGTGAGCTTGTTCACATTTTGTCTAAATATTGATAATATTATCGTCTCTAGAAAAACCACTTGAGTTACTTTTTTTCAAGCAGCATTCATATATTTTACGTAATCCGTATCCACCGCTGTAGTAGTGTATACGTTGACCTTGTAGGCATTATTTGCACACTGTTTTCTTCAACCCGCCATCGAGCTGTGTGACCTTGTTCCCATTCTGTCTAAATATCCATAATATTACCGTCTCCAGAAAAAACACCGGAGTCACTTTTTTCAAGCAGCATTCATATATTTTACGTAATCCGTATCCACCGCTGTAGTAGTGTATACGTTGGCCTTGTAGGCATTATTTGCACAGTGTTTTCTTCAACCCGCCATCGAGCTGTGTGACCTTGTTCCCATTCTGTCTAAATATCCATAATATTACCGTCTCCAGAAAAAACACCGGAGTCACTTTTTTCAAGCAGCATTCATATATTTTACGTAATCCGTATCCACCGCTGTAGTAGTGTATACGTTGGCCTTGTAGGCATTATTTGCACAGTGTTTTCTTCAACCCGCCATCGAGCTGTGTGAGCTTGTTCACATTTTGTCTAAATATTGATAATATTATCGTCTCTAGAAAAACCACTTGAGTTACTTTTTTTCAAGCAGCATTCATATATTTTACGTAATCCGTATCCACCGCTGTAGTAGTGTATACGTTGACCTTGTAGGCATTATTTGCACACTGTTTTCTTCAACCCGCCATCGAGCTGTGTGACCTTGTTCCCATTCTGTCTAAATATCCATAATATTACCGTCTCCAGAAAAAACACCGGAGTCACTTTTTTCAAGCAGCATTCATATATTTTACGTAATCCGTATCCACCGCTGTAGTAGTGTATACGTTGGCCTTGTAGGCATTATTTGCACACTGTTTTCTTCAACCCGCCATCGAGCTGTGTGACCATGTTCCCATTCTGTCTAAATATCCATAATATTACCGTCTCCAGAAAAAACACCGGAGTCACTTTTTTCAAGCAGCATTCATATATTTTATGTAATCCGTATCCACCGCTGTAGTAGTGTATACGTTGGCCTTGTAGGCATTATTTGCACAGTGTTTTCTTCAACCCGCCATCGAGCTGTGTGAGCTTGTTCACATTTTGTCTAAATATTGATAATATTATCGTCTCTAGAAAAACCACTTGAGTTACTTTTTTTCAAGCAGCATTCATATATTTTACGTAATCCGTATCCACCGCTGTAGTAGTGTATACGTTGACCTTGTAGGCATTATTTGCACACTGTTTTCTTCAACCCGCCATCGAGCTGTGTGAGCTTGTTCACATTTTGTCTAAATATTGATAATATTATCGTCTCTAGAAAAACCACTTGAGTTACTTTTTTTCAAGCAGCATTCATATATTTTACGTAATCCGTATCCACCGCTGTAGTAGTGTATACGTTGACCTTGTAGGCATTATTTGCACACTGTTTTCTTCAACCCGCCATCGAGCTGTGTGACCTTGTTCACATTTTGTCTAAATATTGATAATATTATCGTCTCTAGAAAAACCACTTGAGTTACTTTTTTTCAAGCAGCATTCATATATTTTACGTAATCCGTATCCACCGCTGTAGTAGTGTATACGTTGACTTTGTAGGCATTATTTGCACAGTGTTTTCTTCAACCCGCCATCTAGCTGTGTGTATTATCGTTTCCAGAAAAACCAACTGAGTTTTTGTTGTTGTTGTTGTTTTTTTAAAAATAATGCCAGGCAAAGGCAGGCCGCCACGCAGAGGCCGTGCTAGGGGCCGTGCTGCTATGCAATCCTGTGGCCCTAGCAAATTGCCCAGTTTTAAAAAGCCAATGACCCTGAACTCCCAAAATGCTGAAGAGGTAGTTGACTGGCTTACACAGCACACCCCATCCTCTACCGTTTCTAACTTTACCACAACATCCTCCTCATCCTCCACTGCTATGGCCACCCCACGTAACACTTCCTCCACCACCGGTGCCCCTTCTTCACTGGGGTCAGAGGAGTTATTTTCCAATGAGTTTCTTGAACTGAGTAATGCGCAACCATTATTGCCAGAAGAAGATGAAGGAGATGAGGACCTTACACCAGATTTAATTCTGGCAGAGAACACGATAGAGATGGACATAATGAGTGATGAGGAGGAGGTCCCCGCTGCTGCTTCCTTCTGTGATGTGTCAGAAGAAATTGATGCATCTGAGGAGAATGATGATGAGGAGATTGATGTTTTGTGGGTGCCTAGTAGAAGAGAGCAAGAGGAGGGTAGTTCAGATGGAGAGACGGAGAGTCAGAGAGGCAGTAGGAGAATAAGACTTAGAAGAAGCAGGGAGGACAGCCCGCAGGGATCAGCAGGGCAACAACATGTATCGGCACCTGTGTTCAGCCGGCCAACGCACCCGCCATTGCCGCCAATACCGCCAACTCCGCCAACTTCTACTGTTACCGCCAGATCGCACACTTCCAAAAAGTCAGCAGTGTGGGATTTTTTTAATGTGTGTGCCTCTGACAAAAGCATTGTAATTTGCAATGAGTGCAGTCAGAAACTGAGCCTTGGTAAGCCCAACAGCCACATAGGTACAACTTCTATGCGAAGGCACATGAGCGGCAAGCACAAAGCACTTTGGGAGCAACACCTCAAAGGCAACAGGCAAACTAAAAGCCACACTCCTTCTGGTCCAGCATCTTACTGCTCTACCTCTGCTCTCCTTGACCCGTCTGAACCACCCTCCACTCCGCCTTCCACCTTGACCACCTGTTCCCATTCCCAGTCATCTGCCACCAGCCAAGTTTCTGTGAAGGCCATGTTTGAGCGTAAGAAGCCAATGTCTGACTGTCACCCCCTTGCCCGGCGTCTGACAGCTGGCTTGTCTGCACTCTTAGCCCGCCAGCTTTTACCATACCAGCTGGTGGACTCTGAGGCCTTCCGCAAATTTGTAGCAATTGGGACACCGCAGTGGAAGGTACCCAGCCGCAATTTTTTTTCTAAAAAGGGAATACCACACCTGTACCAACATGTGCAGAGCCAAGTTACCGCATCTCTGTCACTTAGTGTTGGGCCAAAGGTCCATATGACTACTGACGCATGGTCCTCCAAGCATGGTCAGGGCAGGTATGTCACCTACACTGCCCACTGGGTGAACTTGGTAATGGCTGGGAAGCAGGGAATGGGTAGCTCAACAACAACAGTGGAGTTGGTGTCACCGCCACGGATTGCACGCGGTTCTGCCACCACCTCTACTCCTCCATCGCTCTCTACCTCGTCTTCTTCTTCTTCTTACTCTGCTGCTGGGTCCTCCTTCTCCTCCTCCACACCTGTGCACCCCCAGCTCCCCCTAGGCTATTCGACGTGCCAGGTACGCCGTTGTCACGCTGTCTTGGGGATGACGTGCCTGGAAAGCAAAAACCATACCGGATCTGTACTCCTGTCATCTCTGCAGTCACAGGCCGATCGGTGGCTGACCCCACACCAACTGCAGATCGGAAAAGTGGTGTGTGACAATGGAAGCAATCTGTTGGCAGCGTTGAGACTAGGCAATTTAACACATGTGCCCTGCATGGCACATGTGTTAAATTTAATAGTCCAACGTTTTGTCTCCAAGTACCCAGGATTCCAGGACGTTCTCACCCAGTCCAGAAAGGTGTCGGCCCATTTCAGACGTTCCTACACAGCCATGGCACGCCTTGCTGACATTCAGCAGCGCTACAACATGCCAGTCAGGCGTTTGATTTCTGACAGCCAGACTCGCTGGAATTCAACGCTCCTTATGTTGGAACGTCTGCTGCAACAACAAAGGGCCGTCAACGAGTACCTTTTTGAACTGGGTGGTAGGACTGGATCTGCACAGCTGGGGATTTTTTTCCCCCGTTACTGGGTGCTTATGCGCGATGCCTGCAGGCTCATGCGACCTTTTGAAGAGGTGACAAATATGGTCAGTCGCACCGAAGGCACCATCAGCGACCTAATACCCTTCGCTTTCTTCCTGGAGCGTGCCGTGCGACGAGTGACAGATGAGGCTGTAGACCAGCGTGACGAGGAGCTGGAAGCGCACGATTTCTGGTCGGAATCACCAGAACGAACCCAGGCACCTGCTGCAACGCAGGGAGAGGTGCCAGAAGTGGAGTCAGAGGAGGAAGGTGGCTTTGTGGAGGAGGAGGAGGAGGACCAACAGGAGCAGGCTTCCCAGGGGGCTAGTGGTGACCTTTTGGGGACCCCTGGTCTTGTACGTGGCTGGGGGGAGGAGACCGTGGATGATGCAGTCCTTGATAATGAGGAAGCGGAGATGGATAGCTCTGCATCCAACCTTGTGAGAATGGGGTCTTTCATGCTGTCATGCCTGTTGAAGGACCCCCGTATCAAGAGGCTTAAGGAGAAGGACCTGTACTGGGTCGCAACGCTACTAGACCCTCGGTACAAGCATAAAGTGTCAGAAATGTTACCAACATACCACAAGTCCGAAAAGATGCGGCATTTACAAACCAGCCTGCAAAACATGTTGTACAATGCTTTTAAGGGTGATGTCACTTCAGGAACTCATCAACATTCCAGGGGCAGAGGTGCCAGTAATCCTGCCACGAGCACACCTGCAAGGACAAAGCCCTTTGGCCAGTCTGTAACGTCAGACATGCAAATGTTTTTCTGTCCAAGGCAGCGCCACAACCCTTCTGGATCCACCCTCAAAGAACGCCTCGACCGGCAGGTAGCGGACTACCTGGCATTAACTGCAGATATCGACACTCTGAGGAGCGATGAACCCCTGGACTACTGGGTGCGCAGGCTTGATCTGTGGCCAGAGCTGTCACAATTTGCCATGAACCTCTTGTCTTGCCCAGCCTCAAGTGTGCTCTCAGAAAGGACCTTCAGTGCAGCAGGAGGGATTGTAACTGAGAAGAGAACTCGCCTAGGTCACAAAAGTGTAGATTACCTGACCTTTATTAAAATGAATGAGGGGTGGATCTCGGAGGGTTACTGCACGCCGGAAGACTTGTTCTGACTTCTATGCAGCTGTCCTTCTCTTCAAGCCTCATGACTCCACACACAGCTGTCCTTTAGCGTCCTCCTCCTCCCTCCGCCACCGTTACAAACTAGGGTGCAAACCCTACTGGTTTAATTTTTTCTGGCCTCTGTGCTTCAGTGGCTGCAACCAAAAAAACTGGGCAAACAATGTCTACAAGGTCAACGTATGGCAAAAAATGACTATTTTCAGCATTTATATGGCATATTTTTTCTGGCAACTGTGCTTCAGTGGCTGCATCCAAAAAAATGCATATTTTCTGCATTTATATGGCATAATTTTTCTGGCCTCTGTGCTTCAGTGGCTGCAACCAAAAAAATTTATATTTTCAGCATTTATATGGCATAATTTTTCTGGCAACTGTGCTTCAGTGGCTGCGACCAAAAAAATGACTATTTTCAGCATTTATATGGCATATTTTTTCTGGCCTCTGTGCTTCAGTGGCTGCGGCCAAAAAAACTGGGCAAACAATGCCTACAAGGTCAACGACGTTGACCTTGTAGGCATTGTTTGCCCAGTTTTTTTGGCCGCAGCCACTGAAGCACAGAGGCCAGAAAAAATATGCCATATAAATGCTGAAAATAGTCATTTTTTGCCATACGTTGACTCAACGTATATGGCAAAAAATGACTATTTTCAGCATTTATATGGCATATTTTTTCTGGCAACTGTGCTTCAGTGGCTGCGACCAAAAAAATGCATATTTTCTGCATTTATATGGCATAATTTTTCTGGCCTCTGTGCTTCAGTGGCTGCAACCAAAAAAATTTATATTTTCAGCATTTATATGGCATAATTTTTCTGTCAACTGTGCTTCAGTGGCTGCGACCAAAAAAATGCATGTTTTCTGCATTTATATGGCATAATTTTTCTGGCCTCTGTGCTTCAGTGGCTGCAACCAAAAAAGTTTATATTTTCAGCATTTATATGGCATAATTTTTCTGTCAACTGTGCTTCAGTGGCTGCGACCAAAAAAATGCATATTTTCTGCATTTATATGGCATAATTTTTCTGGCCTCTGTGCTTCAGTGGCTGCAACCAAAAAAATTTATATTTTCAGCATTTATATGGCATAATTTTTCTGGCAACTGTGCTTCAGTGGCTGCGTCCAAAAAAACTGGGCAAACAATGTCTACAAGGTCAACGTATGGCGAAAAATGACTATTTTCAGCATTTATATGGCATATTTTTTCTGGCAACTGTGCTTCAGTGGCTGCGTCCAAAAAAACTGGGCAAACAATGCCTACAAGGTCAACGTATGGCAGTTGTTTAAAGAGAACAGCAGATTACTAGCCAGCAAAGCTACCTAAGCTAAAATGTCCCTCAAATCCCTGCAGACTTCTGTCCCTCCAATACAGAGCAGTATCAAGCAGATTACTAGCCAGCAAACTTACTATCATCTGTCCCTGAAATCACTAACAGCTCTCCCCCTACACTATCTCTTCCAAGCACACACAGGCAGATTTTTCAGATACATTTTTGCCCTTGATCCCCCTCTGGCATGCCACTGTCCAGGTCGTTGCACCCTTTAAACAACTTTAAAATCATTTTTCTGGCCAGAAATGTCTTTTCTAGATGTTAAAGTTCGCCTTCCCATTGAAGTCTATGGGGTTCGCGAACCGTTCGCGAACCGCTCGCGTTTTTGCGCAAGTTCGCGAATATGTTCGCGAACTTTTTTTCCGACGTTCGCTACATCCCTAGTCAAGATTCCAGACACTCTCTGTGAGTCTTTACCAGTCAGATATCTTGAGAGGCTGTCCAGCTTGGGGTTTAAGGGCTCCTCATTAGCCACCCAAGGCTAATCAGACACAGCTGGTCAGCTTCTAGTGACTCACTCTGCTACAGGGTTATTTATGAATTTGTGTTTTTCATGAGGGTAGTTTCAGTAAAAACTAAAATTTTTCGAGATGAAAATATATATATATTTTTTTTCGAGATTTATTATGCCCTGAAGCTGCAAAAAGTTTGAATCCAAAAAAACTCTAGCTAAAATCAATCAAAATCCTGTAGAAGCCAATGGCAGAGGTCCCTTGAACCATTTGAAGATGTTTTTAGCCTTCATGATATTCTGGGTTTTTTCTGTGGTTGCACACAAAAACTCGATCAATTCAGGCTATTTGAGTTTTTTTCCTTGATTGCATTCATTCAAGTTCATTCATTCAAGTTTTTAGAAATAAGCAAACATTTGAGTTGTGAATTTACTTGAGGTAGAAAAAACATTGCAAACCTCACAAACTAGACCTTTGATAAATAACCTCCTAAATTAACACAATAGAATTGTTTGGTCTTCAGTAAGGATTAATTATATCTTGTTTAAATAAAGTACAAGGTACTGTTTCAAAATTATTGTGAAAAAGTAAATCATTTTTTATAATTTGAATAATTTGATTAAAATGGAGTCTATGGGATGTGACCTTCCTGTAATTCAGAGCTTTCTGGATAATGGTTTTTTGGATAATGGATATACAGTATGCTATTGCAGAGTTGAAAATACCTCAAATCATATTGAATTCCCTTTACTCCAAAGTATGTTTGCGACATTTTCCAAATTTTTCCATTGTTCTGGCAAATAAAACAGGTCAGTTTCACCCATCACTTTGACATTCTTTAACATTCTTTACTTTTACCTGCATTAAAGGCAAAATCATTTGCCTTTCAGTGCAGTTCTGCTCCCTTTGCTACTGATTTGTGATTAGTTTATATTCAAGCAGTGCTCCATCATAAAGGTGTCTTCAAGACTGTGTAGTAATAGGGTCAACAATATGCAAATAGGGCTTTTATATCAGCAGGATCTATTGGAATGAGTCCCCATTGGTACAAGCAGGATGAAGAGAGTTTCTCTATCTTGGCCCTTACTACAGCAAGATGTTGTGTCCTACCCTTGACTTGCCTATTCATTAGATTTGGATGAAAAATTTCCACAGTTGGTTTACTTTTGAAAATAATATTCAGGCTATCACCCAAAACACAAACAAATCATCATTATGAAAAAGGATAAAGAATGACCTTGACATTTCATTATATCCTATGCATCACTAATTCTTTGGCAACTAGAGGATCCCTTTCAGCTTGTTGTTTTTTAAGTAACACTGTTTACTTTCTGTCCATTTCCATCCAAAAACCTTACCCTTTCTCTGGTACCACTCTAACACTCTAGCAACACTCTCCTCAACATAAAACTCTGATGCCTAAGGCAGTTCTTTCTAAAACTCTGAACTGTCCAAAGGGGATACAGCCAATCAACTCATAACATTTTATATTCACTTCCTTTTTAACTTAATTGGTTGTTTTTATTTTTCTCTATTCTAGATCCATGGTCCTGTTTCTTATATTTTTGCCTAGTACACCATGTTTTAGAATTGTAAGCACTTTATAAATATGTGTTGTTGTTAATAATAGTAATAATAATAATAAAACTAATAATAGCAATAATAATAATAGTCCACTGTTCTTATTGTGCTCATTTTTTGCACACATTTGGTACATAAAATATATGGAACTGTCTATTTTCAAGAGCACAGCATCAAGGCCCCAAACATCATTTTCCAAATACTGTCAATTGTAAAGTATTTGTGCATATATATTTATAATAAATATGTTGATATGTTCAAGTTAGATTTTTTTTTTTAGCATCTGAAGGCCTTAAGGACCATCACATCTCATCTTCTCCCTGCATCATTGCCTTAAGTCTACCTTATCATATTTTGCTCATATATATATTTATAATAAATATTCTGAAGTGCATGCTTGCTAGTTATTTCTCTAGTGTCCTTTGCTCCCTGCATACAGGACTTTTCTAAACTGTCAATTTTTTGGCACATATTTACTTTTAAAGAGTGTGCCTTGCAACTAATTTCTCTAGAGTCCATTGCTCCCTGCATACAGGACTTTACTTAGCTGTCAATTTTTGGAACACATTCACTTTTAACTAGCATGCTAACTTTGGATCCATAATTTACAGTTTATGAGTCTTAAAACCCACATATCCTCTTCTCTCATGTGTAAGCCCTGCCTTTATGGTGCTTATTTGATACATAGAAGAATAAAAAGTATTTAAATGATTTCTATATTTTATTTTCAATTCTAATCATTATTAGTGATGTGCTGTATGCACAAAATTACATTATTTGTATTAATAGTTTTAGAGACGTAAGGACTTCAATATGAACATAGATGCTAAATAATAGATTATATCCTCACTGAAGACTACATAAGAGTTAATTGATTTTAATTGGAATGCTAACATTTAGGGAGTTATTTACTAAAACTCAAATTTATCTTATCTTTTTATTAAAGTAAGCTCAATTAAACTGATTTTACCTTATTTATCAAAAAAAATAATGTGGAAAAAGTCAGGTTAGCAAAAGACTTGCTAGAATCGAGCAAAAACTTGAATTGTATGACTTTTTCTGATTCGATTCCGAAAAAAATAAAGGTTTAATAAATAACCCCTTAGCCTCACATTTCCTTATTTCACCATATTTTTTGTAGGTGTATGCATATTTTAATTTATACACAGTATATGATTACATATCTTCTTCAAGCAAGTATGACCTGACCTATATTTGTATGTGGGGGGCATTGTCTTGAGCACATACCTTTTCATTAAATATATAGGGTTTGCAGTAATAAATGGTCTTATGTTTGCAACTTGTCTAGTAATCCATAACAACCAATCAGCAGGTAACTTTAACTAATGAGATGCTTAAAAACAAACACCTGATTTTTAATAAGGGGTACTAGCTATGGGCAAACTTAACACTGTTAACACTGCCCTGTCAATGAAGCATACAATTTGCACAAGTTCAATCAAAATAAATTTCCTTATCTGGAAACCTAATATCTAGATAGTTGAGAATTAAAAGAAGGCCATCGATCGGCCAACACCCTAAAATCTGCCACTTACTTGTACATGATTTTGATTTTATCAGATTTTGGGGAATGATAAATCTAAAGAAAATCTTAGCTTTTTTTCCACTAAAAAATCAAATTGTCCCCCTTAAAACCTCGACCAGAAAAAAATGTAAAAATAAATGGGCCCCTATATATTGCAAGTTTCATTTTAAGCCCCATTTACTGCAAAATGTGCAAATACAAGATTTAAAAAGGAAGTACTTATTTATGACCACATTCGCAATTGCAGGGCGCATTGGTGCATTGTTTCTGTACGCCAATACTATTAATTAAATTGTATCATGCTGAATGCAGTCTGTGTCTTTCTGAATGTAGCAGTGGGTTACACCATGAATGGTGCGGAGGGCTCATTTATGTCCAATACTTGAATTAACACAAATTTCCCCATAGTCAGCTATATGTTAAAGTACTTACAGTAAAGGTGCATCAGGCAAGCTAAAATCGATATGGAAAAGGGTACTGCAGCAAGCAGTAGAAAGAATCCAAAATTATTTTTTAAATATGTAAATAGTAAAAAAATGAAGCAGGAAGGGGTGGGATCATTAATATCAGAAGGGGTTCAGTTGGTTGATGAGAACTTAAAAAAAAGCTGAGATTCTGAACTCAAATTTTTCATCTATCTACACAAATGAGGAACCAGTTAATGAAGGTTTCTTTCTTAATAGTCTTAATGCTAGTAATACAACGAATGATGCATGGTTCACACATGAGGAAATTCAAAGGAGACTAAAGTATGTTAAGATAAACAAAGGTCTGGGGCCAGATGCTATTCATCCCAGGGTACTTAGCGAGCTTAGCTCTGTGATTGCCAAACCTCTTTACTTTCAGGATTCATTGAGGTCTGGCATGGTGCAGAGAAACTGGCAAAATGCTAATGTGGTGCCGCTATTCAAAAAGGGATCCCGTTCTCAGCCTCAAAACTATAGGCCAGCTAGTCTGACGTCCGTAGAAAAGCTTTTCGACTAACTTAATTTCTTTTTATGAGAAGGCAAGCAGGGACCTTGATTCTGGGAAGGCAGTGGATGTCATTTACTTATACTTTTCTAAAGCATTTGATACAGTGCCACAAAGAAGGTTACTGGCTAAACTAAGGAATGTTGGCATGGAACATAGTATTTGTACCTGGATAGAGAACTGGATAAAATATAGACTACAAAGAGTGGTGGTAAATGGAACATTTTATAATTGAACCAGTGTTGTAAGTGGAGTACCGCAGGGCTCTGTACTAGGTCCCTTGCTCTTTAACTTGTTTATTTATGACCTGGAGGTGGGCATTGAAAGTACTGTTTCTATTTTTGCAGATGATACTAAATTGTGCAGAACTATAGGTTCCATGCAGGATGCTGCCACTTTGCAGAGTGATTTGTCTAAAGGTGGCCATACACGGATAGATCCGCTCGTTTGGCGATGTCGCCAAACGAGCGGATCTCCCTCCGATATGCCCACCTTGAGGTGGGCAATATCGGGCTGATCCGATCGTGGGCCCTAGGGCCCAACGATCGGATCCTAGCGTTCGCCAAACGGGCGGTCGGATCGCGGGACCGCATCAACGAACAGATGCGGCCGCGATCCGACGGGATTTTTAATCCCATCCGATCGAGATCTGGCCGACTTTCGGCCAGATCTCGATCGGGGAAGCCCGTCGGGGGCCCCCATACACGGGCCAATAAGCTGCCGACACGGTCTGTCGGCAGCTTTTATCGGCCCGTGTATGGCCACCTTAAGTTGGGAAACTGGACAGCAAACTGGAAAATGAGGTTCAATCTTGATAAATGCAAGGTTATGCAGTTTGGCAAAAATAATATAAATGCAAGTTATACACTAAATGGCAGTGTGTTGGGATTTTCTTTAAATGTGAAGGATCTAGGGGTTTTTGTAGATAACAAGTTATCTAATTCTGGGCAGTGTCATTCTGTGGCTACTAAAGCAAATAAAGTTCTGTCTTGGTTTAAAAGGGCATTAACTCAAGGGATGAAAACATAATTATGCCTCTTTATAGGTCCCTGGTAAGGCCTCATCTGGAGTATGCAGTGCAGTTTTGGACTCTAGTCCTTAAGAGGGATATACATGAGCTGGAGACAGTGCAGAGACATGTAACTAAACTGGTAAGAGGGATGAAAGACTTAAATTATGAGGATAAACTGTCAAGGTTGGGGTTGTTTTCTCTGGAAAAAGGGTGCTTGCGAGGGGACATGATTACACTTTACAAGTACATTAGAGGACATTATAGACAAATAGCAGGGGATCTTTTTACCCATGATGAGGATCACCACACCAGAGGCCACCACTTAAGACTAGAAGAAAATAACTTTCATTTGAAGCAATGTAGGTGGTTCTTCACAGTGAGGACAATGAGGTTGTGGAATATACTGCCGGGTGATGTTGTTATGGCTGATTCTGTTAATGCCTTTAAGAGTGGCTTGGATGATTTTTTGGACAGAGATAATATCAAAGGCTATTGTGATACTAAACTCTATAGTTAGTATAGATATGGGTATATATGATTTATGTGAAAGTATGGAGGGGTGTGTGTATGGCTGTTGGGTTTTCATTTGGAGGGGTTGAACTTGATGGACTATGTCTTTTTTCAACCTGATTCAACTATGTAACTGTAATGTGGGTAAAAAATATGCAAAATTCATGCTTGATATTGCACTTTGCACACATTACATACAGTAGTAAATGACCCTGATGATTTAGTAGTAATTCCTTTTTCCCCTTGATAATGTTATTACAAAATATTCAGTATTTAAACAGAACTCAAAGTAATGATCATATTGCTTTCTTCTGTAATGAGACACCCACAACTGGTGCACTTCTAGCCAGGACACCCCCTAGGACTTTGATGTGAAACTTGGCAAACTTCTCGCAGGTTTACAGGGACAGACCAGAATCACAGTTGGCCAGGTTTAATCCCTCAGTCACATTCACTCTCACAGTGTGTCTTCCCTGAAGCCTCTAGGACCCCTTTTATGTAAAAGTACTGTACACTGGTAGAGTGTGATTAGCCATTTAAGGGGGCCTCTTCTCCAAATAACTCTTCCCCTTACCTCTCTGTGGAGTCTACATACAGTGCCCAAGCTTCCTCTGAGTTGTTGGCCAAATCAGCTCCAATAGACTGCCACTAGTCCCTTTCCTGTCTGGCGCCCAGTTGAAACAGGTAGCCCCAGGGTGTCGGAACGCACCCAAAAAATGTTGTGCAAATTTAAGTGTTGCCTCTTTAAGCAGTTTTGTTAGATGTAATGGGGCCCTATCAATGCATGCCTTAAGAATATGGTTCTTTAGCACCTGCTTTTCAGGAAAAAATTCTGGCCTTCCTATATATTTATCTTTTTCCCCTATTAATAACATTGGGATCAACCATCATTTCTACCAGCCAGGCCGGTAAAATATTGGCCAGGTGGCAAACCTACCTGCCATTCCCTGATGTGTCCCACCATTTGCATCATATGCAGGAATACTCTAGGGGATTCTCATGTGCCCTCCCATCCAACCTCTCCTCTAAGCAAACCTGCTGAATGCTTTCTAAAAAAAAGGTATAGCTAGGATATAGCCTTGATGTAGGCTAAAAGTGGAAAAAATATCACCATGGGGCACATTTACTTTGCTCGAGTGAATGAATAGAATAAAAAATACTTTGAATTTCTAACTTTTTTTGGCTACTTCGACCTTCGACTACGACTTCGAATTGAAAGATTCAAACTAAAAATCGCTCCACTATTCGACCATTCGATAGTCAAAGTACTGTCTCTTTAAAAAAAACTTTGACCACCTACTTCGCCACCTAAAACCTACCAAACATCAATGTTAACCTATGGGGAAGGTCCCCATACGCTTTTTAGCCAATTTGGGATCAAAGAAAAATCGTTCGATCGATGGATTAAATCAAACAATTATTCCTTCGATCGAACGAATAGCGCTAAATCCTTCGACTTTGATATTCAAAGTCGAAGGATTTAACTTCGACAGTCGAATATCGAGGGTTAATTAACCCTCGATATTCGACCATTAGTAAATGTGCCCCCATGTGTCTGTCTTTTTAGGCTTTTCCCCTAAAGTTTTATAAATTATTGCCACGTGATGTTTGCTTAGTGTAAAGTATTTTTCCTGCACTTCAAAATGGTGTGATTAGAATTTATCCAGACCTTTTTTCAAATACAATTTGTGTAACTTCTCCAGAATATATAAAATGTGAACAAGTATGTACAGAAAAAAAGTGTCAAGACTCAATATAATATTTTTATTATTTTTCTTCTTGACACCATGACAACTATTTCTTTGCACCTGACAGCTAGTTCTAATGGTAAAGTGATTGAAGGGAAAAGCAGATTTATCCAGTTTCAGCTGCTGACTCAAAGCTACTTAGAAAGGAAGTGCAAGAAATCTTGCACATGTTATTTTTGTACCCAATTTGCACGTTTTTTTCCGCACAATTCTAGTTTAATTCTTTATGCAGGATTTATGCAGGATATTAGAATAAAGTAGGTCCGCTTGGTTGTTTATAAACTGTTTTAAAAATCGTTGTGAAAACTACACAGCAAAATAATTTAAGTAGACTTTGTATAATACAACAGGAGTGGGGTTGTGAAATAATGGGGACATTACATCTATACAAAAGGATCAATGCTAACAGGATTTGAGTTAAAAGGACGAATTCCCTAATATACTGGTGTAATGCTAAATTGCACCAATAAAGTTACCTATAACAGCAATCAGATCTATACTTTCATTTTACTTACAGTATATGATCAATTCCTGTGCAACTGTGAACCTTTACTGCTCTATACTAAGTTACATGGGTAATATGTCAAATTGTTATTTTTGGTGGAAAAAAGACAACATTCCATAAAGTATATATATATGTATATATATATATATATATATATATATATATATATATATATATATATATATATATATATATATATATATATATATATACACATTACTACCTATACTAAACTAACTATACGGTAAATGTACTGTGCACTTGCATAAATAGTAACTTGATGGACTATTGTCCTATTTCAATCCAAATTCACAATGTAACCGCATTTAATGGGAGGCTTGGCTCTAATCTGTCCAAATGCAAACTAAACCTCACTTTTATTTTACCTTTAGGGAACTTGACTTCAGTGCAAAATAAATCAAATCTAATTTTACATTGAGGTGTGATTTTAGCTTTAATAGAGTGAATCTCATAAAACAGCATGAAAATCATATGTAGTGCCATAAATATTAGGTTGTTCTCTCTGCACAGTTGCCGAAGGAGGACAAACACCAATTTAAAGCAACACATTTCCTGTATTTATGTTAGTCCAGCAGAGATGATAAAGAGAAAATAATGTATTCATCAAATATTTTAACAAGAAATAGAACATACGTCCAATAATTAGAATTTCACATTTTTAAATGGTTAACAATTGTAATATATTTGGTAAATACATAATTCATTAAGTTGGGTGTCCCTAGGCATTTTTATATGTGCGACATTTTTCTGAAGTTTTTTTTTTATTAGAAACAAGCTATTTATACTTCCACTCAAGAATTTTTCTATTCTAAACAGGGCTTTGTTTCTTTTATCACATTTTACAAAAGGGTTTCCAGACACTGGAACTTTGGTAACTTGTTATGGAAATGAGAAAAAAACCAATTCTTTGTGCAATACTTTTATCTTGGTACTCCACTACAAAGAATATGTGTTTTTCTTATTTTTCAGGGTAGAATTTTCTTTCATTCTTTTCTCATAGTTTCTAATAAAAATGACACACCAGTGATCCTTTTTCTAAACTATATGGATTTTCCCCCTTCTCATTGACTTTTTTCTGTTTTTGGTCTGTAGATAAATGATTTATTATTGGAAAAGGGCAACCTGTGACCTTGTCAAGTTGCTAAATCTGAGCTAGGAAAAAGGTTAACTAGAAAATCAAAAAATTCTCAGTGTATCAACAAACACTAGGTATGTCAGGCTGTGTCAAACTAATGAAAATGTTTTAAAGAAAAATATTTTTCATACCATGTCTGAATAAATAAGCATGCCAACAGAAATATGGTGAAATGCATTGTATGTTCACAACAGATATATCTATTTTGGGAAATATATTATAATATGTAACTAATGCATGGAACAAATATAACAATGTAATAGAAATGCATAAGGAGTTAAAGAAAATGTTTATAATCAATGATTGTGTATTGATTGGTTGTAATAAACAAAGCCAAATTAAAAGACAATGCATTTTATAAAACAAGCTATTATTGTATGTAATTTTTTTCTTTTCTTAGTGAAAATTGTTGCAGCAAAAAAATAGCATTAGTACAGTATAATGGTTTAAGAAAGGGTAAAGAAAAATAGAGGGGGTGCATGGACCCTAAAGCAGGTGCTTCTTCTGCCTCTAAATCGGACCCTGCACATTGATCGGGAAGAAGCAGCAAAAAGAAAACAGGAAGCATGCCAACAGAGGTGAGACTGACAAGTGGGGGACAAAGTTGCTGAGTGGAGGGCTGGGGCAGCCAACTCAGGAGTTTTGTCTTGGGTGCCCATGCCCATTTCCCTGGTTCTGGCTGGGCTTTAAAATAGGAAATAAGGAAGTAAGATCTAACTGTAAGAAAAAGCAAGATTTAGAAGGGTATATTAGGGCCCTGTTGGGGTATGATTGTGATTACAGCTAGACATTCATTCAGTGGGATAGTTGTACAATAACAAAATATACAGTATTTCCTGACTCATTCAGAACAACAACAAAAAAGCTGTAGACCAAAAGGTACATAATGGAGACAGTATTGGGCTGGAATAGCTGTGTTAGAATGGAACATTTGTTAAAAGTTTATTAATGGGTACTTTAGAACAATCAATGATAATATAATATGACATTGTTATATTTTTAGGCTTTGAGAACCTCTGAGTTGCAGAGTGGTATAAACAGCATTTATAGGTTGTTTTTTTTTTAGCAAATACTGCATTATATGATGTTATTATAAATGCAATTTGACCATCATTAGTTTGAATACACAACATCAGTACTGCTTTCCCCACAGCTCCTCAACCAGAGTTAGTTAGTATTGTATCTTTAGAGCTAGCTGGCTGGGTGTTGTGTGGTGATTTTGTCTTATTTGGTTGGCTTTTTCTATTTAGCAAGCAATGTTCAGATTAAGGTGAAGTCCGACCAACATATAAGAGCTTTTCATATAAATTAGCAGGTTCATTATATCTCAGCCCACTGCATCTATGCAGTTACTATGAATGTTTTACAAATAATTTGGCCAGATTCAATTCAGTGAGTGTAAGACGTTCATTTACCTCCTGGCGCGTCTCTCCCCGGCTTCTGGGGCTCAGGTGCACACTTCACATGTTCCGGTCATGCGCAAGTGATGCTGGCGACCGTTCATTTGCGTTAGTTACAAATTTCATGATGCTCGCATTTTGACACTGAACGTCACATAATTTTTTAGTTTGAGATATGAAATTTTGGTGCCAATTCTCC
The DNA here is from genome assembly GCF_017654675.1 of Xenopus laevis. Taxonomy (NCBI): domain Eukaryota; kingdom Metazoa; phylum Chordata; class Amphibia; order Anura; family Pipidae; genus Xenopus; species Xenopus laevis. The sequence continues at coordinate 133,699,611 of NC_054373.1, forward strand.
TTTAAAATGGCCTTCCACCCTTTTTAACAGTGCCCATGCTGGCTTTTGTTTACAGACCCTGCTCAAGCATTATTTGCTGTTAGAATGTCCTGGTTTTTGACTTCTGCCTATTTTGACTTTGATTCTTGCCGTCTGCCTTGACCCTTTTGCCTGTTTTGTGACTACGCCTTGCCTAATCCTATGCGGTACATCTTTACGGACTTATTACTATCAAATGCACCAATTCCTTGTTAGTTCCGCAGCATAAAGTCCGGGGCCCCAAAAGGGCGTTGGTGAATACTGGAATCTGCATGGTTTCCCTTGTGCGTCTGAGCGTACCAGCTGCCTTCAAATTTAGTTCCAGTTTTTCCCCATAGACTTTAGTAGAGCATTCATGTGATAAACAGTGAGATACATTTTTCTGAATTGAATTACATCTCAGAATTTTCTCACTGAATTGAATCTGGCCTATTTTGTGATATATGAATGTTAATTTGAAATACAGCATGTGCATTCAGTTATGTTCTAGTGGTAGACTGTTATTGGCAGAAGTGTGCATGATGGAAATAGCTGATAGGATGGAAAAAAAATTGCCATACAAGAGCTGTAATTATGTGTGAGAATGGGATAAATGGAGGCCCAAGAATGATGTTTTGGTCACGCAGTGGGACTTGTTTATAAACACTGGACACATTTGCACCTGGGCAGCAGTCCATGGCAACCAATCAAAAGATTGTTATCAACTGCAGCTGACTAAAAAAAAGCTAATCACTGATTGGTTGCTATGGATTACTGCCCAGGTGCAAATTTGCCCAGTGTTCATAAATGAGCCCCAGTAAGTGAGGTTGCTATGGGTTATTGCCCAGGTGCAAATTTGCCCAGTGTTCATAAATGAGCCCCAGGGAGTGAATGGTATACACTGAATTGAGTCTTGAGTTCACAGGACATGCATATACAGTATACTGTTGGTTGGCTTGGGTTTGTAGTTTACCATTGTTCAACTATAATACTTAAAGGGGAACTAAATAGTCACACGTATAAAAATTGTAGCTCTCGTTAAAATTGTCGCTCTCGTTAAAATTGACGCGTGTAAAAATTATTTTGATAACCTTTTTTCGGCACAGATTCGCCCATCACTATTTATCATGTGAAAAGTCATGGACGAGATTCAATTTGATAGTAATAACGCTCAAAAGCTGCAATCTATAGAGCCAGTCTCGAGGGTCAAAGTCTCTTTTGGAATATAGCCCCCAGTCCACAAGGACCCAAATATCAAGTTTCAAAAATATACTCCAAAGAGTTCTATTCAAAGTTAAAAATCAATATTTTTATTAGATACAAAATTTAAAAGAGTAGGCATACAGACCCATTTATGTTCCGCCTTACGCGTTTCATACCAACTGGTACTTAATCATAGGCACTAGAAATGCTACATTTGGCTCCAACATTTAAACCCATGGAGATCCCTCCCTCTAAATTTAAAACCAATGACATGTTGCCACATCACACACTGATGTTAAAGCGACAATACATGTAAAATCAATCAATCATGTAAAATCAATTAGGTCATATTTCCTTTCCGTATGCCCTTACTTTAAACATATTAGCACAAATCCCTTACAAGTTTGTAGAAAATCTTCATGTCACATAGATAATAAGCGATTATAATTAGAAACAGTATAGTATGATATACACATCAAATATCATTACTTGCTAGCAATGCAATACATATTATGGATCTTTTTAAATACTTTAACCCTGTATCCTCTGAAACATTTATCAAGTAAAACATGTCACGTCAAACTCATAATTTAAACCAAGTGGCAGTCTAGTATGCAAATAAAAAATCCAGAACAATTCCCTTTTCATTAAAAGACCTGCCAGATCTCCTCCCCTACTTCCTAACCTCACTATTTCAATGCCCTGTGCACAAAAATAACCTATATCACTCCCATTGCATTGTGCAAAATGTTTTGTTATATTCGTTTTTTCCACTGCCTTTGAATTTCTTATCTTGGTCAGATGTTCACGTATACGCTCTTTTAATGTTGTACTTGTGCATCCCACATATTATTTTTGACATTTTAGGCATGTCACTAGATAGACAACCTTGGATGTATTACAATTTATATAGTCTCTAATCTTAAAGCTTTTGTTTGTTACAGTTTACCTAAACTCCTTTGATATTTTTAAATGTTGGCATGTTATACATCTACTACTGCCACACTTATAGCACCCCTCCACCCTTAAAGGGCCCATATTCCCTATTCTACCATTTCTATTTCTCTCGCTATACATACTCTGTGACAATCAGTCCCTCAGTGTGTGCGAGCGCCTGGGTATGCTGCTTACCCCTGATACTAGTATTTTATGAAAATCATCATCCGCATAAAGAATTAGTAAGTATTTCTTAACTATGACAAGTATGCTATAGAACTGTCTGCTGTACCTCGTCACAAACGGAACCTTTTTTGCTAACACACCATGTGTCTTCCTCCCTCCCTTACCCAACGGGTATACTTTCAATAGTTGGTCCCTACCTGTCGCTTTAGCCCTATGATAGGCCCTATTCACACATTTACGTCCATAGCCCCTATCCAGGAATCTTTCTTTCATATCCTCCGCCTGTTCCCTAAAGGCTACATCTGTGGAGCAGTTCCTTTGCAACCTCAGGAACTGCGCCACAGGTATCCCACCAATCAGAGTTTTTGGATGGCAGGAGGAAGCATGTAGCAAAGTATTGCCACTGCATGGCTTCCTATATATCGTTGTATGTATCACTTTGTCCACTGCTCTAAAAACTCAAGTGTTGCCTGACTATATTCACTTGTAAACCTGAGATAAAGCTTGTTATGGTTTAACTCCTGTACAGAGGCCAAAAAGCTACATTCATCTCCCTGCCACACACACAGCAGATCATCTATATACCATGTATATAGTTTCAGTGAGAGTGTCTGCATGTCTGCAGAGATATGGGTCTCCCCCCACCAACCCATAAATAGGTTGGCGTAGGAGGGGGCAAATTTTGCCCCCATAGCTGTCCCACATCTCTGCAGATAGAAGACTGTATCAAACAGGTGCTCAAGCAGAAATCTAATTGCTGCCAACAGAAAATTCCTCAACCCCACTGAATAACTGCTATATTTATCTAGATGGTATTGTACCGCCTTTAATCCCAATTCATGTGGTATCGAGGAGTAGAGCGAGGCGATATCCAGTGTCTCCCACCCATAACCTTCCTCCCACTTGATATCACCCAGTTTATTTAACACATGCGTAGTGTCCCTCGTATAGCTATCTAGACGTTTAACTAATGCCTGTAGATGTGCATCCACCCATTCTGATAGGTGCTCATTCAATGAGCCTACACCCGAAATTATCGGTCTCCCTCACGGTGGTCTCTCTTTCTTATGGACCTTGGGGAGATGGTAAAAAGTGGGTATAGTTACCGTCTTAGGCACCAAGTAGTCTCTAACCAACTCTATCAATTAGACCATCCCCCAAAGCTCCATCCACAAGTTCAATAAGTCTTGACATGAAGAGATTAGTGGGATCTGTTTTTTGGACTACATACGCTTCCCTATTCTCCAACTGTCTAATGGCCTCTTCTTTATCGGTGTGGGCATCCTGCACCACCACCATCCCACCCTTATCCACATTCTTGATCACTATACTCACTATACTATGTCTTTCTTGAGTTTCCATAATTCCTGTTTCTCTTGATTACTCAAATCCCCTCCTTTTTTATCCACTGATTTATCCTTCAATGCCCTAACTCTGCCTCCACTCTCCTCTGAAATTGTTCCACTAGAGGACCCCTAAACTGGACAGGATAAAAATCACTCTTATTTTTAAACAAGTATCTACAGGATTTACATTGACAGTTTCTGCTCCATGCATAACCTCACCCTTAGACTCATCAAACACGGAACATCAATGGGTCTGTATGCCTACTCTTTTAAATTTTGTATCTAATAAAAATTGATTTTTAACTTTGAATAGGACTCTTTGGAGTATATTTTTGAAACTTGAGATTCAATTTGAGATGCAATTCAATTTAGAAAAGGTTATCTCACGGTTTATCATGTGAAAAGACTATTGACATTTATGTGAAAAAACTCGAACTGAATTGAATCTCACCCATGAGTTTTCACATGATAAACTATGAGATAACTTTGTCTCACTGAAATGAATCTAATTGTATCTTGCCCATTGTTTACATTTTCACTAAAAATAACGATATGTAGAAAAAATACAAGGTTAGAATTGTCCCCAGGTTAAAAACTACTACATTGCTGTTATTCTTGACTATTAAATCTCTGTATTCGTCTATGTCTGAGGCCCTTAATGCATGAATACCTCAAAAAGCAAGGATTCAACATTGAGCCAGATTAAATTCAGTGAGAAAAAGGGTTACAAAAACTCATGGCAAGATTCAATTTGATATGCAATTCAATTCAGAAAAGCATATCTCACGATTTATCATGTGAAAACTCTATTGAAGTCTATGGGGGAAAAATGGAATTGAATTTGGAGAAAAGTTTTTTTCTCCTAGAATTGAATCTCGTCCATGAGTTTTCATGTGATAAACCATAAGATAACTTTTTCTCACTGAATTGCATCTTGCCAATTTTGTGAATCGTATCACTCCATATCACATATAAATTGTGATATTAAAATTCTAGTGAAAATTGTGATCTTTGGGCTCAGGGTTTATGGTAGAGTGACCACAATAAATATTAGGATGCTCTAGTAAATTTACAGATTCCACATACTAACTTTGGTGAAACAGTCACCCTATCACAAGATATGTCCAATGCGTTTTATTCCATAGAATGGATTTATGTTTGGAAGGGCTTTGGCCCAACTAATGTATTCCATACAAATTGCTAAAATATGCAGGAATAACTTAGGGGCAGAGTTATTAAGGTTTGAATTGGAAATTTAAAACTCACAAATTGGGGTTGGGAATAATCCAAACTCAATTTGGAATTCAAATTTGAGATTTACTGTACCTGGACCCTGGGAACAATTCTAATTTGACTATTCACCACCTAAATCCTGTCGAGTTCACATATACTTCAATGGCAGAGGTCCAGTAACCCATTTGAAGATGTTAATAGCCTTCCTGACATTCAAGTTTTTTTTTGGAGAAAAAACTCAATTGAGTTTAGTCAAATTCGAATCAACTTTTCGGGATGGTTATATTTGTTAGAGTTTTAGATATTCAAGTTTTTTTTTTAAAATAAGATACTATTCGAATTTGAGGTCATTCAAGTTCATTCTAATTAATAAAAACTCTTTGATAAATCTGCCCTAGTGTCTGATCATTTCCACTTGAGAGGGGCACCAGACATCTTTCCCTTGGGTTGTTTGCCCTAACTATAAAAGTATAAAAGTAGTATTATCAGGTCAGATGACAAGATTTTAGATTGTTAGCTCTTTTGTGCAAAACCCTCTTTACCTCTTTAATTGGTTATTGGTTGTATTGTTTTTAATAAGGAAAAAAAGCATTATGTTGCTATTTATAACCCAACTGTAAAAACATCTAGGCAATTTTCTGTATTGCTTATAAACTGGATCAAATCTCAAATATCCTATTGGATGCTGCAGCTCCATTGTATCAGTTATCATGGAAGGCACTTCCCTTATCAACTCTGGGCAGAGTAGCAATATGTAAATATGTAAAATTATATTTTTACCACAATTGCTGTATATCTTTATAACTTCCCCAGTTTATAAACCATAGAAAATATTTTTTCAAGTAGACGCTAACACTAAAACCATATGGCCAGGGACACAAAGCACGTTTTCTTACTCAGTGAAGCAACTCTCTAGACTGCAAGGTGAAGTAGCCTTTCCAGATTGGAGAACATACCTAGCATCTCAATTACAGCATTTTTTGGTGTGGATAAAATGTGACACAGTTGATAATTCTTATAATATCCTTAGTACTTTTTTGGGTCTGTGGATTGTACCCCCTCAAGTATTCTTGAAAAGCTTAGATAATTTTGTATACCCCATTTCTATTTTGTGGAATGCTGTTTTTATACATACTGCATTGAACAGTCTATTGGGGGAGGGTAATAAGGTGCCACATGTTAAAAACTCAGATTTATGAAAATAAATTATAAACTTTTTTCTCGCTGGCTCAAAGTTACATAGTAAGTTAAGTTGAAAAAATATACAAGTTCATCAAGTTCAACATTAAGGGGCATATTTATCAAGGGTCAAGTTTCGAATTGAAAAAACCTTGAAATTCGATTTCAAAAAGACCAACCAAAGTGAAGTCGAAGTTTTTTTTGATTCGAAGAGGTCCATATTCGCCGAATTCTAATTGTACGATCGAAGCAATAGTGCATTCTATTGAATTTGATTCAAAGTTTTTCCATCAAAAAACTTTGATTTCTCAAAGTCCACCAATTGACTCCATATAGGTTCCAGGAGGTCCCCTATAGGCTAAAACAGCACTTTGGCAGGGTTTAGATGGCTAATGGTCAAAGTCAAAGTTTTAAAGAGACAGTACATGATAAATTTAGATATTCGAATTTTTAATTTTTTTTTTCAAATTCGAATCAAAGTTGGACTATTCCCTAGTTAATGTACACAAAAAATAACTTGAAATTCGAAGTTTTAACTTCGAAAATTCACTTCGACCATTCATAAATCTGCTCCTAAGTCTGTATATAACCTGCCTAACTGCTAGTTGATCCAAAGGAAGGGGGAAAAAAAACAATTTGAAGCCTCTCCAGGTTCTCAAATGGTTATTTTGCATTGAGCCTACATTACACCTTTTATAATGTATAGAGCTAAAATACATTTTAGGACTGTTACCCTAAATATCAGTTAGCCAGTGCACATTTTATTTGGCGTTTGCCTACAATGTCACCTTTTTGAGGCAAAGTCTGTAGAATTTGTACTATGGTCACTGCAATTCAGGTACAAACCTCTCCAAAAATACTGATGTATATTGTGGGTTATAATTCATTTCAATAAATTCAGTTATCTTCAGATGTCTATCACACAATTGTTGTTTCTGTCCCTTAAATGTATTGCCCTTAAATAGCTCTCAGGAGCTTCTCCTACTATTGGTACTTAGAAGATCTCTCTAACAAAGCATGTTACATTGGCCCACTTTGTATATACTCAAAGGGGTGCTCCAGATAAATTTGATCTTTGGTCTTTGGCAAAGTTGGTTGGATTTTCTGATCAAATGTCTGAGATTATCATCAATGTTATATAATATCAATATTATTTTTGTAGGTACCATAACTCAAGAATGTATGTGCAATGGGATACTATGTTTTGTTTACCCACTTATGTTTCCTTTTATGCATATTTTTTGCATGTCAGATATACTACATGTAAATCACCACTTGTTTGGAGAAACAAGTGAATTTACTAAAAAGGAGGATACCCTTAGAGGCACATTTATCAAGGGTCGAATTTCGAATTCATGGGAGTTGTTTAAACTTGGGGAGTTTTATTAAAAAAATCTGTAAATGTCAGATGAATTTAAACGACTGAAAACTAGATCAAACTCAAACTAGATAGGTCTCGAAAATCAAATTCGAATTTTAAAAAAAAACTTGAATCGAGTTTGGATAATCCCCTAGTTGAATATGACAGTTTTGCCCATAAATTTTCAATTAGACCCTTAATAAATCTGCCCCTTAATTTCGTCCTGTAAACTGAGAAAAAGCATATAGCCAGATGTATACTCTATAGTAGGTGAAGAACCCTGCCAAAGTTTTAACTTTTTTTGTGTACTGGAGACATTGACTACACCCTTTGAATATGCAAGAAGTGCTGTATTCCAAAAGAGAACAATAACTACAAGAGTTGGAATCAGTGTAAGTTTCCTACACAGTCACAGTCTTTTCAGATGGCTGTTTGATGTTAGGACAGCCAAACTGACTTCTGATTGATTTCTTTAGTTCCTGAAAAAAAAGACAATGCATGTGTAAAGAAGATTTCCTAAATCAATAGATACAATGTTCCCCATTACTATGTAGTACCATATGCTACTGTAGTCCTTTACCAATTTTCATTTGTGGTGCTCAAGGAGTCCTGTGACTCAGCTATATGAGAAAGCAAGTAAAACTATAAATTGATGTGCTATCACCTACTGTATAGTAAGGACAGATTATACTGTGATATCCCTGTCTGGGACTTCTCTGAACCACAATTACGACTCTGAGAACAGGTGGAGAGGTTAATTAGAAGGAAAACTGTAAATTCTAGTGTAACTTACATACAGTCTGCCAGCCAGGAGTGACTTTACACAGAACTACATAATGTTTGAGTTTTGTTAAAAATTAACTCTGCTCTGATAAATAAACACACGCATCCATGTTTTTAAAAATCTGCATTAAACTGTAAGGAAAAGTTACTCTGGTTGTCTAGTGGGCAGCGGGGTCCACCTCTGCGTCCTCGGCGTGGACGCGCGATGCGCTGTTCCTTCCTCTCCGATGCCGGCTTCCTCTAAGGTGTGCGCTGTGCACACATCTGTTTCTTAAAAGCTCAGTGACGCTGGCGTGTGACGTCAGCACGCAATGGCGCCAAATTCAAACAGTTTAAAAGCGGACTGTCTGACCATTCTATCTGCTTGTGCTGGCCCTGCCTGCCTGTTCCTGGTGGTGTTCTTCTTTCCAATTTCCTGGTGAGACGATCGTGCCCCTTAGCTAGTCCAGAACCATTTAGCTTAGCTCCTCTCTCAATTAAGACCTGGCGGCATCCAATTAGCCGAGGGCTCCTCCCGAGATGAAAGGCGGAGGTTAAAGGCAGAAGTGAGAGCCAAGAGCAGGGAGCTTAGCTTGGGTTCTGGATATAGGGTGCCGAACGTGATACCAACTGAAGATAACATGCATCTTGTCTTTGATATGGCTAGTAACATCACATGACTATAAGTCATTTTGACGTGCAAAATAAAAAGTAACTTTAAGACGAACACATACATTATAATTAAATAATTGAATAACATAAAATAAATGACACCTTCAAATCAATATATTTTACATTCTTATTAAAACTAAATCTAGAATATACTTTCAATGTGTTTTCTTTTGTTCTTATCCTGTAGTCTGGAGTTGAAAAACAGCATATGAAAAGGTAAAACATTAATTTTGTCTAAATGAGTAGGATTTTCTTGTCTAAATAAATCAGAGATACAGTATCCTGGGAAATGCAGTGCTTCAATGTCCTTCAGATTGCAATGTCAGACCTGACTCTCTTTGGAAAATATTTATTTAAAAATGTAAATTAATCAAATTATATTTAATCTACCCTTTTTATAAGCCGGCATTACAATCTGTATTCATTAAGAGCACATATTAAAATGTGTGTTTTTACTTTTCTTTTCAAACTTCAATCTTTAGAATAGAAAAAAAGAAAAGATTTGTCTAGTTCTCCTCTGCATTAATGAAAAAAATCTAATTTACAGAGAGCTATTTGTGTTTCTAAAGAGCAGAATCTAGGGAAGCAGACTGTAGTGTGCATTTTAATTTATGAACTAGAGTTGCTATTCTACATGTGCTGTATTTAATATGCACAGTAAATAACCTTAGTGTCACCAGACTGAATTTAACTTGCCTTAAACTCTTTTTTACTTTAATAGAAAAATGTGTAAATCTACCTAAATGGAGAAATTCCAAACCTCAGAGATTTAAGTAGTTTGCAAAAATAAATGACCTACAGAAAGCAGCTGCAGAGCTAGTAATCAAATCTGTAACATCATGTCTTGAAAAGGAATCATGGGATTGCATACTAAATGCCTACCATTATTTTTCCAGCTCCCAAAGAGGATATGACATTGCTGTACAAAAACATTTAAATTGTAGTTTGTGTCCTGTCCTTTCAGCCATTCAGATTGTTTAAGACTTTAAAATTTAATCAAGGGATATCTTAATGGAGGCTTAGGAAAAAGCAACATCAGAAATACATTTGACAAAAGGGTAACAAATTTCTACTTAATTATTTACAAGGACCCTACACTGCTTCTTAAACACACAAAAGTAGCCAGGCTCTTTAGCTTCAAATCTTCCAGTCAGAGAGGACAAGGGCATCAATTTGTCCTCAAATCATGCAAACACTTTTCAAGATTGCATCTTGTTGATTCTATTGAAACTACAAGTCTAGCAACTGATGAATTGTGGCAGTAATTTATGACCACAGGTCAGCAGGAGTTGAATAGCTGTGGGGATTTACTGAAGGATGTGTTTCTTTCAATAGATTTCAACACCTGAAATGTATTTTGCTTTGCTTTCTGGTGCAGAGCCTGTTAATTCAGGAGCTGTTTTCCTCTGACGTTTTCTTCCAAGACAGAAAACTTCACTATCAGAGCAATTAACCTACAAACTGCAGGTCAAATGTCTGTTATTTTGCCATTTTCAAAAGTGGAAGTATTTACCACTTGATAATTGAAGTATCGCTGTACCAATGGTCTTGGTGAATGTCATATCAAAGTACTATAGAAATGGCCTTTTTAATGCCATGGCTGTTTCTTGTTAGCCCGCCATAGACATTTTCCAGGTTTGATAATTCTTGCAAGAAAATACAGTGCAAGATTCTATTTTATCCCAAGATCTATTAGCAAATTATATTTATGCACAAATCTAAACAGTACTTCACCTATTGATCTCCACTGTAGAAGACTAGCTAAACATAATAATTTTATGCTGCATAAATATTTAGTTGACAAGGTTTAGAAAAGGTATTTCACCTTCATCCTTTGCTAGATTTCTTCAAAGTCTATCTAGTGAATGGAATATAAATAGTTATAAAAGCAAATTGCAAACATTCACATTAAAGTTCACATTAAGGGGCCGATTCATCAAGCTCGAGTGAAGGATTCGAAGTAAAAAAACTTCGAATTTCGAAGTATTTTTTGGGCTACTTCGACCATCGAATGCTCTACTTCGACCTTCGACTACGACTACGACTTCGAATCGAAGGATTCGAACTAAAAATCGTTCGACTATTCGACCATTCGATAGTCGAAGTACTGTCTCTTTAAAAAAAACTTCGACCCCCTAGTTTGGCAGCTAAAAGCTACCAAAGTCAATGTTAGCCTATGGGGAAGGTCCGCATAGGCTTGCGTAAGTTTTTTTGATCGAAGGATATTCCTTCGATCGTTGGATTTAAATCCTTCGATCGTACGATCGCAGAATTTGCGCTAAATCCTTCGACTTCGATATTCGAAGTCGAAGGATTTCAATTCCTAGTCGAATATCGAGGGTTAATTAACCCTCGATATTCGACCCTTGATGAATCGGCCCCTATAAGTTAGCTTTGTATGTTTAGGAGAGTGACATTAGAAAGAATTTGCCTTTTTATTCTAATGTTAGCTTTTGGTTTTATAAATCTTCACTTTGGCATTTAAATTGGTAGAGTTTTATGGACATATTAGAATGGGAAATTGCCTGAAATGGAGGGTAATTAAAAATAAATACCAACAGCAAATAGGCTATCACTGTCTGCATCTACTTACAGTAAATTTAGGCTGACTTTAAATTTAAATGCAATATGCACAATATGCCTCACCCTTTAAAATAAACAGGCTTCTGCTTGTCCATATATTGTAATATATTTAAACTGACCAACTACATCAAAGTCATCCCTGGTCTGCCAGTCCTACACTCAACTTTCATCTGATTCATTAAAGGGGAACTCCAGCTTCCAACCAAAATGTGATAAAAAGGGCCAACATAACACAGAAATCCCTAATATAACCATCATAGTTACCTGTTTCTTCAAAAAGTATGAATAAATGCCATTTTCTATGCTGAAATCCAGCTGGTTAACAGTTCTTCTCTTTCTGCGTCATTTGAAATCCTGGCAGGGAAGGAAGGACTAAAATACTGATGTCAAAATTGTAACAAATTCTACACAGCTTACAGACAGCATGCAGGAACTACATAACCCACGATGAATTGCACTATAATGTTCTGTTCCTTATTGAAATCATGTGTGCAGTGAATTGTGGGGTTTGGAGGATGCAGGCTAAGGACAGATCAGAAGGATAGCAGGGGGCTAGGCTTAGGGAACTGTTCCAAACCATTATAAATCATGAAAAGTCTGCATATTTTTTTATTGATCTATATTGCAAAGTTGCTTGAAATTGTGTTTACTTTTCAAAAAGCTTAAGTTATGCTTTGTGGAGTTCCCCTTTAAGGAAGCTTCAGATGCAGATCTGTGCCTGGTTATAAAGGTGTATTTCCGAAGCCTGGACTTATTACTATTGGCTACTGCCACTACCAACCCTGCCTGTTTGACTGTGAACCTTTGCTGCCTGTTGTGACCTACTGCCTGTGACCCAATCTTGAACCTATGCTTTTTGCCCCTGACCCAGATTGGCTGACCAAGTCTCCTTCCTCATCCTCATTACTTTGCTTATCAGCCTCAGTGGCTTCTCTCCACTCACAGTCCTCCTGTGCAACCCTCGGGTAGGTTTTGTGTTGTGTGAGCCACTTGTGGGTCATTATCAGCTCTGCTTAGTCCTTCTTCGCTGGAACCACTGGTAAATATGACAGATTAACCTTCTCATGTGTGATAGCATTTTAAAAGAACTTACATGAGAAGTGTCCACAAATGATTTACTGTTGGACCTGGTTCCCACGTTGGCCTGCATCTGTGGGATTAACAGGAGGATCTTCATGTTGCCTATCACCTTCAGTAGCTTCAGGTAATTGAAAATACCCCAATATACGATTGTCCACTGCAATATTATGTAAAATGCAGGCTGCTAAAATTATATTGTACACTTTACTAGATGAATACTGCAGAACAGCCCCTGAATGGTCCAAACAAAAGAAGAGCATATTGATTAAACCGAATGCAAGTTCAATGACTTGTCTGGCCCTTTAGTGTGCTGCTTTGTACCTGTGTTCACCAGGTGTGGCTGGAGTAAGCTGCTGTAACCATCATCTCCTGAAAAAAATTGATATACAGGATGCTTAAATCAATATAGGGAGTTTTATCAGTCTGCATAGATTGAGCTTTATAAAAATTGTAAAATACACTTTACATTGCTCTTTTGGCATCTTCAATTCTGTCTACAATTGAATTTTAGTTTTTGTGGGGGGGTAATTAGAGTGAAAAGAAAAAGATTTTAAGAAACAAAGGTTTGAGTGTCAACAAATGTGTTCCTTATGAACAACTTTTGAAAGATTCGTCTTTCATCCCTTTGCAAACAGGGCTCGTATGAGTGTTTTGTAATAATACATCTCACAAACATCATATAGACAAAGAGACTACACACTAAAGATGGATTTTGAGTAAGAATGACTTGTAAGAGTTCTTACAATTGTTTGGCACTCTTTAAACAACATTAGTAAGTAATGACAGTTCACTTACTATTTAGTATTATACAAAAAGTTGAAACAATATTTACCTACAAGCCAATCACCACTCAATTGACCAGATTCAGAATGCCTGTAGACTGATGAATTGCACAGAATATAAAAGTTATGTGTAGTGATGGGCGAATCTGTGGCATTTGGCCGAAAAATGTGCGAATTTACTGCTAAATTTGCTAAATGGCAAAAAATTTGTGAAACGCATTTGAAGTCAATGGGCATCAAAATAATTTTGACGTGCGACAATTTTGATGTGCGACTATTTTGTCCAAATGCATTAAAGTCAAGCGTCCGAATAAGATTTGATGCAAAAAAATTTATGAGCACGGCAATTTTTTGTAGTGGCGGATTTAGCGAATTTATTCGCTGGCCACAAAAAGTGGTAATTCGCCATAAATCCACTTCCAGGGAAGATGGCAAAAACATTAATCAAAGGCATATTTGTATCACAAATGATTTGATTTTGATTGAATGAAATTACTTTCTGTTCCAGAAAATGTGTTCCTCACCAGAGGGGTCAATAAATCCACATAAGTACAATCTACTGCACTGCTCTGAAACTGTCAAGACCGCCGGGAGCGCGAGGAGTCGCGTCCGCTCCCGGCGGCGAAGAATCCAAAATGGCGGCGCCCAGGCAACCCACGTGGGTTCCGACGCCGGCGTTGTGACGCCAGCACGGCGCGACGGTCGCAGGCGCGCTGACGCTGGCGCAAGGGCGCCAAATTCAAAGATAAAAGGACGCCTGAGGCGCCAAGATGGCGCCCGAAAATAGGATCCTGTTCCCTAAGTGATTCCTGGGTTCCCTTGCTGTTTTCCCTGCTATTTCTGCCTGATTCCTTGGAGTGACCCCTTGCCTGGACCTGGACTTCGCTGTTACTCTGCCTGCCTTTGACCCCCTGCCTTGCCCTGGACTTTGTTTGTATTCCGCCTGCCTTCTGACCTGTGCTTGGACTTAGATTATTCTCTTGCCTAACCCCTGGATACCTCGACCCTGATCCCTCCTGAGGGGCTTCCTCCTAGATCCGGACTACTCCCCAGAGGGGGCTCCCGGCTCCCTGACAGAAACAGTGATGAGTGAATTTATTCACCAGGCGCGAATTTGCCCATCACTACTCTGAAATAAAAGTCCCTTTCAACTTTAAGCAACTCCTGTTGGGAAAATTGATAAAAAGATGACATCTTTTTTTTAAGGGTTTGTAGAACTTGAGTCGGTGACCAAGAGAAAGTGGATGAGGCATGCCCCTGACAAGATATTCTATGACTGAAAGCTGCCAGATACCAGAAAATGACAGGTTGCCAATAACTTGGTGAAGCCTAGAACTGCCATATTCAAAGGTGCCAGAGGTTTAATTTCATTTTTTATAAGCTCATAGAGATTCACGAGGCACTGGCTATTAAAGGGGACCTGTCACCCCAAAAAAATATTCAAAATCCTATTTTATCACATTAGTCAAGCAAAATGAACTTTAATTACACTGTATAAATTATTTGAATCTTGTTTCCTTCAGTCTGGGAATTCAAAATGATAGCAAGCAGGCAGCAGCTATTTTGTGGACACTGTTTTTAAGGAAAGCCTTGCATCATCTCAGAATCTTGTTTGTGCACCAGAATGGGGGACCCAATGTCCATTCCCATGCCCTGGCTACACAATTAAATGGTAAAGGGAATGGGGGAATGTGTGGAGAGCAGTGACATCTAGGAAGTGCTGAATGGAAAGTGAAAGTAATTGTCTGCCCCACCTCTATGCCCATGGCATAGAGGAAGGGCAGACAATATTTGATTGACAGCTGAGATTTTTAAATGAGTTTACAACAGCTATGAATGCTTTAATAAAAAATAGAAATTGGATTTCATGTTTAAATTGAAAAGGACTTTTATTATACAGATTTTTGTGTCTAGGTGACAGGTCCACTTTACGTCGATACCTATCTATGACTTCAGCCTCCCATAATCTAGCCAGCAAGACCCTTGCTCTATATAGCCTGGGTAACTTTAGGGGAGACAGAGGGAGATGCTGCGGCAACTTCTAGTGGACACTCTTCTGAGCAGCTGAACAGCCCCTCTAACCTGCAATCTTAAGTGAAGTCTCCTTGCTATTCTAATTCTTCTAAGTCTGTGTCAGACTAGAAGATGGAAAGAGGGCAAAAAGGCTTTAGCAATAGGAGAATGAGCATTTCCGCAGTTCAAGGTGGAATAAGGGAAACTGGAAGATAACCAAAAAACTTCACTCGGTAAGCGGTTTCACCTTGGATTGAATTGTGAAAAGTGAGCGTTCCCGGCACTTTCAATGGGCTGTTAGGTAACAAAAAACATAAGTCATTTGATACTGTATATTGTTTAATGCGAAAAGTGTTTAGCACAATGAATTGAATAGCAGACACATGAAAGAGCCCACTTATCATGCAAAATCTACCATATCACACTGAATTGAATATATATATATAGTCTTTTTGCAGGCAGCTGCACTCTGATCTGGATTTCCCCAATTGTGGGTGCTGGTTCAAATAATACATATATTTTTCACATAGAGCCGCACTCCATTTATCAAGTGAATCAAGTTATATTTATTTGCATAAATCTTTGTGTCACAAAGATTTATGCAAATAAATATAACTTTATTCACTTGATAAATGGAGTGTGGCTCTATGTGAAAATGATATATATATATATATATATATATATATATATATATATATATATATATATATATATATATATATATATATAACAAACAAGGGAAAGTTGTGCTCACCACTATTTTTTAAAACCATTAGGCGGGGGTGCAATGAGGCTGTGACCACAAAATACATATAGTCAAATACAAGAGTCCTCTGCACTCAACCCATTATCAATATATTTAAGACAGCGACATTTTGTGCATACTGCTACTAAAAAATGCCTTACCCTTTAAACAAAACAGGGATTGTTTGTCCATATATTGAAATATATTTAAGCTGGCCAACTACGTCAAAGTCATCCCATATCTGGCCAGTCCTATGCTCAATTTCATCTGATTCATTAAGAATTCTATTGCTTCATTATACATTTTACAAAGGGACTTGGTTTTACCTGCAACTTAACTTGCTGCTTTCAAAGTAAACCTCCATACTTGGCTGCCCTTTTATTAGACACCAGTGGGATCACCTGACTATAGCTGGGAAGGGTGGGAGCTACAACATGGAGCTGGTCACTGCTCCTGTATAAACTATAACAAACAAGGGAAAGTTGTGCTCACCACTATTTTTTAAAACCATTAGGCGGGGGTGCAATGAGGCTGTGACCACAAAATACATATAGTCAAATACAAGAGTCCTCTGCACTCAACCCATTATCAATATATTTAAGACAGCGACATTTTGTGCATACTGCTACTAAAAAATGCCTTACCCTTTAAACAAAACAGGGATTGTTTGTCCATATATTGCAATATATTTAAGCTGGCCAACTACGTCAAAGTCATCCCATATCTGGCCAGTCCTATGCTCAATTTCATCTGATTCATTAAGAATTCTATTGCTTCATTATACATTTTACAAAGGGACTTGGTTTTACCTGCAACTTAACTTGCTGCTTTCAAAGTAAACCTCCATACTTGGGTGCCCTTTTATTAGACACCAGTGGGATCACCTGACTATAGATGGGAAGGGTGGGAGCTACAACATGGAGCTGGTCACTGCTCCTGTATAAACTATAACAAACAAGGGAAAGTTGTGCTCACCATTATCAATATATTTAAGACAGCGACAGCTATAGTCATGTGATCCCACTGGTGTCTAATAAAAGGGCAGCCAAGTATGGAGGTTTAAGTTAAGTTGCAGGTAAAACCAAGTCCCTTTGTAAAATGTATAATGAAGCAATAGAATTCTTAATGAATCAGATGAAATTGAGCATAGGACTGGCCAGATATGGGATGACTTTGACGTAGTTGGCCAGCTTAAATATATTGCATATATGGACAAACAATCCCTGTTTTGTTTAAAGGGTAAGGCATTTTTTAGTAGCAGTATGCACAAAATGTCGCTGTCTTAAATATATTGATAATGGGTTGAGTGCAGAGGACTCTTGTATTTGACTATATATATATATATAATATATATATATATATATATATATATATATATATATATATATATATATATATATATATATATATATATATATATATAATATTTACTAAAACTTTAATTAATGTATTTTTTCTATCTTAAAACAAAGTCAACAAACTCATTTATCAATAATTTTTCTCAAAAAACACTGCAACTAAATTTCGTATTGAAAAAAACTCAATTTTATCGAATTGCCGATGTAAAAACTTGACTTAATCGGATTATGTCAAGGAACAACTTCGTTGACTTCTACATGACCTCAACAGGTTTGAGATGGAGTATATTCGGATTCAGATTTTTAGCAGCTTCAGGGTATAACAAATCTCTAAAAATCTGAGTTTTTCTTTTTTCATGAAAAATATGAGTTTTCCCACAAAAAAACTCGACCAGAAAAACATGTAATAATTAGGCCCCTAAGCATTTAAGTAAAGGTTGAGTATGAGTTGATAAGGGGTAGTGAGAGCTGAATAGTTTTTGGTTAAAAGATGAGATTGATACAGAGAATATGAAAATATGAAAATAATCCTCAAAATATTATGTTTATGGGAGAATACCAAATGCAGTTGTACAAAAATCCTGAGAATTCTTGGGTTCTATGCAATGAAGCTGAAACTGAACTATGTGAACTTAAATATTGAGTCCTGGAGTATCATTTTGTATAAATATTCTTTTACATTCACTTGTTTATTGTCTGCCATGGTGAAGAATAAGTAAGTAAATACAAGATTAAGAAAATTAATTTTGCTATCTAGCGTGCCTAATTAAATAACTTTGATAACCAGCTAAATGCTTTGCTAGGTTTTTGGCCAGCATTAACCTAATTGTATACCATCACTGCACACATAGGCAGGCACAGTGAATTTTTAGTCTGAAATTCACCCTGTGTAAGCAATAACAGGAGGATGATTAGATTGCCAGTGCTGCTACAATGCAGGGTATTGGAGGGCATATTGGTGTGTTCTATCTCTGCAATCAAAGAAAACAGTGTGTTATCCTAATACCATTACATAATTTATTAACTCTTTTGTAGCAAACACATATGCTACAAATACAGCTCTCATTTGTGACCCCCACTTACAGCATCTACCATGAGGCCTTGGGAGATCAGTGGTGGCCTGGTATTCTTGGTGAAATGCCTGCATTGCAGGATACTGGTTTGTATGGGCATTAAGTACCATGTACCCTGAGGCAGCATACTGAGAGTATATATGCAATTTTATTTAGTGTAACCCATGATGTGATGTGTTTGCCCAAATGGCTTGCAAATATACTTTTCCCTAATACAGATATGAGATATTGAATGTGAGGTGTCATTTATTGGCAGAATTAGATGCAGCTGTGATTGGAATTGGTAGATTCAGGAACAGTAGCAGAGCTGCAGAACTTCTTTCATTGTGGGAGATGCTGCCCCTGCTGGTAGCAGCAATGAATGTGTAGTGTAAGATTTAAAAGGTATCACTACAGAGATTAACTGGCCCCTGCATTATTTAAACTTCCCATTCAGACTGTAATCCACTGTATTGTTCACACGTGTAATACCCCCTGCATTGTTCACACCCTAAAACCCTGTACTGTTCACACCTCAGTCCCAGACTGAAACTGCCCACGTAGTTCACCTGTTCACACAAACTGCTGAAGGGGAACCACCACTGTGTCACTGTATGCAGTACATCTTATAGTGGTCCTGATAGGTTTCCTGTCTCTTGCTCTGTTCTGTTCTGCCTTCCCTATGCTCCCTGCATGTGCCATACTCTGCCTGCCCTATGCTCCCTGTGTGTACCATACTCTGCCTGCCCTATGCTCCCTGTGTGTATCATACTCTGCCTGCCCTATGCTCCCTGTGTGTTCCATACCCTGCCTGCCCTATGCTCCCTGTGTGTGCCATACTTTGCCTGCACTATGCTCCCTGTGTGTGCCATACTCTGCTATGCTACTTGTGTGTGCCATACTTTAACTGCTCTATGCTCCCTGTATGTGTCTTACTCTTCCTGCCCTATGCTCCCTGTGTGTGCCATGCTTTGTCTGTCCTTCTCTGCCTGTGTGTCAAACTCTGTCTGCCCCATGCTACCTATGTGTGCCATACTCTGCCTGCCCCATGCTGCCTGGGTGTGCCATGCTCTGCCTTCCCCATGCTTCTTGGGTGTGCTAAACTCCGCCTGTCCTATGCTCCATGTATGTACCATACTCTGCCTGCCGAATGCTCTCTGGGTGTGCCATACTCTGCCTGCCCTATGGTCCTTGGGTGTGCCATACTCTGCCTCTGTGTGTCATACTCTGCCTTTCCTATGCTCCCTGTATGTGCCATACTCTGCCTTTCCTATGCTCCCTGTGTGTGTCATACTCTGTCTGTGTGTGCCCAGCTCTGCCTGTGGAACATAAGCCTGGTAGGGTTTGTACTGGATGTTTGTTAGCATTTGAAAATTATTGTTAGGGGCCTTAAGGTGTTTAATAATGTGCTGGGAGTGCTGTGTTATCCACAAGGGAGGATGAGGCATATGGATTTATTTATTATAAGTCTTAATATGACTTGTGATATCCTTGCAGTGAGTGCTAACCATTTGGTTTTTTGGTGTGCTACCACCATTAATGTGGACATGGTCTTGTGGTAACATGGGTGTGGTTTAAAAACAGGCAGTGGCAAACACTGGCTTCCATTATCAACCCTCCACCATGTAGGCCAGAAAAATTCCAGCACTCGGTACCACAGAAGTTGGACATTAGTGATGGGCGTATTTGTCCCATTTCTCTTCGACAAAAAATTTATGAAATTCCCACGAAATTCGCAAAACGGTGAAAAATTTGTGAAACGCAGATTTTCATGCCCGCATCAATTGTTATGCCCGCGTCAATTTTGATGCCCACATTAAAGTCAATTTAGCCGCGCAACAGTTTTAATACGCGCAACTCCACATTTTTTTGATGCGTCAAATTTGCGTTGCAGTTTCCAGAATTTATTCAACTGTGTTGAAATGCTGAAATTCACCACAAATGTGTGCATGGTGAATTTATTCGCCAATCACTATTGGACATTACTGCTTGAGAATATTGCCTTGGATTAGGCTGGCAAGATTCTATTTATTTAATAAAATGTGAATAAATGCTGTGGCCATTTTACCCCATTTCTGGCTCCTGGTATTTCATTAAGGTATGTTACAAATGAGTTCAGTGAGATGGCTGAGGGTGAAGGGTCAGTTGAAGAGTCCCCTTGTCATGCTCATTTTGTGTAAAATAGTCACTTTTGGTATGTTTAACCTTGTAAATCCACATGAAAGTGCCACATCATTTATCCATACAATAATGTATTGCACATATTCCCACTCAACAATAACATCATCTAGGGAAAACTCTCACAAAAACAATTCAAAATAATTTACAAACATCGCCTTACACGTTTTGGGAAGACTTTCTCTTAATCATAGGCATAAGTATTAAGGGAATGTCTTCCTGAAACGCGTAAGGCAATGTTATTACCTTGATATGCCACAATAAACCTCCTCATATTCATCCGGAGTGCCACCTGTATTGCTTACAGTATTTGTAACCTAAGGCATTAGGCAAGAAATGATTCTGTTAGTGAGTGCAATCTAAAGCTAGTCCAGGATAGAAAAATACCAGACATATGCATTCCTTCTGAACGGTGCATCAGTGCAAGCACACACATTAAAACTATGAAGCCTAACAAAGCGTAAACACACAAAAATAAATGAATCCCTTAAAATTGCATACATTTTATAAAGATATAACCAGTGTCCCTATTTTCTTTAAAGCACCTGCAACCATGCCTTGAACTTGAAATATCCACATGGCATAGTGTTATTGCCATGCTGACCTACCTAAAAAGTATCACTTGGGAAATCTGACATATGGGCTTTTGAGTAAATACAATATGGTTAACATTCAGTTTTCAGTGGAAAAAATGCTTAAAAAATATCTCAGCAGATGTTTTCAAGCAGTAGATCTATCTCTTTACAGCAGCAGTCTGACAGTATTTGAAGACAGTTACTGAATCATTGAAGTATCCTTGACTTTTGTTGTAAAAATCTCATGCTATTCAAGTCTTAATGCTGACTTACTTTATAATCTTCATATATAATATATTTATGATGCCCAACAACAGCTAAATCATTTAAGAATAAAATTTAATTACAGCAGGCTTCCTTTCTTTTCTCACTCTGGTGGATTTTAATAAAACATTTAAAAAGGGCCATTCTAAATATATTTTTTTGGATGTTCACTTGTAGAAAAAATTTCATGAACCGTATTTTAAAAAATATTAGCCAAACTCATCTAATTAGTTACTATTCTGCTTTAATTTCATGTTATTTTTAATTTGTGTGGCCTTACACTGTAAAAATAAATAATATATATATATATATATATATATTGGTCCAACCAGATCGCACTCCATATTTAAAACATAGCTTTTATTAGCTTGTTAAAATGTATCAAAAAATGGCATTCTTCACAACATAGTAGCAGCGTCATTTGTATCAAGACACTTATCTGTTAAAAGTCCAACATAAACGCTATATTCATCCACACTCACGCGACGTTTCGGGACACATCCGTTCCCTTTCTCAAGCGTATGTATCGTGTAGTAGCGTGTAGGACTCCATTGCACACACTTTCTGCTTCCTCGTTAGGCGGGGCATACGTGGTAAGTAACTGTGATGATGCTTCCTCACCTGGAGGCCGGATCTGCACGTCAGTCACCACATATCTCCACCCTCCCGTTACTATGCAAAGTCCATAGTTACCAAAGAAAAGAAATATATCAGTAACAGCAAATTACATGGGCTTTTTTCACTATATCTGATAATTGTAGTTGTTTGAGCAAATTATGCCAAAATGAAAAGCAAAAGTTGACAGATGGAATGGCAAAAAGTACTTATACAAAAGTACTTATAAAGAAAAAATATACACAAAATAATATTAGTTGCCCAAAATATTACTACTCACCCTAAATGGGTACTTTACAGAAATAAATGCAAGTCAAAATCACGATTTAGACCCCTTGGACTGAGAGTCCCTAGCCTGTCAATCCATTTAACTTCTGCTCTTTTTAATGCTAGAACACGATCTCCTCCTCTTTTCAGAGGTGGGACGTGTTGGATAACTCTGAATTTCAGCTCCTCTGATGTATGTCCTTGTTCTAAACAATGTCTAGAGACTGGCAATGATCTGTTGCCCACGTGTATAGTTGATCTATGCTGAGAAAACCTATCCTTCACCCTCTGGGTGGTTTCTCCAACATAGACCAACCCACATGGGCACACCAGCATATATACAACAAAATTGGTATCACACGTATTGTACCCCCTAATTTGATACTTCTGATCCCTATGTGGATGGTCAAAATCAGGACCTACCAATACAAATCGACACTGGGCACAACCCTTACATCTATACATGCCCTCTTTCTTGGGACCCCAAAACATTGCCTTATTAGGTGGTTTCTGTATGTCTGCATTCACTAATCTACTCCCTATGGTTGCTCCTCTGCGATAGGACATCATAGGGCCTTGTTGAAACTCTGGAATTGAGGGATATGCATCTTTTAATAAGTGCCAATGTTTATCTAGTATGCATTTAAATTTGGAACTGGCAGAATTATACTGGGATACATAAGCTAATCTGTTACCTGTAGTACGCCGATCTCTTGATGTACATCCAAGAATCCCTTCCATAGCAGCCTGTTGATTTTTTTGTATTAGCTGATTCGGATATCCCCTATCTGTAAGTTTCCTAGACATTATTTCTAAGTCTTGTTCCAAGACCACCGGATTATTTGTAATTCTACTCACTCTGGTAAACTGGCTGATAGGAATCGATCTCTTAACTGAGGGGGGATGGAAGCTGTCATAAGAAAGAAGTTGATTTCGATCAGTGGGTTTTGTATAGATACGAGTATCAAACCCTGTCTCGGTTCGTGTAACCAATACATCTAAGAAAGTAACTACTTGGAGATCAGCTGTCATCGTGAATTTAATGTCATTATGGGCCCATTAATTGCCTCACGGAAGACGGCCAAGGAGTCCAGGTCACCCCGCCATAGGAGGAACACGTCATCGATGTACCTCCACCAGGCACAACAGTGCCTAGTGAAGAGTACATTTTGATAGACATGCTCCTCCTCAAACCAACTCATAAAGGAGTTGGCATATGACGGGGCGACCTTGGACCCCATGGCCGTCCCCCGCACCTGCAAGTAATATTTGTCCCGAAATTGAAAATAGTTTCTATGTAGTATGAAGCTCAACATCTCCATGAAGAATTCTATTTCTGCATCACTGTACAAACCTGATCGATTCAACAAAATTTTGGTTGCCTTTAAGCCATCCATATGAGGAATCGATGTATATAGACTCGCCACATCAAAGGTGGCAAGCCAACATACCCCCTTAATCATAGGTATTTGGGAAAGTTTTTCTAAGAAATCATTGGTGTCCCTTACAAAAGATCTAGTTGTTTGTACCAGGGGACCCAATATTTTATCCAAAGTCTCAGCTACATTACTCGTCAAGGAACCTATGCCTGCCACTATTGGCCTGCCTGGCGGATTTATTGGATCCTTATGGATTTTTGGTAAGACATAAATGAGTGGAATAATAGGATAGTCCACCATCATATATGTCCTAGATTTCTCTGTGATTATCCCCAGCTGAGAGGCATTATGTAAAGCACCATCCAGTTCTTTTTTAAAGGAAGTGGTAGGGTCACCCTTTAATTCAATATACACTGTTTTATCTGAAAGTTGTCTATTGATTTCGGATATATATTTATCTGTGTCCAACACAACAATTGCCCCTCCTTTATCAGAAGGTTTAATTGTTATGTGGGACATAGAGGACAGTTGTGATAAAGCGTCTATTTCATCACGACTCATATTGTAATTACTCAAGCTGAGTGGCAATTTTAAAAATGATTCTACATCAGTTTTCACTTTGTTTATATATGTTTCCACAGTGGAATAAGATGTTGGGGGAACAAATTTACTTTTATTACGTAAACCCAGTCTGTTAATATCAAACCCTATAACAGGAACTGGGTTTAAATTTATTGTTTCCTGATTCTGTGAAAAATGTGCTTTTAGTCTAAGCAAACGAAAAAAACGATATAGGTCAACCTGTAATTGAAAAGAGTCAAGTTTAGATGTTGGGCAGTAATTGAGTCCATATGATAGAACTTTCATCTGTATTGGTGTCAGCTCCACAGATGAAAGGTTGTATACTATTTGTTGCGTGCTTCTCTCCTTGGTTGTATTTTCCGTTCCTTCTGTGTCCTCATATTTCTGTTTCCTCCTTTTTCCACCTCGTCTGGTCTTTCGTTTCCTGTGGATAAAAAATTAAATTCTCTCTCTCTAGCGCGTTCAGTGGAACGTGATTGCCCCTCTCTTAATTGTTGGAAAGCATTTCTACTTCCATCTCGTCCTCGATTAGATTGTGTCCAATTATACACATGACCTTTTTCATAGTCAAGCGTATCTCTATCGAATTTCTGCTTTTTACGTGTAATCACTTCAGACTTGTACTTCTCTATTAAGTTGTCCATTTTCAATCTAAATTCGGTTAGTTCATCTGTACTCATGACATCAGAGATGGTGTCCTGCAATTCAGCAAGTTCTTGCTTAACATTCGTAAGTTCACGTTCAATGAATTCAATGTTAAGTGCCATTAAATCGCGTGAACATTTGTTAATTATCCCAGCAAATTTTTGTTTAAACTCCTCATTTTGTGCGAAGAGTGTCGGTTGTAAATTAACCCGTAGGCCTCTGGGAATACGTTGGACATGCAAGTACTCTGTAAGGGTGAGTCCGTGTAATTGCAACTCCACCTGTTTTTTACTCAGAGATTCAAATTTGCGCCGACACACGGTGGCTGATGGTGTGGCCAAGAATTCCCTTGAACCCCCAAAAATGCCAAATATTCTGGCCATATCATTATCAGAATATGAAAAAGTCCCATGCATGCTGTCGCTAGTTTCCATTTTAGTGGATTGTGCTATCACAATCAAGGAGGGGCAATTGTTGTGTTGGACACAGATAAATATATATCCGAAATCAATAGACAACTTTCAGATAAAACAGTGTATATTGAATTAAAGGGTGACCCTACCACTTCCTTTAAAAAAGAACTGGATGGTGCTTTACATAATGCCTCTCAGCTGGGGATAATCACAGAGAAATCTAGGACATATATGATGGTGGACTATCCTATTATTCCACTCATATATGTCTTACCAAAAATCCATAAGGATCCAATAAATCCGCCAGGCAGGCCAATAGTGGCAGGCATAGGTTCCTTGACGAGTAATGTAGCCGAGACTTTGGATAAAATATTGGGTCCCCTGGTACAAACAACTAGATCTTTTGTAAGGGACACCAATGATTTCTTAGAAAAACTTTCCCAAATACCTATGATTAAGGGGGTATGTTGGCTTGCCACCTTTGATGTGGCGAGTCTATATACATCGATTCCTCATATGGATGGCTTAAAGGCAACCAAAATTTTGTTGAATCGATCAGGTTTGTACAGTGATGCAGAAATAGAATTCTTCATGGAGATGTTGAGCTTCATACTACATAGAAACTATTTTCAATTTCGGGACAAATATTACTTGCAGGTGCGGGGGACGGCCATGGGGTCCAAGGTCGCCCCGTCATATGCCAACTCCTTTATGAGTTGGTTTGAGGAGGAGCATGTCTATCAAAATGTACTCTTCACTAGGCACTGTTGTGCCTGGTGGAGGTACATCGATGACGTGTTCCTCCTATGGCGGGGTGACCTGGACTCCTTGGCCGTCTTCCGTGAGGCAATTAATGGGGCCCATAATGACATTAAATTCACGATGACAGCTGATCTCCAAGTAGTTACTTTCTTAGATGTATTGGTTACACGAACCGAGACAGGGTTTGATACTCGTATCTATACAAAACCCACTGATCGAAATCAACTTCTTTCTTATGACAGCTTCCATCCCCCCTCAGTTAAGAGATCGATTCCTATCAGCCAGTTTACCAGAGTGAGTAGAATTACAAATAATCCGGTGGTCTTGGAACAAGACTTAGAAATAATGTCTAGGAAACTTACAGATAGGGGATATCCGAATCAGCTAATACAAAAAATCAACAGGCTGCTATGGAAGGGATTCTTGGATGTACATCAAGAGATCGGCGTACTACAGGTAACAGATTAGCTTATGTATCCCAGTATAATTCTGCCAGTTCCAAATTTAAATGCATACTAGATAAACATTGGCACTTATTAAAAGATGCATATCCCTCAATTCCAGAGTTTCAACAAGGCCCTATGATGTCCTATCGCAGAGGAGCAACCATAGGGAGTAGATTAGTGAATGCAGACATACGGAAACCACCTAATAAGGCAATGTTTTGGGGTCCCAAGAAAGAGGGCATGTATAGATGTAAGGGTTGTGCCCAGTGTCGATTTGTATTGGTAGGTCCTGATTTTGACCATCCACATAGGGATCAGAAGTATCAAATTAGGGGGTACAATACGTGTGATACCAATTTTGTTGTATATATGCTGGTGTGCCCATGTGGGTTGGTCTATGTTGGAGAAACCACCCAGAGGGTGAAGGATAGGTTTTCTCAGCATAGATCAACTATACACGTGGGCAACAGATCATTGGCAGTCTCTAGACATTGTTTAGAACAAGGACATACATCAGAGGAGCTGAAATTCAGAGTTATCCAACACGTCCCACCTCTGAAAAGAGGAGGAGATCGTGTTCTAGCATTAAAAAGAGCAGAAGTTAAATGGATTGACAGGCTAGGGACTCTCAGTCCAAGGGGTCTAAATCGTGATTTTGACTTGCATTTATTTCTGTAAAGTACCCATTTAGGGTGAGTAGTAATATTTTGGGCAACTAATATTATTTTGTGTATATTTTTTCTTTATAAGTACTTTTGTATTTTTTAAAAAAAAAAAAATTTTTTTTCTTTTTTGCCATTCCATCTGTCAACTTTTGCTTTTCATTTTGGCATAATTTGCTCAAACAACTACAATTATCAGATATAGTGAAAAAAGCCCATGTAATTTGCTGTTACTGATATATTTCTTTTCTTTGGTAACTATGGACTTTGCATAGTAACGGGAGGGTGGAGATATGTGGTGACTGACGTGCAGATCCGGCCTCCAGGTGAGGAAGCATCATCACAGTTACTTACCACGTATGCCCCGCCTAACGAGGAAGCAGAAAGTGTGTGCAATGGAGTCCTACACGCTACTACACGATACATACGCTTGAGAAAGGGAACGGATGTGTCCCGAAACGTCGCGTGAGTGTGGATGAATATAGCGTTTATGTTGGACTTTTAACAGATAAGTGTCTTGATACAAATGACGCTGCTACTATGTTGTGAAGAATGCCATTTTTTGATACATTTTAACAAGCTAATAAAAGCTATGTTTTAAATATGGAGTGCGATCTGGTTGGACCAATATAACTAAGAAGCGGAATTACTCACTGCTATTGGGATCAGCACCCTTGACTCTGATATACATTGGGATTAGTGCATCATAAACGTTGGAATTGTATATATATATATATATATATATATATATATATATATATATATATATAGTATGTATATATATATATATATATATATATAGTATATATATATATATATATATATATATATATATATATATATATAAATATATATAAAACAAGGGAAAGTTGTGCTCACCACTATTTTTTAAAACCAGTAGGCGGGGGTGCAATGAGGCTGTGACCACAAAATACATATAGTCAAATACAAGAGTCCTCTGCACTCAACCCTTGAGTGCAGAGGACTCTTGTATTTGACTATATATATATATATATATATATATATATATATATATATATATATATATATATATATATAGTTTTCTTATTAAAGGAGAAGGAAAGGCTAAAATTAAGTAAGCTTTATCAGAAAGGTCTATATAAATACACCAGTAAACCCTTAAAGTAATGCTGCTCTGAGCCCTCTGTCAAAAGAAACACAGCATTTCTTTCCTTCTATTGTGTACACATGGGCTTCTGTATCAAACTTCCTGTTTTTATCTTAAACCTCCAGGGCTAGGGCTTGAGCATGCTCAGTTTGCTCCTCTCCCCCTCCATCCTCCTCTCCCTGCTGTAATCTGAGCCCAGAGCTATGACTGAGCCCAGAGCTATGACTGAGCAGGGAAACTCAGGCCGGATGTGATGTCACACCAAGTGAATATGGCAGCTGCTATCCTAAACAAACAGAGAATAGAGAGCTGTTTACTCGGGTATGGTAAAGCATTCTACAGAATAAATAGCATTATAGCTTGCAAAATTTGGCTATTCTATTGACAATAAAGTGCTTCGGTACCTTTTCTTCTCCTTTAAACTAGAATTTGTGAAAATAGTGCTTATAATGTTGATAATGTTGATAATGTTTATTCAGCTTGCCAAAAGTGCACTGCTACTGTTATATTGGTGCAAGTACTTAAAAAGAATATTTATTTTAGAAGTAAGCTTCTTCAGGCCAGGGAATGATGTGAAATGGATATATAATTTCTTTGTTATAATAATAATTATTATTAATAATAATAATAATAATAATAATATGAAGGTGCAAATTCATCACAGATATTAAAGTCTCTGACATCTCTGTCTATTTATAAAATTCACATGCTACAAAACTAGTAACTAAATAGTATACAGGGGACGGTGCACTGCTGGATGTTTATTATCTTAAAAACCTTAAGAAAAAAGAAGATATCCCGATAGTGTATTGACCTTATAACAAGGGTAATTTGCGCTTCAAGAACTACTCACAGGTAATTGTCAGGTTTTTCACACTTAATTACTAGCGGTTATGTCCTGGTCAGTTGGATCTCAGTAGCAATGTGCCTAACGGGAAAAAAATCGGAAATAGTGCAGAATTGCCGTTGAGTGGATGAGGGAGGGTGATAGGTTCTGCTTACCGGAAGAATTAATTTGCGAGTGTCTTAAAACCGGGTTTATGCGGTTCAGTGATGCAGTCCTCCTTTAGCAATGTGTCGCTCAGGCAGTCGGAGATTCCACGGTCATGGTCGTTTGATCCAGAGGGGGAGGGCTCAGTTGCAGACGGCGGTTGTAATTCTTGCTAGTGGCTGGTGCTTCCGGAAAGCGGCTCTTTCCTCGTGTCAACCGGTAGAAGATTTAGCGTATATTCTGCTTGAAGTTTCTTAGCAATTTTAATTCATAGTTACCAATTTTACTTTCATTAGTTTGCTATTTAAAGTTCATATCGGATTACTATAGGTTACAACAAAATATTTAAATGTATTCCTATTTTGCAAAATGTGGAGGTTAATAAATGCTGCCAACCCGAAAGATTAAAAATATATTTCTCTACACAAAAGGCAGTGTGTGCTAAATTTGCTTGGTTGAAGGTACACTAAAGTCAACTACAAAGCTACATACCTTTTGGATTTACACATTTAATAGCATGAAGTTGTTGCACTGTGTTGTTGGTTATACTCTGCTTCTCCTTGTGCACACTTTAAAGAACACTGCATTAGAGCTGTGTTATAAATTTGAATAAACTGATTGTCACGTTCGGCACCCTATATCCAGAACCCAAGCTAAGCTCCCTGGTCTCGGCTCTCACTTCTGCCTTTAACCACCGCCTTTCACCGCGGGAGGAGCCCTCGGCTAATTGGATGCCGCCAGGTCTTAACAGAGAGAGGAGCAAAGCTAACGGTTCTGGACTAGCAAAGGGGCACGATCGTCTCACCAGGATACTGAAGGAAGAACACCACCAGAAACAGGCAGGCCGGGCCAGCACAAGCAGATAGAATGGTCAGACAGGCTGGAATCAGGATAGAGATCGTAGAATAGTCGGAGGAGAGGCAAAGGTTTCAGGATTGGAGAGGTCAACGTAGTTTCAGACAGGCAAGGTCAGGATTGGAGAGGTCAGAGTAGTAAGCAGGCAGGCAAGGGTCAAACACAGTAGATCAAACAGGAATCACAAATAAAAAACACCCAGGAACAAGTTAATTGAACCTAACAACGGGGAACTTGCTGAAAACTGTTTGAATTTCGCGCCAATTCGCATGACGTCATCACGCCGGCGCATAAACCAGGAAACGGCATAGAGGAACCGGCAGAGCAGGAGACAGCGCAGCGGGCGTTCAACGCTCAAGGAGCGACGTTGGACCCCGCTGCCCACTGGGTAAGGTTCCCTTACACTGATCCCTGCAAACATAATCTTATGTGTTTCTCCAAATGTTTGGGTAAAGCGTTTCTGTCATGGAAAAACATGTTTTTTTTACAAAATGCATCAGTTAAAAGCACTCCTCAGGCAGAATCCTGCATTTTCAAAAAGAGCAAACTCATCTTTTTTTATATTTAATTTTGAAATCTGACATGGAGCTGGACATGTTGCCAGTTTCGCACATACCACTAGTCATGTGACTTGTGCTCTGCTAAACTTCAGTATGCTTTACTTTTGCACTGCAAGTTGGAGTGATATCACCTCCCCTTTTTTTTGCATTGCTACACATACTACCATGCCCCACCTACTGATAAATTTGAGAACAACACTCAATAGTTAAAATCTAAGTCCGGCTAACCAAGTGCAAAATCTGACGTAACGAGGCCTTCTGTCAGACTGCTGTTAGATAAAACTCTTATGAGCATATTTATCAGAGGATGAACAGGTAGGTCACCAAAAAGCCTATAGAAGTGAGAAGGGCTGTGGAGTTCTCCACTGGTGAATGGTGCACTACCTTTGACAACTATGCCCTTAGTCTTGTACATTAGATAAGCTAAACCTGCTTTTTTGTAATATATTACTTCTATAAATATGTTCTCATTCTTTTGTGATACAAAGCAACTACAATGTCCATACAATATGTAAGAAAATGAACTAAAAAAAAATAAGAGATCTTCATAGGTAATTTGTAAGCAGGCAATAAAGACAAATATGTAGCACAGTCATTAAGGAAGCATGCTAAGAGACTGACATTTCTAAATGTCAGCCTTATGGAAACGTATTTCTACCCAGGAAGACAATAACAACAATAATATTCTATTGACTCATAATAATAACATGCAATTAATACTGACTCACAGGATTTAGCACAAAATGCTTATATGGTAAATTAACATTGCCACATAAGGTTACATTAAATACAAATGTCAGCTATAATTTTTTTTTCTAAAAAAAATATATGAAATTCTGGGAAATTACATATGTATAGCTCTTGACTCTTTCCTGTCCAAAAAATCAACAAGTCCTTTACAATGGCATATCCTATTTGTTAAATGTATCTGATCAATCATATAGACACATGCCATCTAGAAGTGCATAATCAATGCTGTCTAGGACAGTACAATGATATATTTGCATCAGGGGCTTGATGAATGGCATTGTGTATGCTGTGACATTTGATAACTAATTCTGAAGTTTTTGTTTTCTTCAAATACTTTTGTTAATTTCCAATAGTTGTTTTTATTTTAGCTCCAGTCTCAGTCATTCTTTTGATTATGGCTAAATTTCATGAGTTGGTCAAACTTTGAGATGACTTGCTGAGCATATTTCAATACATGAACATTCACCCCTAAGTGATAGGTTTGTATGCAGTCATCATTGTTAATTATCCACTCCTTGATTTTTTCAATACAATGTACTTTGGATGGCAAAGTACCAAAAATTATTTCAATTCACAATACATTTACCTACTTGGGATACAGCTGTATACTTGTATGCCTTTTAATGATGCACTAGTAAACTAGTACTGAATTTAGTCCATTGACACACATAGGTAAAGGGATTTTAATTGTACTTAAGTAACCTTGTACTTAGTAGTTAAGGCAGGTATTGGGAACAGTGCACTCTCAGGCAGCAATGTGCTGTGCCATGCACCTCAAAAGTAGGTAAGTGTAGCTAGTAAATAAGTGCATCATACTACTATGGACTGCATTTTACTGTCTGCCCATTGTTTACTTCTAGCACTTTGTATAATTCAACAAATACAACACTAAGCAGCACAACACCTAAAGGTAATTAATTGCTGCCTCGTCAATGCAGGTGTTAGGTGCAAGGTTCCTCTGTGATGTGTGGGTCAGCATCCGACCCTAACCCGCCCTCCCTTGGCCCACGCCCACCCGCATCTGCACTTCCGGGGGTTGCATACATACTTACCCTAAGTCCCGCCAGCACCCGCTTATCCGTTTTCTTGTTCCTATACTACTCAACCTGAACGAAACCCCCACTCCCTGTAGTAACCCTTGCTTTCCCTGGAAGTTATGTCACATAGCACAGAGCATAGAGATCATTTTACATGGGGAAAAGTATATTTTCATTTTTTCTCCCTTAACTGGCCAACTGTAACTATTGCACTGCAGCTAAAGGGTACCTGAAGACCACCCACACAGTTCGGTCATCAACATAATTCGGCTGAAACCGAATTATTCAGTTATTCTGACTCAGCCTGATGACTCTACCTAATGCTGCAAAATTAAGGGGCAGATTTTCAAAGGTCGAGGTGAATTTTGGAATTAAAAAAATTTTAATTAAAATTTAAATTTTGTGTACTTCAACTAGGGAATAGTCCAAATTCGATTCTAATTTCGAAATATTCAAAAATTCTAATGTCAAAATTTATCATGTACTGTCTCTTTAAAAATTCAACTTTGACCATTTGCCATCAAAAACCTGCCGAATTGCTGTTTTAGCCTATGGGGGACCTCCTGGAGTCAATTGGTGGACTTTGAAAAATCAAAGTTTTTTTTGGGAAAAAACAGATTCGAATTCGATGTAATATGCTATTACTTGATCCGTATGATATAACTTTGATCCGTATGACTTATTCGATTTGATAGAATTTGAATTTCGAAGTTATTCAGATTCAAAATTCGACCCTTGATAAATATGCCCCTTAATATGAGACCTTATGTATTTAGTATTGTTCTACAAAAGGAAATACAGTATATTTAAAAAGTTTTTGCATTGTGAATATTTTTTATTGCATTGCTCCAAATGTATTTTGTAAATAATTCATATAATCTTGTTTAAGTTTGCAAGCTTTAACCTCTTTTATAATTTGTTTGATCTTTTCCCTCAGTTCTTGTCTATTGATCAGTACAGATTGAAGATAAAGAGAAAGTGGTACTCACTCCAACATATCCTTAGAAACTATTCATTAGACACAAAGAACGCTGCAGAGTCCTTATTCTCACTCAGCTTGCATGAAGTAAAGTTACAAGTCATATTTTCAAATATATAAATTTGTTTTTAAATTCTGAAGTTTAGAGTACATGTGTATTATTTAACCTTATTTTTACCAATCAGGGAACCTATTCACTATTTGCAGATGACATTCTCCTGACATTAACAAATCCAAATTTATCACTTCCAAACCTCCACTCCTTGCTTAATGATTATAGGTACTATGGCTATGAACTAAACCTGGTAAATCTGAGGCCCTACCCCTTAATCTAGTTAAGTCCATAAAGAACTCCCTCAGCTAAATATCATTACAAATTAAAGGACCATTCTCTTAAAAAGCTTAACCAATACATATAGCAAACTTAACCAATACCAATATCTTACAGATAGAAAACTACAACAACACAACTACCCACTATACCACCATCAGAACAAATGATTAAGGTTCTAAATTAAATCTTATGTTATTTCATGGCTGGGACCCTTTCAGTATTAATGCCAAAACCTTTACTCTAAGAACTACAAAGCACCTTTTTAAAATTTATTTGAGGCAAATACAGGAACCGTATTTCCAGGAAAACTTAAGGAGGTCTAGCAACAAAGGCATTTTGAATTGTGTAAACATTACATTATGTTGAAATAATCATTACATATTTTTCAGTTTTAAATGATTCTTATTGTTTTTCCAAGTTAAACAAGCAGAAACTTTGACAGAAGATGAAGGCCGAACAGTGAAGCTCATTCAGTTATAAAACTGTAGGTGGAGCCATCTTGATTGTTCAAGAGATTAATACACATGAGTTAAACTTCAATTACACCAATTAGACTGCTCCCAGTTTACCCCCCCCCCGCGCTGCTCCGTGTGCTCCTTGTTGGGTGCTCTGTCTGCAGCGTCCCCACCGCTTATTTCACACCAACCAAAAGGAAGACAGCACTCCATTCAAGGAAAAAGGCAGGTTTATGGCAGATCCCACAGGGATCTCACGCCCTACGCGTTTCCGGACTCAATCCCTTAATCGTAGGCATGATTGAGTCCCGAAACTCATATGGCGTGAGATGCCTGTGGAATCTGCAATAAACCTGCCTTTTTCCTTGAATGGAGTGCCGTCTTCCTTTTGGTTGGTGTAATACACATGAGTTACACCAATCATACAACCAAACTACTAAACTACCTAACTTTAACACTCAGTGAATATTACAAAATAGTACACATGTAATAAAATGAAGAAAAATGAAGAATACTAAGACATTTTCATTGAACCTTTATGGATTACATTACACATTTTTCATTAAGCAGGGTGATTTGACCCTTTAAATGCACATTCTGAAGTAGTACCGTATATACATGAGTATAAGCCGAGTTTTTCAGCATCCAAAATGTGCTGAAAAAGTCTACCTCGGCTTTTACTCGGGTCAGCGGTACTCGACCCGAATAGCTGAGATTTCAGTCACTTTTAATCATTCCTATACCAACAGTACACTTGGGGAGAGAATGCAATATCCCACAATGCCCTCTGTTGGTTGTATGAAAGAATAACAGTGCGCCCTCTGTTGGTTATATGAAAGATTAACAGTGACTGCAATATCACACAGCGCCATCTGTTGGTTGTATGAAAGAATAACAGTGCTCCCTCTGTTGGTTATATTAAAGAATAACGGTGACTGCAATATCCCACAATGCCCTCTGTTGGTTATATGAAAGAATAACAGTGCACCCTCTGTTGGTTATATGAAAGAATAACAGTGACTGCAATATCACACAGCGCCATCTGTTGGTTATATGAAAGAATAACAGTGACTGCAATATCACACAGCGCCATCTGTTGGTTGTATGAAAGAATAACAGTGCTCCCTCTGTTGGTTATATTAAAGAATAACAGTGACTGCAATATCACACAGCACCCTCTGTTGGTTATATGAAAGAATAACAGTGCGCCCTCTGTTGGTTATATGAAAGAATAACAGTGACTGCAATATCACACAGCACCCTCTGTTGGTTATATGAAAGAATAACAGTGACTGCAATATCACACAGCGCCATCTGTTGGTTATATGGAAGAATAACAGTGACTAGAGATGTCGCGAACTGTTCGCCGGCGAACTTGTTCGCGCGAACATCGGGTGTTCGCGCTCGCCGGAAGTTCGCGAACGTCGCGCGACGTTCGCCATTTTGGGTTCGCCATTGTTGGCGCTTTTTTTTGCCCTCTCACCCCAGACCAGCAGGTACATGGCAGCCAATCAGGAAGCTCTCCCCTGGACCACTCCCCTTCCCTATAAAAACCGAAGCCCTGCAGCGTTTTTTCACTCTGCCTGTGTGTGCTGAAGAGATAGTGTAGGGAGAGAGCTGCTGCCTGTTAGTGATTTCAGGGACAGTTGAAAGTTTGCTGGCTAGTAATCGTTTTGATACTGCTCTGTTATTGGAGGGACAGAAGTCTGCAGGGGTTTGAGGGACATTTAAGCTTAGGTAGCTTTGCTGGCTAGTAATCTACCTTCTACTGCAGTGCTCTGTATGTAGCTGCAGTGGGCAGCTGTCCTGCTTCTGATCTCATCTGCTGACTGCTGCAATAACAGTAGTCCTTGTAAGGACTGCTTTTATTTATTTTTTTGTTGTTTTACTACTACTACTACTACTACTACTATAAGAGCCCAGTGCTATTAGTCTAGCAGTGTTGGGGAGTGGGACTGGTGTGCTAATCTGCTGCTCCTAGTAGTTCAGCAGCACCAACTTTAATTTTTTTTTTTAATATTCATTTTTTTTTTATTTTACTTTTTTTTATTTTACTACCGCTGTAGTAGTGTATAAGTTGACCTTTTAGGCATTATTTGCCCTGTAGGCATTATTTGCACACTGTTTTCTTCAACCCGCCATCGAGCTGTGTGACCTTGTTCACATTCTGTCTAAATATCCATAATATTACCGTCTCCAGAAAAAACACCGGAGTGACTTTTTTCAAGCAGCCATAATATATTTTACGTAATCCGTATCCACCGCTGTAGTAGTGTATACGTTGACCTTGTAGGCATTATTTGCACACTGTTTTCTTCAACCCGCCATCGAGCTGTGTGACCTTGTTCACATTCTGTCTAAATATCCATAATATTACCGTCTCCAGAAAAAACACCGGAGTGACTTTTTTCAAGCAGCCATAATATATTTTACGTAATCCGTATCCACCGCTGTAGTAGTGTATACGTTGACCTTGTAGGCATTATTTGCACACTGTTTTCTTCAACCCGCCATCGAGCTGTGTGACCTTGTTCACATTCTGTCTAAATATCCATAATATTACCGTCTCCAGAAAAAACACCGGAGTGACTTTTTTCAAGCAGCCATAATATATTTTACGTAATCCGTATCCACCGCTGTAGTAGTGTATACGTTGACCTTGTAGGCATTATTTGCACACTGTTTTCTTCAACCCGCCATCGAGCTGTGTGACCTTGTTCACATTCTGTCTAAATATCCATAATATTACCGTCTCCAGAAAAAACACCGGAGTGACTTTTTTCAAGCAGCCATAATATATTTTACGTAATCCGTATCCACCGCTGTAGTAGTGTATACGTTGACCTTGTAGGCATTATTTGCACACTGTTTTCTTCAACCCGCCATCGAGCTGTGTGACCTTGTTCACATTCTGTCTAAATATCCATAATATTACCGTCTCCAGAAAAAACACCGGAGTGACTTTTTTCAAGCAGCCATAATATATTTTACGTAATCCGTATCCACCGCTGTAGTAGTGTATACGTTGACCTTGTAGGCATTATTTGCACACTGTTTTCTTCAACCCGCCATCGAGCTGTGTGAGCTTGTTCACATTTTGTCTAAATATTGATAATATTATCGTCTCTAGAAAAACCACTTGAGTTACTTTTTTCAAGCAGCATTCATATATTTTACGTAATCCGTATCCACCGCTGTAGTAGTGTATACGTTGACCTTGTAGGCATTATTTGCACAGTGTTTTCTTCAACCCGCCATCTAGCTGTGTGTATTATCGTTTCCAGAAAAACCAACTGAGTTTTTGTTGTTGTTGTTGTTTTTTTAAAAATAATGCCAGGCAAAGGCAGGCCGCCACGCAGAGGCCGTGCTAGGGGCCGTGCTGCTATGCAATCCTGTGGCCCTAGCAAATTGCCCAGTTTTAAAAAGCCAATGACCCTGAACTCCCAAAATGCTGAAGAGGTAGTTGACTGGCTTACACAGCACACCCCATCCTCTACCGTTTCTAACTTTACCACAACATCCTCCTCATCCTCCACTGCTATGGCCACCCCACGTAACACTTCCTCCACCACCGGTGCCCCTTCTTCACTGGGGTCAGAGGAGTTATTTTCCCATGAGTTTCTTGAACTGAGTAATGCGCAACCATTATTGCCAGAAGAAGATGAAGGAGATGAGGACCTTACACCAGATTTAATTCTGGCAGAGAACACGATAGAGATGGACATAATGAGTGATGAGGAGGAGGTCCCCGCTGCTGCTTCCTTCTGTGATGTGTCAGAAGAAATTGATGCATCTGAGGAGAATGATGATGAGGAGATTGATGTTTTGTGGGTGCCTAGTAGAAGAGAGCAAGAGGAGGGTAGTTCAGATGGAGAGACGGAGAGTCAGAGAGGCAGTAGGAGAATAAGACTTAGAAGAAGCAGGGAGGACAGCCCGCAGGGATCAGTAGGGCAACAACATGTATCGGCACCTGTGTTCAGCCGGCCAACGCACCCGCCATTGCCGCCAATACCGCCAACTCCGCCAACTTCTACTGTTACCGCCAGATCGCACACTTCCAAAAAGTCAGCAGTGTGGGATTTTTTTAATGTGTGTGCCTCTGACAAAAGCATTGTAATTTGCAATGAGTGCAGTCAGAAACTGAGCCTTGGTAAGCCCAACAGCCACATAGGTACAACTTCTATGCGAAGGCACATGAGCGGCAAGCACAAAGCACTTTGGGAGCAACACCTCAAAGGCAACAGGCAAACTAAAAGCCACACTCCTTCTGGTCCAGCATCTTACTGCTCTACCTCTGCTCTCCTTGACCCGTCTGAACCACCCTCCACTCCGCCTTCCACCTTGACCACCTGTTCCCATTCCCAGTCATCTGCCACCAGCCAAGTTTCTGTGAAGGCCATGTTTGAGCGTAAGAAGCCAATGTCTGACTGTCACCCCCTTGCCCGGCGTCTGACAGCTGGCTTGTCTGCACTCTTAGCCCGCCAGCTTTTACCATACCAGCTGGTGGACTCTGAGGCCTTCCGCAAATTTGTAGCAATTGGGACACCGCAGTGGAAGGTACCCAGCCGCAATTTTTTTTCTAAAAAGGGAATACCACACCTGTACCAACATGTGCAGAGCCAAGTTACCGCATCTCTGTCACTTAGTGTTGGGCCAAAGGTCCATATGACTACTGACGCATGGTCCTCCAAGCATGGTCAGGGCAGGTATGTCACCTACACTGCCCACTGGGTGAACTTGGTAATGGCTGGGAAGCAGGGAATGGGTAGCTCAACAACAACAGTGGAGTTGGTGTCACCGCCACGGATTGCACGCGGTTCTGCCACCACCTCTACTCCTCCATCGCTCTCTACCTCGTCTTCTTCTTCTTCTTACTCTGCTGCTGGGTCCTCCTTCTCCTCCTCCACACCTGTGCACCCCCAGCTCCCCCTAGGCTATTCGACGTGCCAGGTACGCCGTTGTCACGCTGTCTTGGGGATGACGTGCCTGGAAAGCAAAAACCATACCGGATCTGTACTCCTGTCATCTCTGCAGTCACAGGCCGATCGGTGGCTGACCCCACACCAACTGCAGATCGGAAAAGTGGTGTGTGACAATGGAAGCAATCTGTTGGCAGCGTTGAGACTAGGCAATTTAACACATGTGCCCTGCATGGCACATGTGTTAAATTTAATAGTCCAACGTTTTGTCTCCAAGTACCCAGGATTCCAGGACGTTCTCACCCAGTCCAGAAAGGTGTCGGCCCATTTCAGACGTTCCTACACAGCCATGGCACGCCTTGCTGACATTCAGCAGCGCTACAACATGCCAGTCAGGCGTTTGATTTCTGACAGCCAGACTCGCTGGAATTCAACGCTCCTTATGTTGGAACGTCTGCTGCAACAACAAAGGGCTGTCAACGAGTACCTTTTTGAACTGGGTGGTAGGACTGGATCTGCCACAGCTGGGGATTTTTTTCCCCCGTTACTGGGTGCTTATGCGCGATGCCTGCAGGCTCATGCGACCTTTTGAAGAGGTGACAAATATGGTCAGTCGCACCGAAGGCACCATCAGCGACCTAATACCCTTCGCTTTCTTCCTGGAGCGTGCCGTGCGACGAGTGACAGATGAGGCTGTAGACCAGCGTGAC
Source organism: Xenopus laevis (assembly GCF_017654675.1). NCBI lineage: Eukaryota > Metazoa > Chordata > Amphibia > Anura > Pipidae > Xenopus > Xenopus laevis. Next base: position 133,739,605 of record NC_054373.1, read on the forward strand.
GAGGAGCTGGAAGCGCACGATTTCTGGTCGGAATCACCAGAACGAACCCAGGCACCTGCTGCAACGCAGGGAGAGGTGCCAGAAGTGGAGTCAGAGGAGGAAGGTGGCTTTGTGGAGGAGGAGGAGGAGGACCAACAGGAGCAGGCTTCCCAGGGGGCTAGTGGTGACCTTTTGGGGACCCCTGGTCTTGTACGTGGCTGGGGGGAGGAGACCGTGGATGATGCAGTCCTTGATAATGAGGAAGCGGAGATGGATAGCTCTGCATCCAACCTTGTGAGAATGGGGTCTTTCATGCTGTCATGCCTGTTGAAGGACCCCCGTATCAAGAGGCTTAAGGAGAAGGACCTGTACTGGGTCGCAACGCTACTAGACCCTCGTACAAGCATAAAGTGTCAGAAATGTTACCAACATACCACAAGTCCGAAAAGATGCGGCATTTACAAACCAGCCTGCAAAACATGTTGTACAATGCTTTTAAGGGTGATGTCACTTCAGGAACTCATCAACATTCCAGGGGCAGAGGTGCCAGTAATCCTGCCACGAGCACACCTGCAAGGACAAAGCCCTTTGGCCAGTCTGTAACGTCAGACATGCAAATGTTTTTCTGTCCAAGGCAGCGCCACAACCCTTCTGGATCCACCCTCAAAGAACGCCTCGACCGGCAGGTAGCGGACTACCTGGCATTAACTGCAGATATCGACACTCTGAGGAGCGATGAATCCCTGGACTACTGGGTGCGCAGGCTTGATCTGTGGCCAGAGCTGTCACAATTTGCCATGAACCTCTTGTCTTGCCCAGCCTCAAGTGTGCTCTCAGAAAGGACCTTCAGTGCAGCAGGAGGGATTGTAACTGAGAAGAGAACTCGCCTAGGTCACAAAAGTGTCGATTACCTGACCTTTATTAAAATGAATGAGGGGTGGATCTCGGAGGGTTACTGCACGCCGGAAGACTTGTTCTGACTTCTATGCAGCTGTCCTTCTCTTCAAGCCTCATGACTCCACACACAGCTGTCCTTTAGCGTCCTCCTCCTCCCTCCGCCACCGTTACAAACTAGGGTGCAAACCCTACTGGTTTAATTTTTTCTGGCCTCTGTGCTTCAGTGGCTGCAACCAAAAAAACTGGGCAAACAATGTCTACAAGGTCAACGTATGGCAAAAAATGACTATTTTCAGCATTTATATGGCATATTTTTTCTGGCAACTGTGCTTCAGTGGCTGCATCCAAAAAAATGCATATTTTCTGCATTTATATGGCATAATTTTTCTGGCCTCTGTGCTTCAGTGGCTGCAACCAAAAAAATGCATATTTTCTGCATTTATATGGCATAATTTTTCTGGCCTCTGTGCTTCAGTGGCTGCAACCAAAAAAATTTATATTTTCAGCATTTATATGGCATAATTTTTCTGGCAACTGTGCTTCAGTGGCTGCGACCAAAAAAATGACTATTTTCAGCATTTATATGGCATATTTTTTCTGGCCTCTGTGCTTCAGTGGCTGCGGCCAAAAAAACTGGGCAAACAATGCCTACAAGGTCAACGACGTTGACCTTGTAGGCATTGTTTGCCCAGTTTTTTTTGGCCGCAGCTACTGAAGCACAGAGGCCAGAAAAAATATGCCATATAAATGCTGAAAATAGTCATTTTTTGCCATACGTTGACTCAACGTATATGGCAAAAAATGACTATTTTCAGCATTTATATGGCATATTTTTTCTGGCAACTGTGCTTCAGTGGCTGCGACCAAAAAAATGCATATTTTCTGCATTTATATGGCATAATTTTTCTGGCCTCTGTGCTTCAGTGGCTGCAACCAAAAAAATTTATATTTTCAGCATTTATATGGCATAATTTTTCTGTCAACTGTGCTTCAGTGGCTGCGACCAAAAAAATGCATATTTTCTGCATTTATATGGCATAATTTTTCTGGCCTCTGTGCTTCAGTGGCTGCAACCAAAAAAATTTATATTGTCAGCATTTATATGGCATAATTTTTCTGGCAACTGTGCTTCAGTGGCTGCGTCCAAAAAAACTGGGCAAACAATGTCTACAAGGTCAACGTATGGCGAAAAATGACTATTTTCAGCATTTATATGGCATATTTTTTCTGGCAACTGTGCTTCAGTGGCTGCGTCCAAAAAACTGGGCAAACAATGCCTACAAGGTCAACGTATGGCAGTTGTTTAAAGAGAACAGTAGATTACTAGCCAGCAAAGCTACCTAAGCTAAAATGTCCCTCAAATCCCTGCAGACTTCTGTCCCTCCAATACAGAGCAGTATCAAGCAGATTACTAGCCAGCAAGCTTACTATCATCTGTCCCTGAAATCACTAACAGCTCTCCCCCTACACTATCTCTTCCAAGCACACACAGGCAGATTTTTCAGATACATTTTTGCCCTTGATCCCCCTCTGGCATGCCACTGTCCAGGTCGTTGCACCCTTTAAACAACTTTAAAATCATTTTTCTGGCCAGAAATGTCTTTTCTAGATGTTAAAGTTCGCCTTCCCATTGAAGTCTATGGGGTTCGCGAACCGTTCGCGAACCGCTCGCATTTTTGCGCAAGTTCGCGAATATGTTCGCGAACTTTTTTTCCGACGTTCGCTACATCCCTAACAGTGACTGCAATATCACACAGTGCCCTCTGTTGGTTATATGAAAGATTATCAGTGACTGCAATATCACACAGCGCCCTCTGTTGGTTATACGAAAGATTAACAGTGATGGCAAAATCAAACAGCACCCTCTGCACATGGTAGTGGGACAGTGGGACAATGCACACAGTAATCCGTTTGGCAATTCTCTTTCACCATCAACTTTGCAAAGAAGTCTGGTTGATCGCTGGGGGGGTCACTTTGGCAGAATGTGCGCTTCTGGGAGACAGGGCTGTAGTTGTGTCTAGGCTTATACTAGAGTCAATAAGTTTTCCCAGTTTTCGTAGGTAAAATTAGGTACCTCGGCTTATACTTGGGTCGGCTTATACTCGAGTATATACGGTAAGTGAAAAAATAAGGCATGGCCAGTAAATGGTTCTAAATAATTCAGCATACGTTTGTTTGGATTGTTGTGGATGATGAGACAAATATATTTCTTTAGATATGGGTTATTTTGACACTCAAACATCAAACCTTTGAATTACTAAACACACATATAAGCAGATGGACACTTGCTAAAAATTGATGATCTGTATGGAAGGCTGGTGAAAGTCCTTTTCAGCTGGTGTGGTGTACACTATAAGATCATGTGGAGGATATGGTTTAGAGCGCAAGTTTACATTTTCAATAAAAATATGAAGTTATTCATATTAAGTTATTTTTGTACATAGTTAAATAAACATGATTTTCTCGTGGCCTGCTAGAATGCATATGGGTGTATGTTTTGCAAGACCAAACGTACCCGGAATAGTGGACTTGGAGCACGTCAGCACTTGCAGCTTGGAGGGAAAATGCATTCAAATAAAAAGAAAATATCTCTACCCTGGAAGGCTAGAGAAGGTCTTTTTCGGCTGGTATGGGGTACACTATAAAAGCACTAGTTGAAAAATGTAAATGTATGAAAAAGAAAAGAGTCATGGTGAAGTTGTTTTTGTACACAGTTAAGTTAAAAATGGTTGTGTGTGTGTTGTTAGAATGCACCTGGGTGTATGTTTTGCAAGGCCAAACACATCTGTAAAAGCGGACTTGGAGCACACAAGCACCTGCAGCATGAAGGGGAAAGACAGCCCCATGAATTTTCCAGAACAGCAACTCCTTTTTATAGCTTTGCTATATCTGGGTCTGATGTTTAACTAATAACCTTTGATTTGTTGGGACAAGCCAAGAGAAGATTTTCATCAACCAGTTATTATTATTTCTGCACCAAAAAATGAAAAGGTTATGAAATTGACATATGTTGTATTTATGCAATTCTAGATGTAGGTAGAATTTTGCATGTTAAGTTGATTTGTTGATGAGCTATAACAACCATTTCTGCCAAAAACTGTAGTAAACAGTGATAACACAGTTCCACCAAATTGACAGTTTCTTACATTGACTTAATTTCTATTTCACAATGAATTGAGCATTCATTTTTGGAGGAAAAAATACATCTTTACTTACTTTACAAACATTTATTGCATTGAATTAAATCAAGTCCAATATATTAAATACAAAATGCCAATATTAAAATAGCTGATCCAAATTGTTGGCTTGAGTACAAAAATCAAAGTCTTTTTTGGGGAAAACTTAGAATCGTTTGATTCGAAGGCGCTATTACTTCGCTTCGTACGATTATAATTCAATCAAAAACTGACCTATTCAATCGAAAATGGACCTATTAGGCTAAAAAAAAAAAATATTTTTGATTTAACTTCGGTTTGTCTTTTTGAATTTGAATTTTGAAGTTTTTCAAATTCAAAATTCGACCCTTGATAAATCTGCCCCTATAAGTTACCTATAGGTCATGCTGAGAGGTTTGTTTTTGTAAGTTATTGATAGTTTAAGTTTCTAAATCTGACTGTTTTGCCAACCTATATGTCCCATCTCAGCCTGTCAGTTATAGTTTCTAATGCTAACGGACTCCTGCTGCACAAATATGGCAGCCCCCTCATAGGGGATCATAGGGCGTCAGATAGGTAATGTAAAAGCATTGGGCAAATACTTTATGTCAAAATTATAGAAAGCATTCGAAGTAAATTTTATGGTAGATGTAACAAAACTCAATAATATTGTGTGAAAACCTGAATCATAAAAATGTTACTAATTTAACACGCAAAACTCCAATTTTTTTCGTGTTATCACCCCAAATTTTTGGAACTATTGGACAAAATTGAGCAGATGCCAGATTTTAGGATTCTGACTTTAGGATGGGGTGAGATTTTGGGGTGATGTTTTATGTTTTCCTTAAGGTACACCGAAAAACACAGTCTGAAGGACAGCTGGATGAGATTTTGTGGTTAACATTTGATTGGTCTCGAAGATGTCTGCAGAACTATAGGAGTATGACTGTTATGCTTTGCATACCTATAATCATAAAATAGGGTCCATTATCAAACACTAAGGGGACTTGAACCTATAGAAAAAAAACTATAACCTATACAGACTGACAATGTGTTGTCAAATAAAATAATTATGAAAATGACTTGCCATGGGTGCTCTGCATCACATGGAAAATTCAGCAAGCTTTGTGTCCAAATACTGAAAATGAATTTAAACTCAAAAATAAAATACATTACAAATTCTATTTGGTGTACTTTTTAAACATAATCATCTATTCAGTTTAAATTTAAAGGAAGAGATCTTTGACCTACTGTACCTAATGCTGTAAACAAGCCTAGGTTTGTAAGGCTTGATAACAATGTGGCATTGTTGAGCTTGATCATGAAAACATGAAAACATGCTCTTTATTTATTTTCTTCTTTATGCAGAGATTGAAAGTTGGACATTTTTGTTGAGCAGTGAATATTTTCAAGCACTTTTGGACTTAACCATTAATAGCTGTTCAAATCAAATGAGCAAGGATGTGATCAGTTAATGTCAATGTTTTGTTGTAATGAAATGTGTCAGTTCATTAAGAACTTTCCTGACAGTCAGAAAATCTTTTAAAAATGGGCTAAAAATTCTAACTTCAGGGTACTTCATTGTGATATTTGATAAATAAGCTGCCTCGTCTTACATTGTATTCCCTTTGTATTTGTAATACACAACACAAAAGTGATGTATCTTGCAATGTATTTGGCAAGAGCATCACTGAATAATAAATAAATGTCATAATTGTTTGATTAAAAACTGAGATGTGTTGGAATACTTGAGTTCATCTGTTGAACAGGGAAATTGAGGCTCCTTTAAATTAGTATGTGTCATTTTGTAAGAGCCCCAAGCACTTTTTTCAAGTCTTAAGCAGCCAAGCAACATGCAAGGATTCAAGGCAGCAGGATATCACAATAATAGAAAGCACCACTAGGGAAAATACAGATTTCTGCACTGAAAACTAATTGTAATCACTAATTAAGGGTCAACAACTTCAAAACTCTCAAAACCAAATTATTTCCTTTCATATTGGAAGCAACTACTGAAGACTTGGCTTCAAAACACAACATAAGAGCTATATAAAATGTGTGCATTTAAAGTATCCTCCAAGTTCCATCTTTTGCCCAATCATTGAGAATCCTGACACATCGCCAATAGTGTGAACATTAGAATTATTACATGTACTGTATGTATGTTTGTGTCTATATACAGGTATGGGACCTGCTATCCAGACTGCTTGGAACCAGGGGTTTTCCAGATAAGGGGTCTTTCCATATTTTGGATCCCCTTTTAAACATTACATAAACCCTATAAAATTATTTACTTACCAATAAGGATTCATTATATTTTAGTTTGTCTCAAGTACAAGGTACTGTTTTTATTATTATAGAGAAAAAGGAAATCATTTTTTTTTTTAAATCTGAATTATATAATTTAAAATGGAGTCAACCTTCCCAGAAGTTTTAGCAGTTTCCTCTACTTTTATAAGCTTCCTCATACTTTCAGCTTTGCAAATGCTTTTTTTTAACAATTACATTTATCAATATTGCAGTGCTATAGCATTCACAAATATAACATATCCATGTTGTATGAATCAGTCCCCAATTTCTCTTAGAGATATAAAATACCAAATTTCCAGAGTTCCACTTAATCGCTGACCTGTTGGCACAGATATTATACCAACAATGTTCAGAGCTAAATGACAGATTGGAGATTATATTTATGTTTTTGTCCCTCCATGCCATATTTTCTTGCTAAATCACACAAGATGTGATGGTAATATAGGACTACTGCTGCCAAGGAATTTTTTTTTCATCCCTATAAATTGGAAATGCCTAGAGAAATCCTAAAACAGATCCATATAAAACCATTTTCATTTCCTGTCTTAGTTTTTTGCAAGCTCTGTTAATTTTACAGTTCTCAGCACATTAGACTTTAATCTTAGCATCACAATCCATGAAAGTGGCAGGTTTGCAGTCACATGTAACTTCTCCTATAGAGCATGGATCATTTGAAAATGTAGCACTGAAGTCTATAATTAATCATTCTGTGGCATACAATCAAATAAAGATGGAATGCATAAATCACTTTTAATTTAATGGAGGTTCTGCTGCTCATTCCATACCTCTGATGTCTTGCCCACTCCAATTAAAAACATTTTTAATTTAACGGCAGGCTTTTAGAAACATATATGTGATTTAATTCCTCATTGAGCAAAAAATATATTTATATAACACCAGGAGATCTATTATCGTATTAACATATTTGTCTTTTCTAGCTCGTTGGTCTTTATTTTATGAATAAGAAAAATGGCCAGGCTCTAACATTCCTGTTCTACTCTCTATGAATTTAGATCTGGTTTGGAGAAGTGTCAGAAACAAGACACGTGTGTCAGAGGAAAGGAACAAGAATATGAGAGAAGACAAGTGATAGCATTTCATTGCTGATAATACACAGGGCAGCAATACTAAAATACTAAAATAATAATATTTTACTAGGCAATCTTATGTCATTAATGAAATATGCTATGATCTAAATTTAACATTCCAATTATATTGTCCCAATCATCAATACTTGTTCTGTTTTTTGTTTCCATGGTTCAGTTTGATATAGTAAACTATTTTATCCTCTATTCAAATTTAAAGGGTTTTCTTATTGCTAAACAATAAAATATCCCACCTCTCCAAAGGATATGTTGTGGGGCTATTTAAATGTATGAGGTAAAGGTTTTGTCAATCTTAATTTTAGGTAATCCCTAGGAGGGTTTTAGCTCGTTTTAAAGTTGTGAAACAGTTTTCCTGGCAATTCTGTAATTGGCCAGGGGTTTCAGTCTTTCCATGGTTTTGAATAGGGAAGCCACAGCATGGTAGATTCCTGTGTGGGTCCATTTTTTGAAACCCACACCTAACCCATACCAGCAACCCAAACCTGCAACAGGCAATTTGACCCACATGTACCCACTACCGTCCAACCCAGGGGACATGAGAAACCGGAAGCAGCAGCATATTTGACCAGATGTGACATCACTCTGGTGCTGATTCTTCCCAAAAAATTAAAAAACTGGAGGAACCACAAGAGTGGGAGGGATCAAGCAAGCACCTTTGTTGGGTACCCAGCCAGGTTACGCTTTTCCCACAGCACTACTACAGATCTGAACTAAATATAAGACAATGAGGAGCATATTTATCAAAGGTTGAAATGTTTAAGAATCTAAATATCTTATCTTAATATTGTTTTGTCAGGTGTATTAATATGTTTTTCCCAATAATGTGTTTTCAGATTTTAAGTTCAAAGCTCCAAAAAGCATGTCATTTGCTTCCCCGCTTCTCAGAAAGAAAAACAGAGATCAATTACTTATTATTCTTATTAGTTATTTATTTGTTATATACTTAACATTTTTTAAAGCACTATCATTGTTTGCATTCACCAGAGCTGTGGGTAAGAGTTCATTGAATTTGTGATGTTGGCCATCTCATCCATCTGGGTGAGGATTCAAAGACATCAGTTGTAATTTTGTCTCACTGTGTAAGTCTTTTTGTATGCAGAAGAGATGACAGTATATTGGATTTGACTTGACTTGATCAGACAGAGGGTTCACATGACCCAACCCACCACAATATGTGGTCACTGTACATGTTGCTCTTCTGCAGTGGAATCATGAGCAGGAATTTCATGACAGATGCTGAAAACCCTGTTGGTTGTACTCAGGATAATATTAGTAAGAGTATTCAGCATTCAGATGCAGTGGTTGAACCCGTAATGGCAAAGATACTGCACCATTGTGGGCTGATCCAGGCCCTGCTATTGCAGGAGCTAGCTGATCAGAATAGCCTGATATACTAACCACAAACCAAACTTCTGACATTGCTCTTTGACTGAAGTGCTAGTAGAGGGTTAACTTTTTAATATACAACTTTATATAGTCAATTTTAATATTATGTTCATTCCAATATATAGATGGTGAGAAAAGATAAAAAATGTTTGCTCCATTGGTTTAGAAGAAACTAATTATCCTCAATTGCATTAGTATCAACTTTACAACTTAAGTCCCTATCATGCTAAATGCTTACTTACGCATGCCAATAAAATGGGAGAAGGCACCATTGTCCAGGAAGAGCAAAACTCCAAGCAATTTCAACTTACTGGGAAGTGCCAGGTCTAGCACTATTAAGTTCCAGTATGGTAAAATGGTTAAAGCAGAACAACTTCACACATGCAAGGCTACCTAATCTAAATTGGAGATCTGGGTGTGGTTGAGCAGTCTGCTGCTGTTAATATTCTTGATGCCTCTGTCCTTGTTGTGGCAACCAAAGCCATTGAAGGACCTCCGACTTCTTTAACTCCTGCTAGTGCATAGCCATGATGTAATAACACAAGGCCTTTTTCTGCAATTGGAATTCTTCCTCGACCTGCCCTAAAATGTGTCCATTATTGGTGATACATTTTAAAACTGGTTGAACCAGGTGAGAAAAATTATTTGCTACCTTCATTTTGTTTTATTGACCTCAGTTGGTTCCAAAAGGTCTATGATGATGTAAATATAGGTGTTACTCTGGTGCTGAAGAAAATGCATGCAAATGCATGTTTACAAATACTGTAATTGGCTCTTTCTAAAGGATATGTGATGTATGTCATTAAATAGGTAATTTATTTTACACAGCCTTTTACATGGGGAGGTGTTTATTAAATATTAAACTGGAGAATCATTAAGGATTGCCACCAGCGTGGTAATTTTCTCCAATTTTACCAAAACTTCCCTACGAGTCAGTAACATTTTCAGACAGGGAGGGAAATTTTTAATAAATTGATAAATATTACAAAGTCTGACACCTTTGTCAGTCATAATGTGTTGGACTGTTTTAAGTCAAACACCATTTTAATATATTTTGATCTTCTGAGCATTTGTTAGGCAAGGAGAGCAAAGTTAATCATTAAAGTTAACCTGTGCAGAACACAATCAATAAGCATATACAGGTATGGAACTGGTATCCAAAAGGCTCTAAGGTTTTGTTTTATTATTACAGAGATGGTCTTCCCGTAATTCTGATCTTTGTGGCTAATGAGTTTCCAGGTAATGGACCCCACACCTGTACTAAAGCAACACAAGAAGTTCTTAAAAGAATGCTTACTAACTTTAATTTATTGATATATATGTTAGTGGACACATAACTTTTGTTGAACTAAACACTGCAATATAATGCTACATGCAATGATAAAGGAACACAGATTGGAGTAGTAGTATAACTGCATCTAATGCATAATATTTATATTTACTATAATTCTTCATGATTGCATAATAAACATGGGAGCCCCTATTTTGGACATATAAAAGAAGCCTTGGTTGCACGTGCCCTAGAAGAAATCCATAGAGGTATCAACAATATGTAACTCAAAGGCAATATACTGTACCCTATGGGCAGATTTATCAAAAAGGTTTTTTTTTAATTCACCAGAAAAAAATTATATTTTTGCCTTCATTTGGGGTTGTTTCACATGAAGTCAAAGAAACTGTTTTCCATGTAGATAGTATTACAGTAGTTGTATTCACCTAAAAGTGGATTATAGATTATGATGCATTATTGCATGATTTTTGCGATAATACATTCAAATTATCATTATGAGTTGATTGATCAAGATGGATTTGAATCACAAAGGTCAGAAACCACAGCAGTAAGAAATGGATCAATAGCCTCACAGATTTCACAGAAAAGTTTTTATAAACGATTTATAGTGTTCTATGCATTAGCTTGCTGATCAATATTTTCAGTACAAGTATATTTTTATCTTAGGTTGTTGAACTCAAAATGACCCTGTATGTATTAAATAGATTTTAATATTTATATAAACCTGCTCTGAAACCAGTCATACTGGAGCAAACTGAATGTACCCGTGGAATCATAAATAGTGTAAGCTTTAAAGGGCCTGGAACATTAAAAGTGAAAATACTTTATACTGTATATAGATTAATAAACATTATCTGTATTTTTAGCATCTGCAAAAAAATAATCTTGGCAGCAACATCTTTATATAAAAGTTTACACTTGCAAACATAATCATTCACCAGACTAGATATACATGTAGCTATAACTGTATCTTCTTAGGAGAAAATAATTGAAGGAATCTGATTATGAGAACTTACAATCCAAAAAGGAATTGATTGGTGGTGATGATTGGTTCCATCAGAGTCCAAAGGGCATTAATCAAGAGAAAAATTTGTTTGTGCTTTGGGGTGCCAAAAGTTAGGCAAAGAAGATGATTGCTTTGTGGTGCTCGTAGGCAGAACCCCGGGTCGGTGCAGTTTTCTGCTGATAGGAGCACTGGCCTGGGGTGTCAGGTAAAATTTCCTTCTCCTTTAAAAATCTTCTGATTAGTATGTAAACTTACCCAGAGGGCATGCAATTGTAGGGACCCACAGGGTTAAAATGCCCCTATGGCTTTAATTCCCTACCCTTCCTCCTTTTCCCTAGTTGCTGGGCAAAAACCCATGTATCTAGTTTACATTTCATCTATCCAGTTATTGTCCAAGAGGTGTAATGACCATTTCCTACCACACTTCCATATAGTGGATCTTACTCTTTGGCTGCTGGTGTTCTAACCACCTGGATGTGCCCATTGAGCCTGGGTACACCAAGGCCCAGTAAAACTTTTTCCCTAGAGGGATCAGCACGTCTAGTGTCTGAGTCAGGGACCAGGGAACCCCGTGAATGAGGTTAGCTAGAAACACTTTATATCTGTTATAGACTCTATAGGAGAGTAAGTTAGAGAGTACAGATAGTAAGAGCAGCTTTGTGCTCCATCAAGGATCTGTAGCAGGGAGTAGCTTTCCAATGCTCCTAGATTGCCTTTAATGAAGGGACCACAGTGGATAGGACTTCAGGCTTAGACTCCTCCCTGACCACTCCGCTGGGTGGGATCTGGACCACTTAAGGTACATCTGCCTGGTGATGTTCCTTACTGCTTGACTACAATGCCTATGGGAGTCACATTGCTCAGCTGTATCATCCTTTGCCTGTTTCAGCCTGCTAATATATTGCATATACCTTATAACTGAAAGTAAACCTGGGGAAATTGTCTTGTACAAATAAACTGTCACTCTTTTGTTTCACCATAAAAACCTCCTGTTGGCCATTATTCCTTATTTTTACTGCACAGTAGCCTGAGAATTGTAGTTACACTACACCATTCCTGAAATCTTCCACTTAGCGAAGGCCCTAGCCTGAAGTGTTTGAGTCACATGTAACCCATGCACCTCTCACTAGCTGGACATTAACTCCTTTTGGTCTGTATAGCGCAAGTTAGCATTACACAATCAACATAAAAATGAAAATAGACCTTGCATTCAGACATAACATGATTGCCTTTGGTGAGTTACAGTTTTGCATTTACAGTCTGTCTTAACTGTCTTTGACCATGCAAATCTTCTTCATGCAATGACAGATTTCAGTGCATTAGTGAGTTCTCAAGTTGTTTACCTTCAGGTTATTCATAGCATTTATCAAATGAACATACAATCAATCATCCACTCCATATTAGAACCTAATGAGCAACTGCTATGGGATCCCAGAAAAAAATATAACACACATTTAACATGGGAATGAGTAGATGGTTTTTACTTACATACAAGATATTTGTTTCTGTCACTCTTCCTTTATACTGATCTGAAATGGATACAAGTAACTGGGGCTTGTTTACTGAGACCGGTAACTCTGGCAGCAATGGCTGCCAGAGTTGCAATGGCAGCAATGGCCTCTTGCACTGATAAATAGGGATGTCGCGGACTGTTCGGCGGCGAACTTGTTCGCGCGAACATCGGCTGTTCACGTCCGCCGCAAGTTCGCGAACATCGCGCGACGTTCGCCAATAGGCGTTCGCGTCAAAATCGTTCGACCATTCGACCATTCGATCGCTAAAATCGAACGATTTTCGTTCGATTCGAACGAAAATCGTTCGATCGAACGATTAAAATCCTTCGATCGTTCGAATCGAACGATTTTCGGATGTTCGAAGTTCGCAAACTGTTCGCGAACTGTTCGCATTTTTTGCCGGTGTTCGCGAACGGCGTTCGCGAACACATTATCGGCGGTTCGCTACATCCCTACTGATAAAGACATACAATTTTAAGGATAAATATGGAGCCCTATGTAAAATGAACTAAGGGAATATGTGTTAGCGAAAATTTATTTGAAAAAATATTGTGAATGCAAGCCCTACTCTGAAATAGGTCAAATGATTCAATTGATGAGGAAATAAATCTTTATTGATGATCTGTCATATACAGTCTTAAAACAAGACCTTCTATGCAAAACTATCAGGAGGGGCAGTGAACTATCAGGTGGGGCGGCAAAGAGAACTTATATTTCTTTTCCACTCTGGTTTCCAAGGCAATGTTCCTATATCATAATGAAAAAATTACAACTATTTTATATCAGGTCAAATTTAATTTTTTAAAGCACTTTTCCTCTTATCATAATTTCTCTTTCATGTGTTTGCTTATGCTTTTGTTTTGTTCTTTCTGTAGATCTTTTATCCTTGATTGTTTAAGGTAAATACTATATTCCATCATGATGGTATTTAATTATGAATGTTCCATCAATAAAACATCTTGGCTCTTATAGATCACCAGATGGCCCATAATGAAGTTGATGCATTGGTGAGTACAAAACTGCCTCCCTGATGCTTTTAGAATCAGGAAAGATAAATATTTGTAACAAAACCAAAATACACATAAAGTCACAAACATTTTCTCAGCATAAAATGTTGGTACAAGAATAAATGTGTTCATTTATGTGTGTGTGTTTGTGGATAGTCTTCCTGGGAAACCTATAAGTCCCAAATCAGCAAAGAGGCAGAATATGTATAGTAGCTCTTGAAGTGACATTACCCTGGCATCACGGTGCACAGCACCTGTACCTGATACACTTTTATCTTTGTTTTCACACCAAGGACCTAGACACTTATGAGTCTTCAAAATGGTCTTGGGCAGATGCATAGCTATTAGGCTTATTACCCCTTAAAAACCTGCCCTGCCGCCTAACTGCCAATGTAGTAAGACGTGTTCCCGCTGAGCTCCGGTGTCATTGATCCGTGCTGACTGATCAGAGGGCTCCACAGCCACGAAATTGCATAATCGGCTACCTAACACCTCCTGTATTGCCACAGATGGGGGGCCACAAAAAAGCTAGCGACACAACAGCGTCTAAAATGGACAAGTATGTCCGGCTACAGAATCAAGATGGCACCCGACTCCACAGAGCGGACCCGCCATCTTCACAACCTCCACCAGGTCAGTGTGCGGACCAGTCTGATCCGGAACCGACACTGCAAGAAGTCCTCCTTGCGATCCGTGAATCTAGAACTGCGGTGGAGGTGAAAATCGATACCAGGATCGAGGAGGTTAAAACTGATTTGGCGCTCCTACACCAAGATCTTCAGAGAGTGCGTGAGCGGACCACGGAGGCGGAGAATCTCCGACATCGAGGATGTTACTAGAGATGTTCCGCATGCCATCAGTGATCTGCAACAGCAGTTGAAAATGTGTAGAGCCAGGGCGGATGATTTGGAAGGCCGGCAACGGCGGAATAATATCCGCGTCACGGGTATACCTGAAGGCCAGGAAGGGCCCAACCCGGAACTCTTCCTAGAGGCCCTGATCAAGCAGCATGTTGAGAGACAGAGACGCTATCCTGAAACAAATGAGGGTGAAAGGGGACATTACTATAGAGAACGCTAAACTACTGTTCTTTCCGGACTATACACTCGAAGTGCAGCGGCAGAGGGCAAAATTTGCTGAAGTCCGAAAGAAGTTAAGAGACAAAGGAATTCCCTATTCAACTGTGTTCCCCGCAAAACTCCGTCTGATAGATGGTGAGACCACCCGTTTCTTCGATACTCCCCAGAGTGCCATGGACTGGCTGGAACGCAAAGGCGCACTGGCTTCACCACGCAGAGCCTGAACACCTTCCTACTGCAGTGTGAGTTGTCTCAAGATGCAGGTAACTTCAAGTGCTCGACTGTCACACACATGCTCCCCTCCTGCTGGACTGCTGCCCATCATGGAGAGGGTGAGCCGACACCTACACCTGGAGGACCCCAGGTTCGGACATTTGGAGACTCTGTTCACTGTTGGGACTCGGAGCGAATTGGGTAATATGATATGTTTACAAGTTTAAGTTGAGTGCGATTACTACTGCGATGGTTCAATCGTCCCTTGCAAATGTTTGCTTACTTCAGTTTGGGGCCAAGGCCCACCCCAGTTTGCAGGGTGGGCAGGGAGGGTTAGGGTTGTATTTTGTGGGTTTTTTCTCCCCCTCCCCTATCTTTACCTTACCCTTATACTTAGGTACAGAGCTGGGTCCAGCACGGGCAATCAACCATAGGTATGAATGGCAACCACAACATTAGTATCATGGAACGTCCGGGGGCTTAATGACAAAATAAAGAGGGCTCTTATGTTTACTGTCTTGAAGCAATGGGCCCCTGAAATCGTTTGTCTCCAGGAGACTCATCTAATAGGGCGCAAAACTCTTGCACTTAAGAAAGGATGGGTAGCCCAGGCGTACCATGCTACATTTTCCTCCCACGCCAGAGGAGTCGCTATCCTTATTAAGAAAAGCCTTCCTTATGTACTCCACCAGATTCATACAGACCATTACGGGCGATACATTATCCTACATTGTACAATTAGATCAACTGAACTCCTACTGATTACTGTCTATGTGCCTCCACCCTTTAGTATGGAACTTATGGATCAGATAATGCGGAAAGTCATTGCTATGCCCCTCCTCCCCCAGTGCTGGGTAGGTGACTTTAATTGCTGCCTAATCCCGGCCCTTGATAGACTTAACTCCATGGACACTACACCATCTAAATTTAAAAACTGGGTGGATAGTATGGGATTGCTGGATGTTTGGAGAGCTAGGAACCCCTCTGCCCAGTCCTACTCATGTCATTCAGGGACCCATCGAACCTTGTCCTGTATAGATATGGCCCTGGTTTCTCCAGAAGTGGCCGCTAAGATTGTAGACATTACTTACGAACCGAGATCCATTTCAGATCATTCCCCCTTACGTATTAAGCTGCAACTGTACCCGCATCAGGGATTCAAAAGGTGGAGACTGAACTCCTTATGGCTCTCACAGGAGGAGGTTGTAGAGAAAATTCAGACCTCAGCTGAACATTATTGGGAGGAAAATAGTAACTCAACATCCCCAGCTCTCCTGTGGGATGCCTTTAAGGCAGTGGCTAGAGGAGACATTATTCAAACAATTAATGCTGTTAGGGCTAATACTAAGCTACAGGTCCAACAGGCTGCTGAGGAGGTGGAGCGGGTTGAGCAAGCTTATATAGCTGCACCTTCAGAGGGGGGCCATGCTCTTCTGGTCCAAGCTCAAACAGCTTTGAAGTGTAAGTTTACTGAACTGACCCAGAAAAAACTGTTATATGCCTCCCAAGGGGGTTTTGAACAGGGAGAGAAATCAGGTAAAACTCTAGCATTCCTTTCCAAAATAGCTGTGCCTAAGACGGTGATTCATAGAATCAGGACTGGTGAGGGACGTATCCTAACTGATCCTAAGCAGATAGCTAACCAGTTTAGAGAGTACTTTTCCAAATTGTACAGTACCCAAGCCAAATACTCCCAGACGCAGTTGGACAACTTCATAACTACCATACCTCTCCCCAAACTTCATCCCGCATATGCTGCTCTGTTAGATAGCCCTATAACGGCTGCCGAAATTCAAGAGGCGATCAGTGCAATGGCGACCTCGAAATCTCCTGGACCTGATGGTCTACCAGTAGAATGGTATAGGGCCTTGGGAAAGAAATTGACAGGTACATTGTGTGATATTCTGGCACAGGCCTATGACCAGGGTGCATTGCCTCCATCATTTAGTAATGCCTTAATTGTTTTGATACATAAAGAGGGGAAAGATGTGGAATCCTGTGGGTCGTACCGTCCAATATCCCTTCTCAACGTAGATGCTAAGATCCTAGCGAAAGTGTTGGCTATCAGGCTCAAGCTGGTTATCACCGAATTGGTGGATCCTGATCAGACGGGTTTTATGCCTGATCACGCTACGGATGTAAATCTAAGGAGGCTTTACTTTAATTTGCAGGTCCCACATGACAATGTAGGTTCCAGGGTGATGCTGTCGCTTGACTCAGAAAAAGCCTTCGATTCTATTGAATGGGCCTATCTATGGGGAATCATGAGGCAATATGGGTTTGGCGACCGGTATATTCAGTGGGTCAAACTCCTATACCAAAATCCAACGGCCCAAGTACAGGTTAATGATTTTATAACTGATAGTTTTCAGCTAGGAAGGGGGACCCGGCAGGGGTGCCCTCTGTCCCCCCTTCTCTTTGCGCTGGCTATTGAACCACTGGCCATACAGATCAGAACTTCACCGCAGATTAAAGGGCTCAAATATGGCGACATTGAGGAAAAAATCTCCTTATACGCGGATGATGTATTGTTATACTTAGCTGACACGGGTCCTTCCTTGATAGGGGTACTAGACCTGTTTGATACTTTTACTAGATATGCCGGTTTACGCATCAACTGGGCCAAGTCTGTAGTTTTCCCTCTGGAACAAGACCTGGACCCTGGTCTGGCAGCTGACCACAGACTGCAATGGGTCACTACCTTCAAGTATCTGGGGATCCACATCCATAGGGACTTAGAGCAATTTGTACCCCAAAACATTTCCCCTATCACTAGACAGCTCACATCAGCATTGATATCCTGGGGCTCACTTCCCCTTACCCTCTGGGGCAGAACTAACGTAATCAAAATGATCTTTTTACCAAAGTACCTATATGTCCTACATAATTCACCGTTGAGCATAGCTAAAGATACCTTAGACTCTATACAAGCCCTGATTAGACCTTTTCTATGGAGTAATAAAGTCCCGAGAGTGTGGCAGAACACGTTAATGGCACCGTATGATAGAGGGGGACTGGGATTGCCCAATCTTTATGCTTACTATCTAGCAGCCCAGCTGGCTTACATTAATTGGTGGCTGACACAGGACCTGGAAAATGTAATGTAATTCTGCAAGCCAAATATGTGGGCTCTCTGGAGGCTCTACGGAACTGTGTTTTTAGAAAAGAGAAGGATATTCCACACCTTCCACCTTGCATGAAAGCTCCCTGGTTAGCGTGGGTGGCAGTAATGAAACTAACCCGAACCAAACCTCCAATTGTATCCTCAGCACTTCCCCTATGGGGCAATTCCCATTTGCACCATTTTCTAGATACAGAGATCACTAGATATTGGGCACCCAAGGCAATCAAGTATCTGGCAGATTTGGTGGATGGTTCGACCTTTATTGATATGAACCCATTGAGAGACAAAACTGGGACCCCAAATATGCCCATGTATAGGTATCTCCAACTCCGCCATGTGTTTCGGGCTCAGTTTGGGACAGGGGTCATGGTACTAGAGGAACCCCGGGTGCTTAGCCAGCTCAGACACGAGGACACCTCCAAAATGATCTCCAAATTATATGCCATAATAGTGGAAACTGGTCCCAAACCCTTTGATAAAGCTTTAGCTGCGTGGAAAAGAGATATTCCGAATCTCAGTATTGATCAGTGGGATGAAGTAACAGGGAATCTTTATAGCTTCCTCATTAGTGCCAGGGACAAGCTTATTCAGCATAAATTTATTCTAAGAATTTACCTCACTCCCAACAGGTTATATCGCATGGGGAAACTCCCTGCACCACTATGCAAGCGGTGTGGGGAGCAGGATGGGTCCTACTGGCACATGATTTGGACATGTACAGTCATTAATAGATATTGGGCAGCGGTAACACACCATATCCAGGACATTCTTGACCTTCCTTCCGTCTGTTCCCCTGAGATTTGTTTGCTGGGCCTAGTAGATGACTTTCTTATTGCAACCAGAACAAGAGTTCTAGTTAGATCCCTCCTCTACTATGCTAGGAAAATAATTGTTATGAAGTGGATGGCTCCTTTACCTCCAAAACAGGGTGACTGGGTACAATATGTTAATAACATGCTCCCTTTAATGAAACTGACCTATGAAGCCAGGGGATGTCCTGGGAAGTTTGGGAATATTTGGGACCCTTGGACCGATGTGCACTTGCCAACATTGCCTTGAATTCTGCATGATATTATTCTGTGTGCTTATGGAATGTAATAGTTGCATATGGACTTGCTGTACCTCCCCCCCCCCTTTTTTCTTTTCTGTATCCCGTTTTTTTTTTCCTTCGGAAATGTTAATAAAAAGTTACCTATTAAAAAAAAAAAAAAAAACCTGCCCTGCCATGGGCACAGCTATACAATAGTGTAGACATTAAGGGGAATTTTATTAAAGAGCGAATTTTAACCTTGGAAGGCTCCACCACACTTCGTGCAACTTCATCAAACTTGCAGTGCATTTGCAGTGCATGCACTTATTCATCAAAATGCGAAGTTTCATCAGAAAAATTTGTCAGCGAAAGCATTTCTAAGCGAACTTTCGCTAACGTTACTTTCTTCCTAGCAAAACTTTGTTATCCCACTTACGCTTAGGTCAATTTGAATAGGGCTGGTACATATTGGTCATATATGTGTCTTTATTAGAGATGTATGTGAAATTGCTTGAAGTGGCCACTTATTATTAAAAATGTCCAAGGAAGCAAAATAAAGACAAAAGTGATCCTCTATTGTCCTAGACATGAGTCCACCCTAAAATTAATGTGGCATGACCTTCAAATGGTTAAAAAAAATGTAAACAAAATATATTTTAATCCCATTTTAAAACACGAAAAAACGCCAGCGTTTTGACTTTATGACTTTTCAGCATACATGATATGATGTCACTGACATAAGATTGTTGAGGACGTAGCTTCATCTTATCAGTTCTCCAGGTATAACCCGATGAAGCAGAAAGGGGTAACGTAGAGGAAAAAATTGTTCACCTGAGTGAAAATTCGCCTGATGAAAGGGCGTGAAACTTTGTTAGCATTGACCTCTTTCGCTAGCGAATTGTCCTTTATGCCTGTTAGTAAATTGGCAATGTCCCCGTGGATTGTCTTTCTGGTGAATTTTTGGTAGCTTAGGCCACTTCACATTTTAGTAAATCTGCCCCTAAAGGAGAACTAAACCCTGAAAATTAATATAGCTAAAAATGCCATATGTTATATACTGAACTGAACTATACTAAATAGCAGCAATGGTCCAGGAGTTCAAAATCGTCACAGGGAGCCACCATCTTGGAAAGTATCTGCAACACTCACATGCTCAGTGTGATTTTGGCAGCAGTTGAGAAGCTAAGCTTAGAGGTTGTCACAAATTATCAAGCAGAAAATAAGTTTGTCCTGTAATATAAACGTATGCTATGGGGCAGAATGTTAAATTCTGAGCTGGTCCCTAAGCACAGTAACTGATAGCATCACAGCTACTGGTCATCTTTTGGGGTACAGATCTTTCCTTCTAAAAGGATGTGGTTGCCTTGGGCTGCTAGAGAAGCCCAAAACATACTGTACAACATTTCTAGCCTACTTATTTAGTTAAGCTTTATTTCTAATTTAAATTTACTATACAGTATGTAGGAAGATGTCTTAATCAAGAAGCCTCCTGCATATGAATTGGATCCTTCATCATCTTTAATTACTTATGAGATGTCAAACATTTAGACAATTGCCTATTTTAGATAGGTCAAAATGGCTGCTTAAAGGAGACCCCCTGGGTGCAAAAATCCCTCCCCTGCGTTGCCCCCCCTCCCCCCTGGCCCACCTGTCGTCCCAGGCAAATGCCCCTAACTTGTTACTCACCCCTCTGTGCAAGTCCTGTCTACGGAGTTCACTGGCGCCATCTTCTCCCAAGCAGTCTTCTTCCTGCTTTGACCAGTGTTTTTTGTGCATGCGCAGTAGGAGCATTTACCGGTACAGATCTACTGCGCATGCGCCGAAAGTCATAAAGTGAAATTGGAAAACTTTGTGACTTTCGGCACATGCGCAGTAGATCCGTACCGGTAAATGCTCCTACTGCGCATGCGCCAGAAGATGCTGATTAATCCAGGAAGAAGACCTCTTGGGAGAAGATGGCACCTGTGAACTCCGTGGACATGACCTGCACAGAGGGGTGAGTAACAAGTTAGGGGCATTTGCCCGGGGGGACAGGTAGGCTAGAGGGGAGGAGGGAGGGGGGCAACACATGGGACGGGGGAGGATTTTTTTGCGCCTAGGGGGTTTCCTTCTCCTTTAAGGGGAAGGGTGCTTTGGCTTCCCCGAGAACACAAAAATTTGTGCTAGAGGGCTTATGTTTCAGATCAAATAAATCACCACTAGCTTTGTAGTTCCTCTCTTGCAACATAATTTATTCGATTTAAATACTTTTTAATATTTTGTTCAAGAAAAATTCCATATTTACAAAATACAGAGGCTGCCCAGATGTGTTTATGCACCACAACATTATAATAAACATTTATATAGAATATGCAGATATTTCAGAACTGTCGTTTTAAATGCATCAGTGACATTTGTAACATAACTGTTTCAATCTGTGAACCTTCAGTAAAAGTTAATAATGTACTTGCCTATAGTATATTTTAAAGTAATGTATTCAACAATACTGTTTTTTTTATTCTCCTTACCAATGCCTTACATGTTTTGGGAGTAACCACCCCTTAATCATAGGTCTTATATAAAGAATAGAACAGGACACATAGATACATGCATATATGTTTGGTATTTGGTGCCTAAATGGGTTTGTGATTCACTCATTAATGTTCGTTGAACTCTTGGCTGAGATTCTATATTTTTTTGAATTTTGATTTTAGCTATTGAACTGTATTCCTTAAGTAGTAAGGCAAATGATTAATATCATGAGCTGAGTGTAAAATTATGTTTTTTCTAAGTGAAACATGCTTTGACTATATTAACATTTTAATGTTTTTAATGCGACACCAGAGGATGCTGTCACATTTGGTTCTCTTCTTTATACAAGTGTCGAGGGAACTATTGTTTTATGCCTATGATTAATGGTGGTTACGTCCGAAATGCATAAGGTGCTGGTCTGTTTATTGTCTGTTTAATGGCGTAAACTTATTTCTTATTTTATGGAGCAAGGTGTTGCTGCATCAACTTTATTTTTTAAACTGTGGATACTGAGGCTTGAGACACCAGGAATCATGTACCTGTCCTCCAGTAGCCTCGGAGTATCTATGTGTTGGGGCTGAAAGCATCTGCTTTGCATTATATGGTTTATCTTGTAACAAGTGAGGTTTACAATTAAGAAACGTATTTTTTTAATGGCCAAAAAGCATTTTCAAAATTATAATTTCTACTTGCACAGTGAAGAATGCTTCCTGAAAGTCTCATGATTTGTACCCATTCGCTTCCTGACAAAAACTGTTTTCTAGTTCATGACTGACTCTCGTGATACACTTTATATTAGATCACGTAGGCATTCAATGGTCACGATAAGATTAAAAATTCTGTTTTTTAAGAAACATTTTATTACCTTCTCAAAGTTGAAAAATCTGATTACATTCTCTCTAATGGCACCTTGCCTAACGTTTATAAATTACATTTATGTAAGTGTCATAAAGCAAATTAACTGTAACCCTGAAGTTATTCTATCAAGAGGCTGTTGAGGAGGTGACCTTCTATTCCTCCTAAATGGCCAAAAAAACCTGACCTACATTTTGATTTAGTAAGGCTACAATGGTTATTTTTGAGTATGAAAGGGCATTGTTATTAATTAACATGTAACATTTTCATAACATTAAGAAATTTGGTTAAGGGAAGATAAAAGGAAAATGCTGTGCATCTCACCTCACCTGTAAAACTGGCAATATTTACTGTATTTACATGAATTTACTTTAGTGTGCACATATTAACATATTTTATTAATGGGAATGATACACAATGAAGTTAGTTAATAATGTTTTTTTAATGTTGTTAATAAATATTGGACATTTGCATGGTTAAAGGGAAACTAAAGTCTAAAATAGCATAATGCTAGAAATGCTGTATTTTATATACTGAAAATATACATGAACTTACTGCACTAGAAGCCTAATTAAACAAATGATTTATGTTTTCAAAGTTGGCCAAAGGGGGTCACCATCTTGTTACTTTGTTAAACATCTTTGCAGGACCAAGACCATGCACATGCTCAGTGTGGTCTGGGCTAAACTTAGGGATCGTCATAAATTATCAAAACAGCAGTACAGCACAAGTCAAATAATATCTGCCAAATAAGCTGATACAGCAAAACTCTAAACAGTCGCCGGCTACTCTACAGGGGAACAAACAAAGCTGCTTGAGGTCAGGCAAGTAAGGTGGGAAGGCTTCTCCTTGCTGTTTGAAAGTATGACAGTTTCCCAGCAGAGCAGTTAGGGACCATCTGAAGCTCCCTATCTGCAGATCTCAGAGCAAGTAAATGAAGGGGGAATTTCACTGCATACAGTCAGGGTTCTTGTAAAAATGGTACACAATTTATAATTAAAGGATATTGGAGATAGGTTTCTTTTTCATTAAAAAAAAAGTAAAAATGGGATTTTATTTTTTGCCTTTACATCCCCTTTAACCATTACATTTTTCAAAAATAAAACATGAAATTAGTAAAATTTTTCTATTATAGGACCTGTTATCCAGAATGCTAATGGATCTTTCCGTAATTTTGAAATCTACTAGAAAATCATGTAAACATTGAAAAAAAAAAACAAAAAGCATGTATAGCCGGTAAGAAATAATTATATCATAGTTTGGATCAAGTACAAGGTGCTGTATTATTATTATATAGATAAAGGCAATCATTTTGGCAATCTATATGGATAAAATTGAGTCTATGGGAGATGGCCTGGGAGAAAACGTGTTTCCGCTAATGGATCAGATACCTGTACTACTATAATTTGCCTAAATATTCACCTGTTTTCTCCTTTGCGGATCTTTTATACATGCTGACATACTATTCTATGTTCATGCGCTGTCCTACCTGGCCAACTGTGACATTGAGGTCCGGTTTAATAAAGTTAGTCCACTGATTTGACAAAGGCTATTATCCCCTTTTCCATATCAGATAGTAAGGCTTTGAGGTATATAGGTGCTAACATGATAAAGGCTTAATTAAGGAACATAGATATTAACAGCACAGGTTTTGTTACTAATAACAAACAATCAGGTCTGCTTTTACAGCCGATTGGTTGCTGTTTTATAGCTGCTTAGTCACTCTTGGAAACCGCACACCAGTTTAGCACCTATTTTTTTTTTATAAATTATCCTACTGTATTCTTGCCTGCAGCTAGTTAGAAAGAAAATAACTCCTAATGGCCTTTAATAACCAATTTTTAGAGATAATTTAATCGGTTTTGATTTGCAAGTGAAATAAGACTGGACTACCTGCTATTTTAAATAAAAGATCGCCAACATCTTTTATTAAGAAGGCTATTACTACTAGCATACAGACAGTAGTCCTGAGATTGCTCCTTGTATTGATATGCTCATTTTGCTGCAACTATGAAAGATAGCTTATTTTTGGTGGAACTATTAATAGACTCCCAAACATCACAAACATACTGTACATTGGTCATTTCATCTCTTCAGAAAGTTGCTGGTTCTGTAGCATTAACTGCAAGACTGGTGTGTGCAGTTTGTGTTATGCTGGTGTGCTAGTGACTGAATATGCAGAAACTCAACAGTATCCAATAATTCATTAAGCATTAGTGCAGAATATGGTAATTTCTGATGGCTTTACAGGAGAATCAACACCAATTGCAGACAACTGACAGGAGAAGGTGTTTTCCACCTTCTCAATATTCAGTTCTTGGGTGAATGAGCCTACTGTGTATCTAACAGTTGTTTACTTAATTTTTCAATTATTTTCATTATATTGTAATGCAACACATATACAAAAGTATGTGGGCACATACCTATCCAACATGCCATTCCAAAAACCAACTGTATCAGTATAAACTGGGTCTTCCTTTGCTGCTCCAACAGCCTCTAGATTAGCTAAACTAGATGTGGCAGAATTTTGGGAGGTATCTGCTTCCATTCTGTCATAAGAGCATTAGTGAAAATGAAGAGAGCTTTCCACTTACTGTATGGCTCTATGCAAGCTACAAAACTTTATTCACTTTCATGTAAGATGAAAGTTCTGTAGAGAAGTAAATCTTGTATTAGCAGGAAAGGGCCTTCACTATTGGCACAAAATAGGAAGCACATACTTGTTAATGAAGTGATGGTACCAGTGGCGTAACTAGATATTACTAGGCCCCACAGCAAATTATTTTTAAGGCCTCCAAAGTGTCTAGAAGTTGACCTGTTTTACCAATATTTATTGAAATTGTATATGAATTAGGGCCTCATGGGGCCCCTATACCTTCTGGGCCCCCCTGCAGCCATGGGTCTGCTTCCTCTGTACTTACGCCCCAGACTTTGCCTACCATGGAACCTGAAGTCCTAATTTTCCCTCACCAAGCCTTTTGGCATTGATAGCGCGTTCAATTCCTTTCTGTGAATTTGTGTGGCCTATCACTTTGCGAGTAAATAGTGGTTGTTGTTTACAATGCTTCATCTGAATTTGGCTGTGTTTGTATTATTGTTTTCTCTAAAGAACATGTTAATATTTCTTTTTATTGTCAGCACGATTCTCAGCAGTAACTGCTAGTGCATTCTGTCACTTTTGCATCCTCTGTCTTTATTTGGGCAAAATTTGTATGTCCATTGCTGCAAAAAGTTTCATATATACTGTATTAAAAAGTATATTATCAAACTAGTTCTTGATCATTAAAACATTATTTCTGATTCCTGTTATTTAAAACTCAGTTTTTATTTTTTATTTATTATTATTTTGATTGTGATTTGTGAGCCTTGTGAGCTTCCTATATTAATATCATGCTGGGATTTTGATTGCTAGAGGTAATTTCTTAATCAGTCTTTATTTTTAATGTAATAGATTGAAACATTCACTTTTCTGTCTAAATATATTTGAAAGATTTTTTTCAGCCATATTATTATTGGGGTAGGCAGAATTAAAGATGTGTTTTTGTTTGGTTATATGTCTTATTTTGGCGATTCGTTGTCTGCAAACCCAGAAAGCTCAGAATTACATTATTTTTAATGTAATAGATTGAAACATTCACTTTTCTGTCTAAATATATTTTAAAGATTTTTTTCAGCCATATTATTATTGGGGTAGGCAGAATTAAAGATGTGTTTTTGTTTGGTTATATGTCTTATTTTGGCGATTCGTTGTCTGTAAACCCAGAAAGCTCAGAATTACAGAAGGCCCTCTTAATATTTTAATCAAATATTTCAAATTTTTAAAATTGATTTCCTTTTTTCTTTGTAATAACGAAACAATATCTTGTACTTGATCCAAAATAAAATATACCCTTGTTTGAAGCAAAACCAGCCTATTGGGAAATTATTTAATGTTTAAATTACTTTTTTATAGACTTTGGGCAGGGAGATTCAAATTAGGGAAAGACCGCTATCCGGAAAACCCCATATCGTAAGCATTCTGGATAACAGATCACATACCTACTTTTGAACCCTTAATTGTTATAATAATTCACATACATAATTCAGCCTTTTATTTTTTTAGTTGTGATCATCTATGATTTATTTCAGGTCATGTTTCTTTGTTCATATACCACATAAGTTATTGTTTGGGACTTTTTACATTTTTATATCATAGTCTGTATTTTGGAGAAATAAACATGTCCATATGCAGGAGAAATATATAATTTGGATCACCTTTTAAACATTAATTAATCCTAATAGGATTGTTTTGCATCCAATAAGCATTTATTATATCTTAGTTGGGATCAAGTACAAGGTACTCTTTCATTATTACAGATACAGAGGAAATAATTTGAAAACAATTTGAATTATTTGATTATAAAGGAGTCTATGGGAGACTTATTTTGTGCAATTTGAAGCTTTCTGGATAAGAGGTGCCTGGATAAGGGATAATATATCTGTATATAAATGGAAAAAAGTACCACACTCACAGTAGCTGCTATTAAAAAAAAAAAGGTTTCCATTTCCAGCAGCATCTGTGCTCTTCCTCATGTTTGTCCCTGAGTTCTCAATGTGTGGGAACTTCTGTTGGACACTGGGCTTGAAATCTTTTCACTTTTAAAGACCTGGTGAATGTTATGCTCTGTTTTCTACATTGATTATTCCCTAGCACCCCAACACCTGATTTTTAGTGGTGTGTGCACCTTCCAGGACAGCAATAAATTCACTGGCTGCTTGACATGCAGGTGGATGGTTTGGGGCTCTTCTCTCATCCATCCCCATACTATATCAATATGTAAGATCTGACACAGACTGACCTGCATAAGTACTCATGTGGTATACCAGGCCTGGTGCCCATGTGGCTTGGCATACCTTGGCAAGGCCAGCACAACATATCAGGAATGAATGAACAATAACAGGTCTTCTATTAGGTTGATCCTTAGTAGTGAACAAGGCCTGCATCTGATAGCTAAATGCTTTTTGGTGACCCAACATTCTCTGCCTAATTTGTCCATACGATTATTGATCATGTTCCCTTTCCTAGGAGGGGTGTTGATAGGAACCTAGCCCTTCTGAAACCTGAAACAGACTGGATACATAGAATGGATACAGTTGCACCAAGAGGTTTGAATGAACTGTTCCCATTATCTATTTTAATTTGACTTTTCCAACTGATGATTTAGAAGTGATACATTTGTAACTATGAGGTTGCATGATCTGCTCCCTCTGGATTTTGTTTTCATGCTTATTAGGCATTTTAATTACAATCTACCTTTATCATTGTAATTACATTGACTTTTGTCTGGTCAGTCCTGTCATTGACATTTATCCCATTACCTGTTCTCCTACTTTTGTCTTTAGATGATATAGGCTTTCTGGGTTTCAGTATTGGCTGAATGTCTTATACACTTTTATAATTTTACCTGCAGCTTGGATCTTACTCTTGAATTCATAATTGTAGCTATTTCACCTGTTTTGGTCCATTAGTGAATTACTAATCTTTACCCCTTTTCTATTTAGGATCCTCAGTGGGTCACCACTCACCCAAGTTTCTCTTTCCTTAATAAGATCATGTAAAATTTTAATAGGTTGACTATATTAGTTTAGGACAAAACAATGATGCGTGACACCATTCAGTTCTACCTATTATCAGTTCCTGGACCCCCTCCCTATTTTGCTGACCCTACGAGAGTTAAGGAGAAAGACCTGCACTGAACAAATTATTTTACTTCCTCATTATAGGGTATGGCAAAGGTGGGTTAGAAGCTGCAGACTACCCTCTAAGTTGAGCAACTTAGGCCACCTGCCCAGGGTCCATAATAGCCTTAGCACAAAAAATCCACTTATCCAAGAACAAATGATGTAGGGTGGTTAGCAATTAAGTAAACACTTTTTAAACACATTTTAAACATACAAAACTGTGAGTTTTTCACTTCTAGAATTCTGGGGAATGTACAGTAATGAACAAAGCACAGAAAGAACACAAAGTGGCAGTTAATGTAAAGAGGAGCACAAGGGATATGAGCCTCTATAATGTGTAAAATATTTTACCCTCATCCCTGTGATTTTACCCTCATCCTTGTGTATATTTTTTATTTCAGCCAGTAGCAACAGGAGAAAAAAAACAAAGGTAGTTTCTTTCATAAACAAAAATAGCTTAGTAGCAACTTACAGCCCTCCGCATGGATAACTGTGTGTATACAGGCAAATAGGTTCACAGACCTCACTCTGGGGCTCATTTTTTTTGCTGAGCAAATTTGCACCTGGGCAGTAACTCTTGTAAAATAAATAGTAAGTTAAGTTGAAAAAAGACACACATCCATCCAGTTCAACCTTTTAACCTGCATAACTGCTAGTTGATCCAGGAAGGCAAAAAAACATTTAAAGCCTCTCCAATTTGCCTCAGAGGGGGGAAAGCTCCAAAATGGCTAGTCCCTCGATCAACTTGTACTATGACCTATCTTCCATAACCCTATATTCCTTCACTTGCTAAAAAGCCATCCAACCCCTCTAATGTATGAGCCTGTATAACTGATTCAGGGAGAGAATTCCATATCTTCACAGCTCTCACTATAAAAACCCCTTCTGAATATATCGATGGAACCTCCTTTCTAATCGGAATGGGTGACCTCACGTCAGCTGGAAAGACCTACTGGTAAATAAAGTATTAAAGAGATTATTATATGATACTGTCACGGACACGGTACTTCCAACTGCATGTGACTTTAGGTGTTGATATCAGGGGTCACTCACTCAGTCTCTCACCCACCTTGCACACAGGTTAGACTAACACAAAAGCACCCACCAACACCCACAAAACTCATTCGCTGCCACCATCTATCATTCACAGGCGATAGAAACCTAATGTGACTATTCTCCTGTTCTCTCTAACAGGTAATAACTCACAATACACCAATGCATTAAACACTCTCTCACTATAGTCACTCTCACTTCAGCATGCAGAGGGTTAAGGCTCACAGTTCAGGCTAGGTTCGTTTAGAGCATCAAAGACAATCTTCTTAAATTCTATAGTCATCTTATTAAATTCTCTTTAATATTATAAAAGGTATAACAGTGCAATATACAAAATTATGTTACAAAAAGAGACATACATTCAATAATACAATTACAAACAGTTGTAAAATAAAAGGGAAAACATGGAAAACCTATAGTTAACTTCAAAGATAGCATTCCTGGTCCTGGACGCAAGGGGAAACAAACGGGATAACTTCCAATCGCAATTGGTCCTCCAAAGTAAATCCAAAGTTTAGTCAGAAGAGCTGACTATTTATTAGTGATTTCAGGGCATCAGGTAACTGCACACTCCCTCAGGAATCCAAGGGCAGGACACAGATTGAGTTTTTATGACCTCCTGTGAGTGGTACTGGACCAAGAATATAATGACCATAACTCCTTATGGGAACATAGGAGAGAGATGATATAATATTCATTGATTATTAATTCTCTCAGGGGTTCCATAGATACTAAACATCAATACTGTGTGACCTGCCTCTGCCCAGATATTCACATCTGATATACAGAGTACCAAACCTAGTCATGTTTGGACTCGTTTGAAAGCAGAAATTGCCTTGAGTTTTTTATACTGTTGGTACAACAGGTATGGGTTCTGTAAGGATAAATATATTTGAGTATACCTTATATGTGACCTTCACTTCACCTTTGAGGGTCTTGCTGGGAACTTTAAGTTCTCACTCCTTGGGCTTCCCCCTCCCCATGGAATGGCTCTTATCAGCCAGGGCATGGAGGAGGGCATTACAGCTCTGACCCCTCTGACCATAGTGAAAAGAGGCCTGTTATATGTCTGATTTAGATGTTGGCAGAAATATTTCTCATGATACCTTGGCCTGTTTTATTAACTATTACAGGCCTGTATCATGACAGATCCCCTTATAAATGTATATATCATTATCATATTATCCCTTAAGCTCCTCTTCTCCCCAACATCCCCAATTTGGCCAGTCTTTCCTTATAGCTAAGATATCCCATACCTTTTACCAGTTTAGTTGCCCTTCTCTGTACCCTCTTTAATTTAATAATGTCTTGTTTGAGTGATGGAGACCAAAACTGTACAGCATATTCTATATGGGGCCTTACCATTGCTCTATTCAGTGGAAGAATGACCCCTTCCTGCCTAGAATCAATGCCCCTTTTAATACAGCTCAAAATCTTATTTGCCTTTGATGCTGCTTACTGGCATTGCTTGCTACAGCCAAGTTTATTATCTACAAGGACTCCAAGGTCCTTTTCCATTATGGATTTGCCTAGTGCAGTCCCATTAAGGGTATAAGTGGCTTGGAAATTTTTACATCCCAGGTGCATGACTTTACATTTATCAACATTGAATCTCATTTGCCACCTAGCTGCCCAGATTGCCAGTTTGTCAAGATCCTGTTGCAAGGATGCCACATCCTGGATGCAATTAATTGGGCTGAATAGTTAATGTCATCTGCAAACACTGATACATTACATACAATACCCTCCCCTAAGTCATTAATGAACAAGTTAAATAAAAGTGGACCCAATACTGAGCCCTGAGGGACCCCACTAAGTACCTTACTCCAAGCAGAGAATGTACCATTAACAACCACCCTCTGTACCCAGTCCTGTAGCCAGTTTCCTATACATGTGCAAATTACTTGATTAAGCCCAAAAGACCTTAGTTTAGAAAGCAATCATTTGTGGTGCACCGTATCAAATGCTTTGGCAAAATCCAAATAGATCACATCTACTGCTCCTCCACTATCCAGCATCTTACTTAACTCATTGTAAAAAGCAATCAAATTTGTCTGACATGATCTATCCTTCATAAAGTCATGGTGATTGCTGCTCATAATGCCATTCACGAGGACAAAATTTTGAATGTGATCCCTTAACAAGCCTTCAAATAATTTGCCCACCACCGATGTCAAATTTACTGGCCTATAATTGCCAGGCTGAGATTGTAATCCATGTTTAAATATTGTAATGAAATCAGTTTTATTTTCCCCCTCTGAGGCAAATTGGAGAGGCTTCAAATGTTTTTTGCCTTTGTGGGCATGTGTCTTTTTTTCAACCTAACCTACTATGTTACTATATATATATATATATATATATATACCAATTAAGTTTTGAGATACTCATTGACTCATCTGTTTTTTTGCTTACTATTGAGCCTATATTTAGACTGATGCAATTTTAAGTACAATCTTTTTGCAAGTAGTAATCAAATTAGGATATATAGCTATGATGATGCAGAAACTGGCGCTGCTAATTTTGTGGCCTGTTTGGAGTGCTGTGGTTCTTGATGAATGGTAAGGAAAGCATACTTTACTTGTGCCAGCCTAGAGTACTAATATTCCTGTATGAATGACTGTGGGGCTAAGCAAACTTTTATCGTGGTTAACTGCGCAGTAAGAATATTCATAAATATACATTTTTTAACTATTTTTTATACAGTATTTTATACAGTATTTTGTGACTTACTGGCTTTTTGCTACACCATGAAATTCAAATGATTGGAATATACAGCTAATTAAAAGTAGTAAAAAATATATGGACTGATAAAGAAGAATTTACATCTAACATAAATTAATGGTGGCTCTGGAAGCTTTAGAAGTAGAGTCTGTTTGGTATCACATAAGCGTTTAAAAGAATGATGGTGACAGGGGCATTTCTTTGTTCAGAAAGAGAAAAGAAAAAACAATTGTACACTGATAAAAGAAAATCC
Organism: Xenopus laevis; assembly: GCF_017654675.1. NCBI lineage: Eukaryota > Metazoa > Chordata > Amphibia > Anura > Pipidae > Xenopus > Xenopus laevis. Next base: position 133,771,816 of record NC_054373.1, read on the forward strand.
CAGAGGAGTAATGCTATTAGAATTACAATATTGAACTGCTGACCTTATATACTCTTCATCTCTAAAACAATAGCAGGAATCTGTAGCCCTGTCAGATTTTCTCTAAAAGAGGACATGCTATAACTTATAAAGCCGCTGAAGAATTGTAGGCAGAAAATAATATATTGACTTACAGTTACAGTGTAAAAAATATGCACAGTTATAGTAAGTGTGATAATGCATCTGTTAAAAAATGCATTGCTCATTTATTGCAGCAAGAAATGGAGCAAAGTCATTTGACTGAGAACTAGCCTATTTCTGCATTAATATCAAGTAAGAACGACTCCAATAATATATAATTCAAAGGTTAAGATACAGGCAAAAAAACAGAGGAGCAGTAAAAAATGGTTTTACTCTTTAACTTTCTGTATATAGCCAAGGAATAGTATACAAAGATTTCTCCTACAACATTTCAAATATTGCATGTTAAGAGTCCATAGAAGTATTAGATCAGTTCTCTGTATATAGCTTTTATCCAAATAGCCAATCTAAAAATATTTTAGGTTGAGGTTCAATTACTAATTGCTTCTTATTAACAAAGTTGTTCCATAGCAATAAAGAGCTTAATTGTTTTAACAACAGAAATACAAAGGTCAAAAGAAAATTGAGGATTAGCCCTCTTTTTCAGAAGTCCTTGGTAGACGGAATATTTCCTTTTGTGCCTACCCACGCAACTGACTGACAGTGAATGAATTACAGTACAAAACACAGATAAGGGGTCTTTCCATAATTTGGATTTAAAACATAATTTAAATATTAATTTACCTCCAATAAGAATTAATTATATCTTAGTTTGGATCAACTACAAGGTACTGTTTTATTATTACAGAGAAGACAATCATTTTTAAAAATTGTAATTATTTAATTAAAATTGAGTCAGTGGGAGATGACCTTCCTGTAATTCAGAGCTTTCTGGATTATGGGCTTCCGGAAAAATTGATCCCTTAGATGTACCCGTTTTATAAAATATAAGAAAATTATAAGTCATTGAAGAGCGCTTTCATACAGGTCATGAAACTCAGAAGTAGCTTCTTATATTTTTATAATTTCAACAGGGGTAATTTATTTATTAACACAAATTTCAGTAAGTCATGTGACATAAATTACTACATCACTAAGCACAGATTATAACTGTCACTAAGCACTGTTTATAAGATAGTATTTGCAGGATTTTCATTGCTCTTGTGTAATATGTACATGTATTTATGTTATATTTGGGCAGTAGATTCCTCGGTGAGTCTACTTTACAATCTATATAATAACACTTTGTTTGGGAACACGGCAGAGTTTAAATATTCATATTCAAATTTTTACTGCTTTTACATTTTATGCAGCACGAATGGTGTAATTTGCCCAATTTGTCTGTTGAGCCTAAACTTGTTTTTATTAAAATATATTTAATAATTGAAAAAAAGTTAAGTAGTGTAAATGATAGAAATCTAGATCTCTAATTGACTGGAGCTATGTGCATTGCTAAGAGAGAGAGAGAGACTGCAGCATCTCATTTTAAAGGTCAATCATAAAAAATGGCATGATGTTCCCTTATAAATGAGTGAATCGTCTCTGTGGCTAGATTGGAGTGCAACAGTAATGGTACCCAATCTGCTACAAATCTCAGCACCAGAATATATTTATTTAGGAACTCATTCTGTATCTAAACATTTTAAATGAAGAAGTTTTATTGCATACAGCAACAGAATAATTGCCATATTAATTAAACTATAAATTTAGTACAATATCTTAAAACAATGTTACGCTTTCTCCTTTCTAATGAATTGTGCTTCCAAAATAAGTACATTTTCTTTGCTAATAATCTTTATCACACTGTTGCGGCTGCCGGCAATAAATTGGTCCCTATCGGATTCAGGGTTGCAGTGGCATTATTTTAATTTCAAGCCATACTGAATTTAAGAGGCAGAGTTTGAATGTTGAGCTCCAGCTGGGTAGTGTGCATTGCTGCTAGGCCATCAAACTAACTCAAAAGTAGGCTTAATTGGCTAAAATATATAAATTATGCATGAATCATGTCATGTGTTTTTAGGTCTGGAGATTTCTTGTTGCAAAAGAGTCACATCGTGCGCAAATGCTGTATATGTCCTGCAGCCAGCAAAACTCCTCACAATAGGCAACAAAGACAATTATGTGGTATGCATTGCAGGGCTGCCATCTAGAATTAATAGCGCATAATAATGTTCACTACATTAAATATTGTTAAAAGGCAACAGGTTAATTTGACCTTGTAAGTTCATACTTACTGCTGGGGCATATTACCGTGCATACAATTTAGTCCTCTTATTCTATCAGCACAGAAAAAAATGTGCTATTTTGCAAAACAACATTGATATAGGGGTTTATTTCTGAAAATTTAATTATCATACTGCAAAGGGTTCAATAGATATTTAATAATACATTTATTTTGTTATTTTAGCATCTGCAATGAGCACATATGGACATAAGAGAACAAAGTTTCACGATTAGATAGAGAAAACAGCCTTCTGCATCATTTCTTTATCATTTCCTTTAGTGAGCTACTCCTGTGTGTTTATCTTTTGTTCATTCTGCTGAAGTTTTCCCCTACATGTGAGATGTTACAGCAAGTAGCAGACATAAAGGGGTCAATGTACTAAGAAGCACTGTACTGCATAAAATAATCATTGGAAGCTTATGATGTCAAAAGCCAACACAGAATCTGCATCTTTGGGGTACTTATTTATCTATTTAGAAGTATTTTATTTCATGACTCTTTAAAAAATTTTTAAACAATAACAATTCTTGAATTGCCTGGTAATGAATGGCTTCCACCTTGGAAATCAGTTACACCGCTATGTAAATTTATAACTAGATTCACTGGATGTGATGGGTGAATCTGAATCGTTTGGCTTTGCCGAAAATGAGTGAAAATTTCCAGAAATGCATTGAAGTCTATGGGCAACAAATTTTTTTGACGCACAACAATGCGCGTCAAAATTTTTGATGCCCGACAAATTTTTTCACCATTGGAGTCTATGGAGCGCCATTTGCACTGCGAAACACGGCAAAAATTTTTACTCATCTAGCATTTCAAATAAAAATAAATACATTTTAGTAAACCTAAAACTAATGATTACAAAAGTAGTTTATATTGGTATAGTGGTGTTCCCGTGCTTCATGAAGACTACAATGAACCCCATATTGCTTACTCATGAATAGAACTGACTCAAGAGCTATTACAAACTGCTAGTAGTTAGGCATCATGATCCTTATGTTGCTAGCTTATGAGGCATACAGACTGGGAAGCTACTGGGAAGCAGCCCAATACAATGTAAAACATCAGTATTATTTATAAATATATATAATTTATGTATAAAATATATAAATGTATTACTTTTTGTGCCACATATTGTCCAGACAGCCACATTCCAAGATTATTTTTGAAATTTTTGTCACTATTGAAAGGGAGGATATAAAATAATGTTATTCTTGATATATTACCACTGGGCTATTATTCTTAAAAGCCAGATGTGCTAACACTATCCTCTTATAGAGGATAACATGCTCAAGGTGTCTGGTTTGTGGAGAGAACCTGGATAATCTACTAAGGGGCTGATTGTTGTTTCAGATACCTTCCCTCCTTTTCCTTCCGCTGTGATTTATACTTCTTGACATAAGTATGGAGCTTGTTCCAGCAACTCCCTAGTATCAAACCATCATTCAGGCTTAGTTACATTTAAGAAGTAAAATTTTTAGTGACAGTTGGTTTTGGTGAATATTACTGGGGTGTTACCCTAAATGGTAGCCATCAGAATAGGCAAGAGGCAGTAATGTTTTTATTATGATAAAAAAATGGTTATCAGATATCCACAAACAAAACAAGCACCACTATTCAAAAAATCTGCAAATCTGCAAAAAATCTTAGAAGGGGCCCACATATCAAATTAGTTCCTGTCTCCAATGTTTACTTATTTTTTACTGGCAAAAGGACTGTCCTAAGTTTTGACTTATAAGACATAATGCACACCCTATTTTAATATATAAAGACAGTAGTCAGCTCCTAATAAACAGTTGATCCAATAGTACAGCTCATCCAGGGTCTAGTGCAATTCTTGGAGCCCCATTTTGACTCATGTTGGAGAGCTTCAGATGGGGGTTTTTTGCCTTCCTCTGGATCAATTAGCAGCTAGGTAGGTTTTATATAGCCATAACAGGTTGAATTCAATGGTCATGTGTCTTTATTAAATCTAAGTTATCTCAGCATTTGATAACATATAGAGTTATGTGATAAAATGTGCAAAGCATGCTACAGGTCTAATAACCTATAGCAACCAATCAGCTCATAGCACTTACTGGACAAGGGAAACGTGTTTACCCTGATAACACATACAAAACAGATTACAGTGTCTTAATTACTTGTTAATACATTTTCTTTTAAAAAGAATGACATGTGCCTTGTATGCTTGGAGCTCTACTTAGGAAAATAATTAGAAGGCTGACAACAAAATTGTCTGACAACCTTTGTTATCATCAGCTGGTATCATACATTTTAAAGTTGCCATAAGAAAATCAGTTGGCTACATCTAAAACACATAAACTATCTGCTTGACTTTTGATCAACTGCTGATGTTTAGAAAATAATATTAGTATTCTGGGAAAATTGTATGTTAAGACACTCCACTAAATAATAGGATGTTGAAAAGAGTTGTGGATGTTTTTGTGAATTTATATATGTTGTGTAGGAGTATAACTGCTTCAGGAATTGTATTTTGCTAATAATAATACATTTTAAACTCGTAACTGCTGAAAAGATAAGCAGCAAAATGAATAAGTGGTTTATGTGATTAAACATGTTTAAATGTTTTCCAGACATTTACAGCAGCTTAATATATGTAATTTATGGAAGGCAGACACTCCACAGCACTTGGGACAGTATACCTGGTGCACAGCCACAGAACAAGACATGATATATGAGTTGATCAGTACTGGTACAAACTAAAAGAATTTATTAGAATCCATCTATTTCTCTTCAATTTCACAAGGGAGACTATTCAGAGACTCATAATGCAAGTATTACAAAGTCACATCAATTATTAATAAACGTTAATATGGAAATTTCTAAAAGGATGAATATTGGTAACTTTCCAGAAACCACCATGGTGCAACTACTGAGCCTGTATTAAATGGGCATTGTACATCTTTGTTCAAAAAAAAAGGCTTATGTTCTTCCAATCTTGCAATTTCCCAGTCCTCTTAAATCAGCATAGTCACTAAAGGGATGAGAGTCATTCAGTCTTAATCTCCCACCCATTGAGAAGAAGAATGAGTCATATACAGTTAATTCCTCCTCTACCATTATTATTGCACTCAAGCTCAGAAATATTAGCTTTAGGGGTATGGAAAACAGGAAATGTTCCCACCTGTGCTAAATATACTTCAGTGTCAGGGACAAAACATTGGAAAATACCTTCCATTGACTCAGCCTGAATTTATGCCAGTAAAACATGACTTTAAAAAGTCATTGGCATGGGACATTTAGTTAAAAGCAAGAATAGGACACCAAAATGGAAAGATGAACAATCCATTTTATTTGGTTTTATGACAGTTTTTTTTTATGACTATAACCTTTACTCATGAACTGGTGTAAATAAAATACAGTAAATTCAATTAGGCTGATTGGCTGGCTCTGTGTCATCAGCCTTAAAGGTAAAGTTTCCATTCTGCTTGCAATTTGTGTGATCTTCCCAACTCACTTGCTTAGACTGAGCTGAACAGACTGATATTTATTTGATGTCTCAGAGCTCTATCAAGTGGTTTTATGAATCGTAGTAGCTCTGAGAAATCTTCTCCAGCCACTGCAAAAATATTCATACTGGAGACTTTTTTTTAGAGGTCGGGTAATCATTTAATTATTCTATTGCAGGCAATAACTTATCAGACCTAGATTTGAGGCAGATGTTGTTGTTTGAACAACTGTAACATTAAACCTCTTGGGTTAACAAGTAGCATTAATGTGCAGCACAATTTCATCTATTGGCGATTCTTTTATAAGTGGAACACAGATGAGATGATCCATAACAAACGATAGTAGATCAAGTAGTACAATGCACTGGATTGCTGTTTTACAATACATTTCAATCAAATACTTTGCAGGTAAAGGGAAAAACCTTAAATGGGTAATCTAAGAACAGGGACAACATTTGTATGATCCCTTTACCATAGTAATAATTTAGCAGGTAGCTTTGACTAGCCTTGCGCAGTAAGGCTATATACACATGGGCAAGTGGTGTAGTTCATGACACTGCATACAATAATTGGTCCAATTCATCCATATGGGTCAGTACTTACAAAGCTAATATTACATGAAGAAATGTACAATATATAATATAGATCAAGGCTACTGCAGCTGCAAATAGTTGTGGTCACATAACCTTAAAATGACAAACTCAATTTGAAGGAGATAGAAGAAATGACGGCCAGACTATGGGGAACCCCTTGGCAATTTGACAGGATATGACCTAGATTAGATCTATATGTCTCCAATAACTGACTCAAGAAGCCCTTGCTAGGGAGTGTAGCCTTGTCATGCCATTCTGTTATCAAGTATTTCTTAGATATGCATATATCTCTTTTTTCCACCCTAAATCGATCACTATTATCTACTCTACAAATGTTTTTTGTGGTTTGTTTCCCCTTTTTTCTCGATTTCCTTCCAACTTGCCACATGATACTTTGCATATGCCAATCCGGTGCCTACTTTGATTTTATTTGATCAAGACACTGTAGTTTCTGTTAACTCTTCTAACAGTATGCCATAACAAATGTTTTATTATCAGGCAATGCTATATTGATTGGAAATTGCGAAAGCCAATAAAAATTTGAATTCCCAAAAAAAACGAAAGAAAGGTTGTTGCTTAGAAAAATAAATCTTCCCATATAATACAGCTGTTTTGGCTAATAAATGAATTGTTCATCCAAACAAATACATAAGACATTTATGATGCCACAATATGACCCATGTTTTTTTCTCCTGATATGAGCCATTTTAAATTCATCTCAGTCCACTTGGGGTCTGAACTGTTGCCAGTTCATTCCTCTGTAGAACATTGCACCCACACATGCATGCACTCGCTTCTTTTTTAAAGCCCGACAGCACAGATACTAGTTCTAGTACCAATCACATCAGTGGCGTAACTAGATATTACTGGGCCCCAAAGCAAATTATTTTTCAGGCCCCCAAAATGTTTAGAGGTTGACTTGTTTCTCCAATATTTATTGAAATTGTATATGAATTAGGGCCTCATGGGGCCCCTATACCTCCTGGGCCCCCCTGCAGCCGCAGGGTCTGCTTCCTCTATAGTTACGCCCCTGAATCACATTATATTGGAGTGGCACAATATTTGTACATTGTATGGCCAGCAATAAAATCCTCTGTTACAGAACTGCAATCAAATATGTGTTTTTCACATTGAACAATAATACCTCTGGCAACTAGTCTATCTATTGTGTGATTTGCATTTTAAATACTTGCCAGCTTTGTAATTTTTTTTCCTTAAGCAGATTGCAGATTTTGGCAAATTACATTCTAAAAAATAAAAAAAGTATTTAATGCATAATTTTATATTTATACTTTATAAAGTTTAATTAAAGGGAATAAATTATGTAAATAAAAATAGTTAAATATTTTGTAAACAACTTGAACTTACATTTCTTTAGCAAAAGAAAACATTAGTAAATCTAATTACGCAACTTAATCTAATCACAATTTTTTTTTTACACTTGATTAATAACCCCCTTGACATAGAAAAGAAACAGCTTTTATTAACAAAAATGGGACGTTTATGAAGTGAATATTACTATTGAACGTGTTCTAATTAAAGGCAGATACAGACAAGCTAACAAAGGAGATTGTGGTATAATAGCCTAAAAACTTGACAACAAAGCCAGTTAGCATCTGGCAGAACCTGAACAATGGCAAGTAATTCTATACTCCCACCTATATGTATAAGAGCAAATATGCTCAGAAATATTCCTTACAGACAATAAGCGCAGCACCTTTATTTTATATATTTTATATCCACACAAAGGGAAAGAAATGGAATGTAACGCTTACCATAGAGACATTAAATTATCCTTGTATGGGAAGGTTTATATTCCCTTTACAGTCAGACATGACAGTTATCCATTGACTTTATAATAAAAGATGAGTAAATACAAAAATAATTTAATATATACAGGTATGGGACCTGTTATCCAGAATACTCGGGACCTGCGGTTTTCCAGATAATGGATCTTCATGTAATTTGGATTTTCATACATGAAGGGGCACATTTACTATGGGTCGAATATCGAGGGTTAATAAACCCTCGATATTCGACCATCGAAGTTAAATCCTCGAAACGATTAAATCCTTCAAATCGAACGATTCAAAGGATTTTAATTCATCGATCGAACGATTTTCCTTCAATCACAAATTGCTAGGAAAGCCTATGGGGACCTTCCCCATAGGCTAACATTGGTGCTCGGTAGGTTTTAGGTGGAGAAGTAGGTGGTCGAAGTTTTTTTTAAAGAGACAGTACTTCGACTATCGAATGGTCGAATAGTCGAACGATTTTTAGTTCAAATCATTCGATTCTAAGTCGTGGTCAAAGTAGCCAATTCGATGGTTGAAGTAGCCAAAAAATACCTTAGAAATTCGAAGTTTTTTCCTTCTAATCCTTCACTCAAGCTAAATAAATGTGCCCCGAAGTCTTCTAGAAAATCATGTAAATATTAAATAAAGCCAATAGGCTGGTTTTGCTTCAAATAAGGATTAATTATATCTTAGTTGGGATCAAGTACAAAGTACAGTTTTATTATTGCAGAGAAAAAGGAAATCATTTTTAAAAATGTGGATTATTTGAATAAAATGGGAGTCTAAGGGAGATGGCCTTTCTGTAATTCAGAGCTTTGGTACATTGTATCGATCCAATTATCCAATTAATCCAAATTTTGAAAAATGGTTTCCTGTTTCTCTGCAATAATAAAACAGTATCTCAAAAAAATCTAGTTGTCTAATTAAATAAGTATCAATGCAATATAGCAAAGAGCTTTATCTGCATACTGTAAGTCAAGCCAATTGTCATCCACATTGGTAAATCATATACTACAGGTATGGAATCAGTTATCCGGAAACCTGTTATCCAGAAAGCTCAGAATTACAGAAAGGCCATCTCCAATAGACTCCCATTTTATTCAAATAATCCACATTTTTAAAAAATGATTTCCTTTTTATCTGTAATAAAAAAAACAGTACCTTGTACTTGATCCAAACTAAGATATAATTAATCAACATTGAAAGCAAAATCAGCCTTTTGGGTTTATTTAATGTTTAAATGATTTTCTAGTAGCTATGGAGATCCAAATTATGGAAAGATCCATTATCCGGATAACCCCGGGTCCCAAGCATTCTCAATAAAAGGTCCTATACCTGTAGTTGCATTTATGGTTTACTGGTGTCATCAAATGGCAAATAGTACAAGTGCAAGAATGCTATGTGTATAAGTATAACTTGCAAAGGGAATCCTGGAAGCAACAACACATTGAGGTAGGTGTTAACTGCAGGTCTCCATTGCATTCATCTATCATGTAATGTAGGCCTTGCACCTTTTACAGCAAAGTTAATGCAAACAGCATTTTAGTGTAAGGATGGCAGAGCATGTGCAGATGCAAATAGTGTTTTAATGAACACAAGTATCACTTGTGTTAAAAAATAAGTCCTAAAAGCTCTGACTTACTAAATGGGGCTAAATTGCATCAGTGCAAACATCCACTGGATCAAATTAAATCCTAATTTAGAATAGATCAAAATCGTATCACTTATTGGACAGATATGTGGAAGGGCTGACCAGTGTATGGACACCTTTTAAACACGTTTATGTTATAACAGTTCTGTGTGTTCCAAAGCAATCAGTAGAATACCTTGTGTGTGCTGTTTGAGGCCTGGGTGCTTTGTGGTTGTTTATTATGAACAGCCAGGATAGCAAATGTGCAAGTTAAATGTGAACACTGAGAGTAATTTCATGTGCCATGTATTTTAGCTTAAAGAATAGAGAAGGCGAAGGAAGTCTCCTCTGATGCATCCATTATAAATAAAGTCATCAGGTTCGATGTCAAGAGTCAGGACAATCATTTTTCTCAATATTACTGGTGTCAAAGACCTGCCAGGTCAAATATAACATTAATCTCTCTTTAAGATGGCAGTATAAGAGTGTCAGAAAACCGGTGGATTTTTATATTAGCAAGTCTATATGTGTGCCTTAATGTGTCTGCTATACATAAACATTTTTAATAAAAAATAATAATTTTTAATCATCCATAGAGTGAGATTTTAAATGTTTTAAAGCATTGGGGAGGCAATTGAGCTGTGCCAGTCACTAACAGAACTGATTTGTCTAGAGATTATATAAATCTTCTTCAAAGCATAATCAGATGGTTTGGATTATGAGTTGGATTTGGCATTGCTGGTTGACTCGCTGTACAGATAGCTAATACATCAACATATTTTTTGCATATTGATTTAATCATGAAAATCTATGTTTTTTGCAATTTCTTGAATGAAACAAGGAAAATGAAAGTTACTCCATGTGTGGTCCTTGTAAGGTAGATATTCAATTACCAGAGCACAGATAACAGAAATGCATTGTGCAGGGGGATTATCTCTGTACATCTACCTTGTAAGGACCATATATAGAGTAGCTTTTATTTTCCTGTTTAGCTCAAGCTATATGCTGCTGGTACTGGGAGGGAGCTCCTGGTACATGCTCATTATTTGCATGCATGTGGTGTTACACATATGTGCTTAACAATCAAGAGCTGTAACACATTACTTAAAGTCACAATGTGGCTGACCACACTGCAGGGGGCATTGTAAAAAAAACTGTTTTTTCCCCCCACTGGGGGAGCCTGCCCTTCTGCTGGGGGAAACTTTTTGGATGATAGGTGCCCATTTACTGGAAAAAAACTGTAACCCCTTCTTGGCCACCCCCCTGTGCCATAGGTTATACATCATTAACTTCTTATCACTTTCAGGCCCTGAGTCCCCTTTGGTAAGTGAAAGGGTATTGGTAATTACCTCTAATGGCAGTGCCTCCACCTAATGGGATCCGGGAATACACCTGTGGGTGGCTCCATTAGAAAAAACAATAATAAAACACACCAAGTGCTGTAAAACACATAAACTTTATATAAGAGTAAAAGTGCAAAAGTAAATATGCAGTTACATATTACTGACCCACTACCCTGGGGATATTTGCAGTCACATCCTGGCACCTCCTTGCCAGGCAAAGTCCCACACTCCACTTCTGGTCGACAAAGAGTTTCAGTCTCTTTTACCCAAAGAGCTCTTAACTTTTCCCACTCTTCTGCTGGACAGAGGTAGTTGCTCCCATGTAGCAGGCACAAAAACAACACCTGTATCTTTAACAGGGGATACATGCTGAATCCTTTCACTACCTTTTCACAGGCAACTCACTCAGGGGCTCACACAGAGCTAGAACAGGCATCCACAGCGATGAAATCCTTTAGCCAAACATACAAAGCTTGAATCTTTGGTGCATGCTCCCAACACCGTCCACAGTGTGAGCACAGCAAAGTCCATCCGACTGGCATCCATCTCCAGGAATCTCTCTCTTATCCTGGGCAGCATCTCTCACAAACATCAAGGTCCAGTTATCCCCTAGCCCACATAGGGCATCGCCAACCATGTGGTGTCTGTCCATAGTATCAGGACCTGGTGAACAGCAACATCATGGGAAGGAAACAAATCACAGCTCCATTCTCCATGAAAGTGAAAGCAGCATTGGTTGTGAGCACATGGCTCTAGCTATATCAAAACAGTTACGCAGCAGTGACACAAAAGCAGCCATTTGTGAACTGCATGGTCTGCTGCAGTTTACAGGAATTAGGGACTGTTTCAGGGAATGTGAAACATGTACCTGTTAATATAATTTATATATAGATTTAGTAACTTAGACTCTAAGTTTCTTTGTGCAGAAAATAAATAGAATCATAATTGTATTGGTCAGTATAAAGCAGCTGTAAAAAATAACATATCTAGATGGTTGGTGAAATATTACTATTAGCATGTTCAGTTGCTTTAAGAGATGTGCACTTAAAGGAACAGTAACGTCAAAAAATAAAAGTGTTTTAAAGTAATGAAAATATAATGCAGTGTTGCCCTGCACTGGTAAAACTGCTGTGTTTGCTTAAGAAACACTACTATAGTTTATATAAATAAGCTGCTGTGTAGCAATGGGGGCATTCAAAGGAGAAAAGGTTCAGGTTACACAGCAGATAGCAAATAAGCTCTGTCTGTCTAATGGTGTTATCTGTTATCCATTCGTTAACCTGTGCCATATAGCCGTTTTTCAATTTCCGCCATTGCTACACAGCAGCTTGTTTATATGAACTATAGTAGTGTTTCTGAAGCAAACAGATCAGTTTTACCAGTGCAGGGCAACACTACGTTATATTTTTATTACTTTAAAACACTTTAAATTTGGTGTTACTGTTCCTTTAATGAGTTAGCAGGAAGCTTGTAATTCAAACTGATATTGGAGACAAACATTGACAGTAGAAATGCAGATAGAGCAATTAAATGTTGAGATGAATGATATGTTTGTACATGGCTAGCACTGCAGCATATGTGCAACATGCCCAGGGCTGGCTAGCTTAATGTGCACAGAGCCAATGGGTTTGCCACCTTTCATAGAGAAAATAAATGACTGCCACTATCCACCCGACATATGAGCCTGTCACATGCCATTATAAACTAATTGCAGTGTGAAAAGCACAAACAACTTTTCTCTTTTTATTTTGTGATTCTGTGCTGAGCATTACTCTGCAGTCTCTTAAGAGTGTTCAACCTATTTCTGTGATATAAAATACAGGCTCTCTACTCCAATGTCCTAATCTCTAGAAGATAAGTGGTCAGTTGCATTTCTATAGTAAATTGTTCCTAATTGTGCATTTAGTTTGTCACTAAGCTTTGAATCATAGTGAACAGAGATCATGCTGCTTAGAGGGTTTTGAACCTGGACCTGGTATTTCCTGGACTGTTTAGTAAATGCTCCTGTAAATCTTCTAAATGCTGCACAATTTTTCTATGTGCTGCTGTTCCGTACAGTGCCATTCCCGGAACCTATTATCCTTCAAATGACACTTTTTATCACCATATTTTCAGGGCTACAGCCTCCCTAGCCATCGTGGTTTAAAAGCAGTTTAGGCAGACAGGTTTGTATGTATTTCCATAGAGAGGGATTTCCATATCTGAATTGTGATAGGGAGCGAGTTCTCTGTCATGCATGCAGGACATGCTACAAGCAGACAGCAGGCAAAATCAGAGTTCTGGTAGTGCTTGGAAAAAAACACAGGGACAGATAAATGAGCAGGCTAGCCTAATAGGCTCAGAGTAGTTTGGGCCCATCTAACTTTTTCAATTATTTCATTTTTTTTATCAAATATTTTTATTTATTTTTATCATTCTCTTTGAGCTGCTGGGCCTGGGTCCAGTCAGGATGGGTACACGTTACCTGCTTGAAGAAGACTACCAGACAGACAAGGCAAGGCGTGTGTCTGAGCTCTCCAAGATTCGCCAGATTCGGTGCACACTAGTGACATTACTAGCGCATGTCAAAACCGCCATGATTTAGAGAGCTCAAACGTACACAACACACACATAGGAAATACAAATACTAATTGAAAAACCTGACATCATGGGCCTCTGTTTCTCCAGGTGCACTTGTGACCCTGATTCATCCTTTTTACATTTCTAGACTCAGGGTCGGACTGGCCTGGATGGGCTTTTTATAAAAAAATTAATTCAGCACCACGCAGAGACAGTAGGGGGCCAAAGGGGGGTCCTGGACAGCAGTCCCGGTGGGCCCCAAGCCCCCCAGTCCGACCCTGTCTAGACTTGTGGGAGTAGCCTAGAAGGTGGGCTTGTGGAAAGTGTAGCCTAGAGGCCTCACATCCTATTTATCTGCCACTGATAAAAGATAAGTTTATATGATTAACTTTCAAAGGGCAGATCATTGCGCAGATAGGCACTATACATTAAATGTCCTTGAGTCCAACACAAGCAATTCATTTAGATGCATGATGCATTGCTGCACATAAATCAGTTCAGTTTGCAGCATGCATCTAAATGAATTGCTAATTGACCATGCAGGCTGTGTTTGGTTTTAAAGGGTGAGGTGGCAACCCTAGTACAGTTGAAGGCCTGTTGCTGCTCCTCTTTAAGTGAAATTGCAGCTTTTAAAGCAACCCCTACCCCCTGCCAGACTCATTTAGCCTCAGCAGTCTAATCTGCAAGCAATAAACTAACCTCCACTGATCATCTGGTAATTCACTCAGCCTGCTGTCAGTCTCCTCCCTGTGATGTATTTATACAGAGACTCTGTCAATTCACACCTTATTTTCTAATAATTCCAATAAGACAGCAAGTTAGCAAGTCTGACCTACAGGTCATTGTCTGTGTGTGTGTGACGTGTAATAGCCCAGGATAACTGGCATACATGATTTACACTATGCTCCAGCTCATTTCTGCCTTCCGCTCCTCCTAATTTAAATGACTGCTGACTTTGTTGAAGCACGCAAGTGATTAATTTTATTAATCATAATAATAATTATGATCGTTTTAATTATATTGGTGCTGGCCTCAGACTCTTAGGCTGATAAAATACTGGTTGGGTGGCATGTGTGCAGCCTGGAGTTAACCTGTGACCAACGCCATCACATCTGGGCACATTATACAGTATACTAGGTATGACATTTCTCCTATACCTACCAGTATGCACAAAACGGTTTTACATTCAAACACTCCCTTTTTCACAAGATAAGGTAAAAATATACCATTATAAATTGCCATGGTACTCCTCTATGACTTCTCACTTATTTTATAAGAGGGTAACACTGACTCACAAAATTCCACTTTGGCTGCTATTTGGCTTAGTTACTCTCAGACTCCTTATACCCAGTCCAAGCCTGTCCTATAAATATACAAAATTGACACATGGTGCTTTCCATGATTTTCAAGGCAACAACATGTTCAGAAGAGTTATTGGTTTATTAATTACTGGGAAGTGGAATACTGAGCAGGACAGTAATAGCAGTACTTATACAGTTCTTCTTTCATTACCCTTAAAGTTCCTGACCCTTTTGGATCACTTCTGTGGCACATCTCTGTTTTTCTTTAATCTAGTCTTTTTGGAGATATACAGTATAGTTCACTTCCTAGTTACCTAGCCTAACTCGAATTGGGCTCAGGCTCTACACTTGCCAAGTGGGTCATCTGCCCTTCCTCATCCACTGGGGTCCACTAACCTATTCCGTGGACACACATCCACTACATCCCCATAAGGGGATCCAGGCCCGGACTGGCAATCTGTGGGTTCTGGCACATGCCAGAGGGGCTGCTATAAGGTACCATAGAAAGTCAGTATTTAGTGGGCTGGTGGGGGCTGTTTGGACCTCTGTGTGCCTGAAATGGCAGGGCCTACTTTAATTCTCAGTCCAGACCTGAGGGGATCCAAATAAAAGATGTACATACTCTAGAGCAGGAGTCTCCAACCTTTATTTACCTGTGAGCCACATTCAAATGTAAAAAGAGTTGGGGAGCAACACAAGCATGAAAAAGTCAATTTGGTGCCAAATAAGGACTGTGATTGGCCATTTAGTAGCCCCTATGTGGACTGGCAGCCTACAGGCGACTCTACTTGGTAGTACTTAGTTTTTATGCAATTTAAACTTGCTTCCAAGTCTCGAAATTAAAAAAAAGCACCTGCTTGGAGGCCACTGAGAGCAACATCCAAGGGGTTGGTAAACAACATGTTGCTCCCGAGCTACTGCTTGGGGATCACTGCTCCAGAGGAAGACCAACTGGTTGTATCCACAATGCAGATACATCTAGATGGGCTTTACAAAGTCAAATTTACAAAGGCAAATTCTTGTTCTTCTATTACTAGAAAAAATTAATCCAGGCCAATAGTGTCCTTCTACCCTTAGTTCACTGGGGCAGAAATATATGGGCAACACAATGGCTCTGCATCAACCCACATTCTTGTATTTGTCACAAATTGCAAATCTTAAAGGGATACTGTCATGGGGAAATGAATCAGTTAATAGTGCTGCTCCAGCAGAATCCTGCAGTGAAATCCATTTTTCAAAAGAGCAAACAGATTTTTTATATTCAATTTTGAAATCTGACAGGGGGCTAGACATATTGTCAATTTCCCAGCTGCCTCAGGTCATGTGACTTGTGCTCTGATAAACGTAAATCACTCTTTACTGCTGTACTGCAAGTTGGAGTGATATCACCCCCTCCCTTCCCCCCCCAGCAGCCAAACAAAAGAACAATGGGAAGATAACAGCTCCCTAACACAAGATAACAGCTGCCTGATAGATCTAATAACAACACTCAAAAGAAATGTCTCACTGAGACACATTCAGTTACATTGAGAAAGAAAAACAGCAGCCTGCCAGAAAACATTTCTCTCCTAAAGTGCAGGCACAAGTCACATGACCAGGGGCAGCTGGGAAATTGACAAAATGTCTAGCCTCATGTCAGATTTCAAAATTGAATATAAAAAAATCTGTTTTCTCTTTTGACAAATGGATTTCAGTGCAGAATTTTGCTGGAGTAGCACTATTAACGGATGCGTTTTGAAAAAAACATGTTTTCCAATGACAGGATCCCTTTAAATAAATATACGATGTCACACTGGGGTGTGCGTGGCAAACTAGAGCTGTCACTTCAGGGCCACCAGCTCCCCAATTCGGAGATGGCCTACATTCACCTCACCCGCTCCAGTGCATCACCCATCCCGTGATCAGACGAGGAGCTCACAATATCCTGGAACATAGTGGGGAGCCAACCTGGGTCGGTGGGGCCCACAAGGAATGGGGCTTACTAGGTGTTTTCCCAGTGTCCTGTCAGCCCAGTCCAACCCTGTAAATAAATAAAATATTTACAGTGTGATATCTTGTACTATTACATTTAGACGATCCATTATCTGGAATTCTTGGGACCTGGGGTTTTCCAGATAAGGGATCTTTCTGTAATTTAGACTGCTGTTCCTTAAACCTGCAAAATATATATATATTGCCTGCAGTATGGATTCATGTAGTTTAGTTACCATCAAGAACAATATACTGCTGTACTATTACAGATTAAAGGAATTCATTTTTAGAAATTGTATTTATTTGCTAAAAGTGGACTTTGTAAATGATGGTCTTTCCGCAATTCTGAGTTTTTTCGATAACGGGCTTCCAGATAAGGCATCCCATATCTGTATTATTTATTCTATTAATGGTTACAGATATCCAGGGGTATCTCCTTAAATCTGATTTTGTGCCACTTGCTTGTCACACATGTAGTGGTTGTCAATTATTTATTACTTACCGTAGGTCTCCTTCTGTCTCACTTGACTGAGATTTTATCCATAAAAAGGTGTCATAAAATGATATGTAAGCCCAAATACATGCCATAAAGGCATAGTTTGAGTACAGTATATGTCATTAAGTGATGTGTAATTAAAACCAATGTCTTTCATTTAGAAGCAGCGTCACAGAGATGCCAGGGAAGGAAAAGTAACCACTGACTGAATGCCCGTCAGTCACACTGAGAACCTCCTGACTTTAAATGATAGTTCTAACTAAATGAGGCCTTTCCCTGGAATGAGGCACATCCTGCGACACATTGCAATGCATCAGACTGAATCCTATCTGGAAAGGGTCTGTAGCACTGTCAGCTCTAACTGAAAGGTAGACATATTAGTAATGTGTATTCGTACATGTAGGTGATTGCCATCTACTTAATTCACTTTGAGATACCCTAAGTAATTGCTTTTAGCACTATGCATATTAGTAGCTCACTAAGAGCTGCTTGAAATTTCCAGTACATACGATGAAATTGCCTTTAGCTGTCACCATTACAATTAACCGTGTGTATCTATTGCTTCTGTGTTTGATGTATATAGTATTTAGATTACTACTGTATATGCAGCTACAGTCAAGCAACCAAGATTCATACTATTTGTTTTTTAGAAAAAAAAAAACAATTCTTGTGGTTCTTTGAAATCGCCTCTAGATGGCAATGTTTACTGCATTTACATTTTTTTTCTTACCTTAACAACCACAATAGTTGAGCAATAGCTGCAATCAAGCTTGGCTAAAAAGCAAAAAATTGACTGTAGATATGAGAAAGGGTTTAAAGGAAAATAAAATGATGTACTTGACCTTTTCTCCTTCTAAGTAAAACATATTTTTCACTTTCTTAAGTCATTCAGTAATAAAATAATGTGTCAGCACTCTTCCGTTTGTGTTCTGCCCCGCATCTCTAGCCGCTATTTACTGCTGATTAGGGCTGGTATTAGTGCAGGGCACAAATTACATTTATCCTGGGACTCCTAGCATTGCAAAAAAATACTAAGAAGATATCATTGTTATGTAGCCATTGTTGGATATTTTAAATGAAAAAAAACCTGTAATAATGAAGTAGGTTATGTTTTGGGGTCCTATACCAGCTCAAACCAACCAGAGAAGATCTGTGCCCCACACTGCATATGCCCTGTGCTGTTGTCACTTACTGAGCTTAGGGAACCACTCACAATATACTGTATATACAGTATATATGTATATATCCTTGAGAAAGGGCCCCAAAACGTCGGAATGAGATGTAAACCTGTTTGAAAAATAAAATCAACTTATTTCACTTCAACGACAGTGAGTGCTGATCCTCTCTCACTTCAACCACAGTGAGTGCTGATCCTCTCTTTACTATGTATATATATATATATATATATATATATATATATATATATATATATATATATAGCAACACCCCTAGGAAATTTCCAACACGAGTATATGTAAAGCAAAAAAAAAAAATAGGTTTATTAATTCCAACGTTTCAGGTCCGTATCAGAACTTTCATCAGGGAAGACAGAACTCATACACAGAGGAATGCTTAAAACAAACTTATGGCGCCAAATGATGTTGCTAGGCAGCCAAAACCCGGAAGTGAAGGAGATACGAAAAAGTGAATGTGTCAGAAACAGAGTATACAGAAAGAGTGTCCCTCCAACAGGCCCGGACTGGCAATCTGTGAGTTCTGGCAAATGCCAGAGGGGCTGCTATAAGGTCCGATAGAAAGTCAGTATTTAGTGGGCTAGTAGGGGCTGTCCGGGCCTCTATATGGGCTGATTGAGCCGCTGTGTACCTGAAAAGCCAGGGCCTATTTTAATTCTAAGTCCGGACCTGCCCTCCAATTACTCGCAAGTGGACAGACCTACTCAGAAACACATTGCTTGACCAAGCTGAAATGAACCAAATCTCTGGGTCTTGCTCTGCCCCAGGCGAGGGGCGTACTGGGGGCACATCCTGCACCCCATCCAAGGTCCTGTAGAGGTGGGGATTGCTCAAAGAGCCAGGGGAGACAGTGGGAAGGAATGGCACTGTTACGCTCCATGAAACACGTCAGTCTGTATCTAAGCGCCTTCAACTTAGCAACACCACACAGCGTTTTGCCATAAGGGTTATCGGCACCGTAGCGCAAATCCATGACTGCCAAAGTGTGTTATTAATAGCAGACGATAAGCCATGCCACCTTTCCTCCAAACCCACAGTTGTGCCGGTGCCGATAGTGAAATTTGCATCTGAATTTAATAACCAGCCCTGCATCATCAGCTTCCATAATAAAGAAACATTATTCTCTTGACAATTAGCAGTGACCCCTAAGCTTGGCTTCTCCCAGAGCATACTGAGCATGCGTGGTGTCACTAAAGATGGCCTTACAAAGTCTAAGATGGTAAGCTCCTGTGCACAATGTTGAATGCCTGGATCAGTACTGTTTCTAGAATTTAAATGATTTATATATATATATATATATATATATATATATATATATATATATATATATATATATATATATATATATATATATATATATATATATATATATATATATATATATATATATATATATAATGATATAACCTGTTTACTAACCATAAACTTAGAATATTAATAGAAAAAGAAAACAGGGTTCACATAAAGTCATGTGGTACATTTTTTACATAGCACCATTCTGTATAAACATTGTTGCACCAGTTAACCATTTACCGTCTGTCTTGTAACAAGTACTATTACATTTTGCAGATGATATACAGTGTATGCTTTTAGCTGGGAGAGATGCTAACTGTCAAGAACTAGCAACAGTTGCCAGATTGACCAGCTATCCAAACATCATTAAAAATGTGCTCATCTGTCCTCTGTTGCTTGCGCTTTCATTCTGTGCCTCCAAGCAGCAAGACTCCTCCGCTGCCACAAAATACTTGCCAGCTAAATCGACAGCAATACTGGGGGGGAGGGGTACATGAATATCTTCAATTGCCAAATATACAGTACAGCAGGTCATTTGGGCAAAGCCCAAACATGGGCTAAGCGGACAGGCTGAGGTCTGGTGCTTAGGGCGGCACCTGATGGAAATAAAGCCCTGCCTGATATATGCTCCCATTGCTGTCATTTGACCAACATTCTGCTGTTATTGAAATATTTTATAAAGCATTTTATAAAACCCATTTGTCATATTATTACAATTTCAGTCGCTTGAACATTTTGGCATTATGCAGTGATATATGTGCTCACAGGTCCCTTTACTAATAATGGCTGTATTCAGAACTACACAGGCTCTTAAAAGATGTTGGGCCCAAATACAAATCTAGTGATAGTTCCTACTGTATATGGTGTTATTTGGAGTGTGAGTCAGTCTCTGTATATTCTTTACATTACTATATTTTTTTCCCTGTAAAAGAGAAACATTCCATGGTTTTATGTAAGGATTTTAACAGACACTGGAAGGGACAAATGTATAGACATACTGTATGTAAAATATTTTACACAAAAAAAAGGAGTAAAAGTTGATTTAAAAGAAAGTAAAAATGGGATTTTGGTTTTTTTGCCTTTACATGCCCTTTTTTACACCACCCAGGGCATGTAAAGGCAAAAAAATTAAATCCCATTTTTACTTTCTTTAATGAAAAAGAAACCTATCTCCAATATACTTTAATTAAAAAATGTGTACCGTTTTTATAAGAAACCTGACTGTATGCAGTGAAATTTTCCCTTCATTTACTGCTGTGAATAGGAATTGTCAGATGGTCCCTAACTGCTGAGCAGGGAAACAATCATACTTATGAACAGCAGGGGGAGCCCCCGCCTTACTTCCCAGCTATGCAGAACTCAAACAGCTTTGTTTATGACAATCCCTAAGCAGCCCAGACCACACTGAGCATTTGCACAGTCTTAGTCTTTCAAAGATTTTTAACAAAGTTACAAGATGGTGACCCCCTGTAGCCAACTTTGAAAGCATAAATTATTTGTTTAATTGGGCTTGTGGTGCAGTAAGTTCATGTTTATGTTTAGTATACAAAATACAGCATTTCTAGCCTTATTCTATTATACATGCCCTTTAAGTGAAGATGTAGGGTTATATCCATACACCACTTTTTTTTTACAAAGCTTTATAAATATGCCCCTACACTGTTGACCAGCGATGGGCAAATTTGTCCCGTTTCACTTTGCCGAAAAAATTTTGATGCCCGCATCAATATTTCCCACCCTATGCGATTGATTCAGTGTGCATAATTGAGCAGGTGAGCTGATTGAGAAACTGAGGGGATTTAAACACAAGCTTTAGGCACCTGACGACTGTTCCCCTAATATTGCTGCCCGAGGCACAGGTCCTCAGGTATGGGATCCATTATCCGAAAACCCATTATCCAGAAAACTCATAAATAAGGAAAGGCCGTCGTCCATAGACTCCATTTTATTCAAGTAATCCAAATAAATCCAATAAAAAATTATTTTCCTTTTACTCTTTAATAAAAAAAACAGCTTTGCAAATCTCCCAACTGTCCCGTTATTTGTAGGACAGTCTCAATGTCCCAATTACAGCTCTGCCTGCAGTCCCAGATTGTTACTGAAATATTTTAAGTTTCTCTTTTATCTCCTGCACTGAACAGCCAGAAAAAGATACAAAGTTTCTGAAGTATAATTAAATAACAGGCTTTTTGGAAGAGAGTCCAGAATACTCAGCACCTGCACTTAGATACATTTGTAAGAATTTAAAGGCATTCTGTCATGATTTTTGTGGTGTACTTTCTAAATGACACTGTTTACACTGCAAATAATTCATTCTTCCAATTAATTGAAGCTTTAGCATTGGTGCAGAAGATCTAAGAGAAACTTGGGGCATTTCAGTAACAATCCCGGCCTGCAGGCTGAGCTGTCAAAATCGAAACTGTACCTTGAAAAACAGGACAGTTGGGAGATATGAAAACGCCAAGAAAGAAAATTTAAAAATAGAAAAGAAATTCAAAGAGAGAACAGAGAAAAAAGTACATATGAAGGTCAATAGTGAAATTAACTTAAAACAACATAAAGAAATGATGGAAAGCAAGATAGGAAGGCTTGGGGAAAAGAAAATAAAGCCAATTACTAGGAACTCAAATAAGAAAGAACAGAGAGAGAGAGAGAGAGAGAGAGAGAGAGAGAGAGAGAGACAGATAGAGAGAGACAGAGAGAGAGAGAGAGAGAGAGAGAGAGAGAGAGAGAGAGAGAGAGAGAGAGAGAGAGACAGACAGAGAAAGACAGAGACAGAGAAAGACAGAGACAGATAGAGAGAGAGAGAGAGAGAGAGTTAAAGAACGGAATGGAGCAGATCATGTAACTAAAACAGAAGAAAGCAACTGATTTGGTATAAGCAAACAAAATGTACATGTATGATGCACCCTATATAATTATGGACCTATTCCCTGGCTATCTTACAAACTTAGACCAAGAATTACCAGTAGCATTTACGCATTTATTTAAAGGAACAGTAACACCAAAAAATGAAAGTGTTTTAAAGTAATGAAAAGATCACGTTTTATTGCCCTGCACTGGTAAAACTGATGTGTTTGCTTCAGAAACACTACTATAGTTCATATAAACAAGCTGCTGTGTAGCAATGGCGGAAATTGAAAAAAGGCTATATGGCCCAGGTTAAACAGTGGAACACAGATAACACCATTATGTTCTACAGAGATTATCTGCTATCTGCTGTGTAACCTGAGCCTTTTCTCCTTTGAATGGTTGCTCCCATTGCTACACAGCTGCTTATTTATATAAACAATAGTAGTGTTTCTAAAGCAAACACAGCAGTTTTACTAGCACAAGGCAACACTGCATTATATTTGAATTTTTATTTTTTGATGTTTATTTTTTGAACTGCATCAGCATTTATGATGATCCACTTTGAGACAGC
This sequence comes from Xenopus laevis, assembly GCF_017654675.1. Lineage (NCBI taxonomy): Eukaryota > Metazoa > Chordata > Amphibia > Anura > Pipidae > Xenopus > Xenopus laevis. The sequence goes on from NC_054373.1 coordinate 133,795,169, forward strand.
CTGGTGTTTTTGAGAAAGTATCATTTAATTTCCTTAGACTGATGGTCTGGTCTATGTGCTCTTAGACCCCATGCTTCAATGGGTGAGTTCACCCCATAACTTCCAGCATATATATTTTTGTACAGGTATGGGACTTGTTATACAGATAATGCTCGGCACCTGGGGTTTTCAGGATAAGGGGTCTTTCTGTAATTTGTATCATCATACCTTAAGTCTACTAGAAAATCATGTAAACATTAAGGGGCAGATTTATCAAAGGTCAAGGTGAATTTTCAAATTCAAAAATTTTTAATTTTGAGCTTTTTTATGTGTACTTCGACTAGGGAATAGTCCAAATTCGATTTGAATTTGAAAAAAATTTGAAAATTCGAAAATCTAAATGTATCATGTATTGTCTCTTTAAATATTCAACTTTGACCATTCGCCATCTAAAATCTGGCGAATTGCTGTTTTAGCCTATGGGGGACCTCCTAGAAAATTTTTATAGTCAATTGGTGGACTTTGAAAAATTTTTGGGGAAAACTTTGATTCGAATTTGATCGAATTCGCTATTACTTTGATTTGTACAATTCAAATTCGCCGAATATGGACCTATTCGATTGAAAACTGACCTATTCAACTAAAAAAACTTCGACTTAATTTCGGTTTGTCTTTTTGAATTCGAATTTCGAAGTTTTTCAAATTCGAAATTCGACCCTTGATATATATGCCCCTAAATAAACCCAATAGCCTGTTTTTGCTTCCAAGAAGGATTAATTATATCTTAGTTTAGATCAAGTACAAGGTACTGTTTTATTATAACAGCAAAAAAAATGGAAATTGTTTTTAAAAATGTGGATTATTTGGATAAAATGGCATCTATGAGAGACAACCTTTCCGTATTTTGGAGCTTTTTGGATAATGGGTTTCCAGATAACGGATCCCATACATGTACCAACATTTTAAAGTTACAAAATCAGAAGTGCATAGTTAGCAGTGGGCAACATGGTGACTTCACAATGTGCTTAGGGTTGAGAACCTATTGCTTGGGGCTTTTATTAATTGTTTGCATACGTTTTCTTTCCCCTTTAAGGTTTATAGAAAATTCTATCTTAGTAGTGAACATGCAAACATCTTATACATTTATAAGTAAAAAAATAATAATAACCTAAATGCACATCTGTCGAGATCAACAAATCCATTCTTAGAATGTACACGTACGTAATATAAACAATAGATTTGGCAATACATCATCAGAAATGCTTTTGTCTAGTCAGAGTCAGATTGAGTTTCATCAAGTGAGAAAGCCAGAAGTGCAGAAAACATAAAATGCAACACATATGAGTGGTGAATGGAGAGATCTGGTTACCAAGGGAAACATAGATTAAGTGAAATGTTTTACAAACGGTGTAATATGAAATCTAATCAGGAGGCTAAATTGATATAGCTCTGCTGAAAAGTTGTCATTGAGAAACAGACAGCAAGGAGACAATACAAATAAGTTGGCAGAAAGTCTATCCCACTTTCTCAACAGCTAAACCTGTATAATATATATCTAAATCTATTTGTGCATTTCTATGTCTCTCTCTCGTTGCATATATATATATATATACGATTTTTTTATTTCTAAATTTACCAGTATGAGATATATACACAGTATATATATTTTTATATAATTTCATATCCACAAATAAAAATCTTTTCGATTTTTAACACATTTGTAAGGGTTTGGGTAGCTGGGATCAGTTTTCCTGGTAACACAGCCCACGGCACAAGCACAACTCATGAGAGTATAGTCTCTTTTTGGCAGTTTATTGTCTCTTGCAGAAAAAATAAACAAAACAAACAATTCAAAATAAAATCCTTGCCACTTAATAGGTCAGTTTTCCTAACTAACCAGGAGAAGGCCTACCGCCTGTCTCCCCAAAACAAAGAACATACAGGAATATATAAAATCCCAAACCTTTGGTGATTTCAATCCCTCTCACACAGGCAGCTTTCCTGTGTCTTTTCCCCAGCCAGGAACTCTCCACTCTGGCTTGAGCTGCCTCTATACAACATTGTTGTCCATGTTTGTAGCCATTTCTCTCTGCTATTTGGATTGATAGACTGGTATGATCCTACATTCATTATGTTATTTAAAGCTATCATAAGACCTCCTCTCTCCTCTATTTCTATTCCTTTTTATTATTTCATTCTTACTTTCTTTTTATATATTGATACTATCCTTTTAACACTTTTAGTAAAAAAGAGAAAAGAGGAGAGCATGAAAATGCTGTGGTTACTTGTTTAATTAACCACCTGAAATACCTCAGTACAACTCAAAACACCCAGGCTGGACTAGCAGTCCCGGAACCACTCTGTTAGGAACCTGGGACATTAATAAGCTCCTTCCTGGACTTTCCCAGGTATCCTAGTAGTGACCTCACCACACATTTTAGATATTTATTGTACTTCTCATATACTATAGTATTGCCAGGTACAGGTCCTGTTATCCAGAATGCTAGGGACCTGGGGCTTTCCGGATAATTGGGATCTTCATACCTTAAGTCTACTAGAAAATCATGTAAATATTAAATAAACCAAATAGGCTGGTTCTGCTTCCAATGAGGATTAATTATATCTTAGATTGAATCAAGTACAAGATACTGTTCGATTCTTACAGAGGAAAAGGAGATAATATTAAAAAAATTGGATTATTTAAATAAAATGGTGTCCATGGGAGACGGCCTTTCCGTAATTCGGTTCTTTCTGGATTCTGGATTTTCTGGAAGGGGTTTCGAGATAACGGATCCCATACCTGTACCAGGTTTATTCTTCATGGAAACGGTCATTTATGGACCATTTGTGGACCATGTTCTAACAACAGTGAATTCCTCTAAAACCTAGGATATAATGGAAAGCAGAGTCCACAACAATTTGGGGCTTATTTACTAAACTCCGAATGCAAAAATCACTTTTAAAAAATCACAAATTTTTTGGAATTTATCAAACCGAGAGGATGGTAAAGTCAGAATCTGAAAATCCGCCATCTCAGACCTGTCGAGGTTGCATATTAGTCAATGGGAGAAGTCCCAATGATTTTTTGATTTGCGCTGGATTTCTGTTTCTGTTACTGTATATCTGTAGCCTTGTCATGAGCTAAGGGGAGCCAAACCAAACATTTGATCTCAAAGGGAGGTCTTAATTTAAAAAATCCAAGGACTACTGGTCTATACTGAGTGATAAATTGAGTACACCTCATTGCTACAAATAAAACTGGGGTCTTGCATGGGAGTCTAGCATTTTGTGGCAGCATTTTCCTTGGGAGAAGTTTTGGAAGAGTCAAGGCCCCCTGAAATTTCCTATCTGTATTTTCTGATGATACTGATGCCTGAGATGCCTGAATGTATCTCACCTGACACTAACCAAATTCTCCTGATTTTGAATTAAGATAATACAAGCTCTTCCAGGCAACTCTTCTTTGTTTAATTGATACTTATGATTTGGACAACAGACTTATATTGTATATAACAATGTTATGAACTTTGCTTAAGACGTGATTTTTGCTCTCTATTTTGTTTACTGTGTGGATTGTTGTCCATGTTTGTAGCCATTTCTCTCTGCTATTTGGATTGATAGACTGGTATGATCCTACATTCATTATGTTATTTAAAGCTATCATAAGACCTCCTCTCTCCTCTATTTCTATACCTTTTTATTATTTCATTCTTACTTTCTTTTTATATATTGATACTATCCTTTTAACACTTTTAGTAAAAGAGAAAAGAGGAGAGCATGAAAATGCTGTGGTTACTTGTTTAATGCCGACCACCAGTACACAATAAACAAGTAACAAGTAACCACAGCATTTTCATGCTTACTGAGTGTTCTCCTCTTTTCTCTTTTACTAAAAGTATTCATTTTAGGAAATTGGTGACCTGAATGAGGAAAGTTGCACCATTATCTTGAACCAAGTGGGCAGTGCGTTTTTGGACACTACAGTATCCCTTTAACCTCCATATATGAGTTCTATCTCTTCATGTGTCTCTTGGAATATATGGTTTAAAATGCTTTTTAATATGCAAAGATTTCTAAAAAAAAAAAAAAAAAAGGATATTAATCATATGATTTCCTGACTGAGCCAGCTATATTTATTGGTGCCAGATGTGTGTAAGTATGCAACATATTTTATAAAACATCCGTTCGAAATGAGGAATGATATACAAAGCCACTTGTGCCAAAATTCCAGAATGCAAATGTACTCAGGAAAATTCAGCAGCTGATCTTAAGTACATCTATTTGCTCATGATATTACATAGGGTAGATTAGGATAAAGATGGTTTAACTCTAAATAGGTTCCAAGGTAGGCATGGTTACTTGGGCTTTTTAATACATACATACCCTTGCTATTGCACCATGAGTAAGTCCCCAAAATTTCCCATGGTATCTATTTTTCGTAGAACATTCCATATCCCCTACTTACCATAGACATAGTCCTTGAAAGCAGTCAAATGAACTTTGAGCATAATCTGACCTGGAGGAGCCTATCTCATGGTTATATATTACAAAAACATATTGTCCTGGACATCATCTGTATACTCACTGGAGAACCTAGAAACTCCTACACACTCACACAAGATTTATCATTTACTATTAGCAAAGCAACTAGTATGTTATATCTGATATTGCCTTAGACTTCAGGGCAGACATTTGTCCACCTGATTACATTATATATTATACTTATTTTAGTATAATAATAAACTTATTGTGGGTTTTCACCACATGCATTGAATGTCTAGAGTGCAATAGTTGTGAATGTGTTTTTTGCATGGTTTATTTCTATTATACCCTGCATTGCCCCTTTATTGTTATGTTATAACTAGATGCATCCTGAGGAAATTATGTCAAGTTGTATTTTTTTTTCATTTGCATTTTAGCTGTAGTGAAGTGACTGGGGAGTCCAGCCTTAGCAGCTACTCCTGCATAGCAGAGAAAGCACAAATGCAATTCCTGTCTACATACAAGAATGGTTTTCATACAGGTTCTACTCACATGTAAGTTTTCCAATATCCTCCCAATGGTAGTAACTCTCAAATGTTCGATCCAGTGAGATCACAGCACTGGTACTATGACAGTTACATTGGTCACCTGGATATCTTGCAATTGGAACACAGGCTCCATGTTTCTCCTCCAGACCAAGGTCATCGGATAACCTTACATTTTGGATAGTTACTCTAGGACAAGCTGCATGTTGCTCACGAGCTACTGGTTGGGTATCACTGATCTAAGACATTTGAAATGCAAAGAATATCCTTTGTTTTGAACGTACACAAGTGTTTCAAAGGAATACTTTAGTTGTAGTAGTTGCAATAGGAGCACATTTCATTCTGTGATGCATCAAATGTTTTTCCTCATTGAGCAAGCACTTCACTTTTTTCTTTTGATTTATTTGCTTTCAACTAGATTTTGCTTTCATATCCACAATGTCCTGCCTGGTTAGTATAAATTCAATCACCAAAGTTTTCTTTACATCGTTTTTCTTCAGACTTATTTTGGTGGACTTTAAAACAGATCAGACAACTTGAAATCTGAAGCATAAAAATCTTGTTTTCTGTGAAACCATTTTTCTATATGACTTTACTGTTATGGGTGGTTTACACAAACGATTTTCTCCATCTGTTTCTCTCAGCTACCATTTAAAATGACAATTCTAACCAGAAAATTGTCTGTGTCAGCTAATTAGATACAGAACCATTGCATTCAATAGAATCAGCTGAGCTGTTGTTTTGCTTGGATCGGTCAAGTTTTGTGGAAATTCGAAAAATTGTTTGTTTTGAAAAAAGAAATGGATCAGTTTCTAAATGCATGCATACGCATTTCCAATTATTAAAAGCAGATGTGTAAGCAAGACCTTATGAACAGATTGGCACTGAATAAGGTGCTCCTTGATATATTAATTAATTGTATTTATTTTAATTACAACTTCTCCTATTATTCTCCATATTTGACTCCAAAATAATAACACAAGTGAATATTAAAGCATAAGATCTAAACTTCTCAGAAAAAATTAGAAAAACATTCAATTTAATGCTGAAAAAGGGATGGGACATCTTCATGTCACTTTCTTTTCCCAATCAATTGCATGCAACCAGACAGCTCCTTAGAAAGATGGAGTTTTACATATTTTGATGTCAGTATTCTTTTAGGGGCAGATTTATTAAGGGTTGAGTTGTGTTTTCCACAAAAAAATCTAGTTGTTGAGGGTATTTTTGAGTCAAAAAAAGATTATTTGGGTTAAAAAATACTCTTTGAGTTTTAAAAAAAACCTAGAATTTTTCAAGATGTATTATACCCCGATCCTGGAAATAGCTCAAATACAAAAATACACCATAAAACCTGTTGAAGTCATGTAGGAGTCAATGGCAGAGGTCCCTTAAACCATTTGAAGATGCTAATAGCCTTCATGATGTTCAAGCTTTTTCCGGTGGGTTTCACTCAAAAACTCTATCGATTTGAGGTTTTTTTCTATGAAAACTCGATTAATTTGAGTTTTTGGGTTGTTAATCCTGAACTCGCTGATTTTAGTTTTTACCATTAAAGTTTTCTCTTAAATTAGGAACCATTCGAGTTGTGAGTTCATTCGAGGTCTAAAAAAGCTCACATAACTCTAAATTTCGACTTTAGATAAATAATGCCCTTAATCTCAGTACTCCAAATGCCTACTGAAGCACAGACCCATTTACATTTTGAGTGGGAATACCAAGTCTTAAATTAAAGCTAAATTTTAAAACCTGACATATATAAAAAAAATGCTAAATATAGAATTTGCAATTTACAGGAGATATATCTGGATGGCTACACAAGCCAGGCTTGCAGTATGCATATAAATTAGATCAGGGATGAACATTTTTTTTTCTCATATGTGAAGGGTTTTTCCTTTCTCTGTAGTCAGATTATCCAATAGTTTATCCAAACTGTCAAACAGTCTTCCTGGTTCAAAGGGCATAGCAATTAAAGAATATTTTTATTTTATTTTTTTTGCACCAGAAAACATGCCCATGGCATTAAAATTCCTCCATCTCTTTTTGTTTTGCCAAGAAAAAAAAAAAAATTTTTTGCAGTAGGAACAACTCTCTATTGACTCTAACACATTGGCAAAAAACTGAAAATTTTCCCACAGTTTGGCAATTTTTTCAGCAAAGCAAAACAGGGAAGTTTTGCTAATTTAACAATTACTTCATGATTACTCATTGGGGTCCAATGTGTTCAGGCTTAAATAAAAAGTTTTTTGAAAAGTAAAGGTCCAGTTTTTAAAAACTGAGTTTTTAAACCTTTGTTCTAAAAGTAAGTTTTTAATACTTAGCTTTAAAATCTGGATACCTTTCATTGTAAATATTTATTTGTTAACATTAAAAATTAAGATTTTAGTGTTTTTCGTTTAAAGGCATTATTTATAAAACTAATCTCATGTAAAATCTTAATTGTGGAGGTCTGAAACGAGATTAGATCAGATGAACACAGTTTGTATGTACAGGAAGCAGCAGACATCCGTGAAATTAAGCAATTGACCCTGTAGCCTGGGTATATTAAAGACTGTATTTTAAAGGAATACAGCTGTTCTATTAACAGTGAGTAATACAAGTATGAGACCTGTTATCCAGAAGGCGTGTGACCTGGGGTTTTCCAGATAAGGTTTTTTTTTAAATCTAGTAAAAAATAAATTTAACATGAAATAAACCCAATAGAATTATTTTGCCTCCAGTAAGGATTAATTATATATTATATATTAGGGTCAAGTACAAGGAACTGTTTATAAATACAGACAAAAAATCATTTTTAAAAATGGAATTATATAGGAGATGGCATTCCCATAAATATATATATATATATATATATATATATATATATATATATATATATATATATATATATATATATATATATATATATATATATATATATATATATACTGTCCTTAGTAATAGAGAGAAAAAATTAGGGCGTCATGAAAAATATAAATGCCATATATTACTCCACATATATTCATTTAACATATAAAGAAGTCTTTGTCCTTCCCTGAAGGATGAAAACTCAAATTCAGTAAGCTAAAGCTAGATTGAAGCCTCACATGATGCAATAAAATCTAAAATTTATATCTAAAGGCCACAAGGGTACCACAGCTCTACAGATATGAATTTTATTATAAAGTATATTGAAAACATTAAACAATGTGTTTTCTATGAGATATTTGAGATGATATTTTGCCACCATTGTGTCTGGCATTTAACCACCACGTTCCTGAATGTTGACCAGGTCTTGACATCTTTTTGAATTATTTAGTTACTTGCCATGTCTATGATATAGAGACAACAGTGATTGTATAGGTTATATGGATACACCAGTGTTTTGTCCATTTGATTAAAATCCTGAGATCAAACTTAAAAGATTTGTAAAGCCCAAATTGTGTTTTGTAAAGTGGAATACAAGCTATGTTTTTATAGTATCTATCTATATGACTATGGGAAAATCTTTTGGTTTTTATTGGTACACTATCTCATGTTAGTTGGCTGACCATATCTCCTTTGCTCAGTAGACATAAACTTGCTAGATTCTTGTAAAGAGATAAGTGTATATACGGGGATGCTGCTAAGTTAGCCAGTTAAACTGGTAAAGCACAGCTTAGACAAAACTGAAACTGAAGGCTGTATCTGTAGCACTTTTATAGATATATTAATTAGGGACAGATTTATCAAGGGTCGAAGTGAATTTGAGGGAATTTTCGAAGTAAAAAAATTTCAAAATTTGAAGTAATTTTTTGGATACTTCAACCATCGAATAGGATACTATGACTTCGACTTAGAATCAAAGTTAAATAGTTTGAATATGTAGCACACCCGTGAGTGTACTTTTAGCTGTGGATTACAGCTATGTGTGATAGGTTATAACTGCTTGAGATGTGCCCTGGACCCCCAGTGTACCCGTGCAACTCCCGGTACCTGGTGCAGTTCGATGCAGCAGAAATTCAATCTAACACGGTTACTGTGCAATCAAATGTAACTGGTTTATTGGAAAAATGGAAATAGCAGAGGGATCAATCATGCCATAGGCTCTTCAGAAGAAACAGACAAATCCTGATGCACAGTGTTCATACACCAATAAGTAAAGTCAGTTAACAAACCACTCTCAGAGGATTTTTTACTGGATCTCACCCTCTCTCACTAGGTGATAAATCCCTCTCAGTGGGCAGTCCTAGTGCTACAAATATTCGACCATTCGATAATAGAAGTACTGTCTCTTTAAAAAAAACTTCGATTTCAATACTTCGCCAAATTAAACCTGCCGAAGTGCTATGTTTTCTACGTTTTTTTAAGTCGAAGAAAAATCGTTCGATCGATGGATGAAATCCTTCGAATCGTTCGATTCGAAGGATTTTATCATTTGATCGAACGATTTTACTTTGGGGCAGATTTACTAAGCGTCGAATTTCGAAGTTAAAAAAACTTCAAAATTCGACCCTCAAATTGAAATCCTTCAACTTCGAATATCGAAGGCGAAGGATTTTTCACAGAATTTAGCATTCAAATGATCGAAGGAAAACCATTTGATCGAGCGATTCAAACGATTTTAGCGTACAATCGAAGGATTTCCCTTCGATATACAAAAACTTAGAAAATGGTTGTAGAAGGTCCCCATAGGCACTTTGGAAGGTTTAATTTGGCGAAGTATCGAAGTTGAAGTTTTTTTTAAAGCGACAGTACTTCGATTATCAAATGGTCGACTATTCAAACGATTTTTACTTCGAAAAAAAGTCGAATTAAATTCGAAGTCGTATTATTCTATTCGATGGTCGACGTATTGAAAAAATGACTTCGAAATTTGAACTTTTTTAACTTCGAAAATTCACTCGAACCTTAGTAAATCTGCCCCTTAGTGTACTCTATAGTTAATTTCTAATTTTTTTAGCAAATGATGAGTTTAAGGCTTGAGATTGCTTTAAGGCAATACAGCATTAACTTTAAGCCCAACGCATCCGATAAGGCTCTTTGAGAAAAACATGTGTTTGGTTTAATTATATGCTATTAGGCTGTGTAACAATTGCTAGGTATTTTCTGTATTTGTGTCAGATATCCAGTATGTGGTTCTTGAAGTTTAATTTCCAGCAAATGTTGACAGCCAGCGACAGCTGAGGGGTACTTCAACATCAGTTAAATGGCATCATGATGGGCATCGCAAATATTACCAAAGTCATGGCATAAATGCATTGCAGGGGCACCACTTGTTTCTTGACAGCATGGAGTCTTGTAATAACACTGTTGTTTTGCATATATTATGATATAAACATTTTCTATTTCTATCTCTGGCAGTACAAGCAATGGCTCCATAGCTGGCATCCCTCCGATAATCCCTATTGGTCATTAAAAGCCATTTATTTGACTGTGCATTATGAAATGATAATGGTTATCATGTTTATGCCCTGGTGACTCATATTTACAGTAAAAGGGCACATTTTTATGACAGTAATTGGCTTAAGGTAGCAGGAGAGATATCAAAAGCTAAGAATTGTGCAGTGTCCAGGATATTTAGAGGCATAAACCAAACTGAAATACAAAACAAAATAAAACGTGCAATGATTGTGCATTTTCTATAATTACATAAGGGCAATTAAACGTTCCAAGTGTAGCATTCATTTTGGTAACCTATGTGCAATAAATGCAAAACATATACATAAATAATCCAATAACAATGGTTTCATGGCAGTTAAACTTCTTTACACACTGGATCACTAACATTCCATGAATATTTAACTACTTTGTATGAATAATTTACAAATACATGACATCTGTAAAAGGGACTTCTGTGATCTTAAAGAGGAGTATGTTAAACAATAACATGTTTTCTTTTCTTTAGAAAAATCAAACACAATACTCAGGTTGATATAACTTGAGACTTTAAAAAAAATATATATATATATATATATATACACCAACGGTAAAATGAATAATGAATAACCGTAAACTTTGCATGTACTCTACACTGTGCATATGTCATTCATAATGCCTGTGTTTAATGATAAGATGTAAAAGATAATTTTTTGTTCTAGTAAATATAAACTACTCAGTTTTACAGTCACAGCTCTAAGTTGAAATTTTAGGGGGAGCCACAAAGAAACGGTAAGCTATTTGCCCTATGGAGGAATATATTTTCCTATAATAGGCAATCATGATTTTCTGTGTTGCTCTAGAGAGAAAATCACCAACTCGCTTGCAGCATACAGGACGATGGCCAGAAAAGGAAGGGGGCCACACCATTCTTCAACTACACCAGGATTAGATCATAGTAAAAATGCATCAATTAAAACCTTTTGTTTAAATAACACCTACCAAATATTTCAGATAATTGAGACCTCAACAAACATTTTTCTCATGTATCTTTCAATACAGCCACTTCAGGGATCAATTTCCACATCTTCACGGCTTCTCTGAAAGAAGCTAAATTCCTTTTTGCACCTCCTTTATTCCAATCTCAAGAGGTTGCCCTCAAGTCCTCTACTGATAAATAAGACATTATGGAATTCATTGTATGGTCCCTTTGTTTATTCATACATGTTTATACATTGAGATCATAACCCCCTTAAGAGCCTTTTCTGCAACTAGTTGAGTTCTCTATTCCCTTTTGAGTACAGGAAATTTAACTACACTGCATATTCTTAATCTAGGGGGGGGGATTATTCTCTCCCTGTGTTGATTCAAAATCCCTTTTAATAGGAAAATACCTTGCTGGTCCTGGCTGGTATTGCTTTCAACAGCTAAATGTAATATCTACAAGTCCCCCTAGGTCCTTCTCCGTCACAGAGTCAGCTATTTACATCAAGGTTTTGAGTACCTTGCATAATTTTAAATACCAAGTGCAAAATTATATATTTATCTACATGGAATCATATCTGCCACTTCAACACACATTACAGGTTTGTACAGACCCTACTGCAATGGATGGATTCAATTGATCAGGACTATTTATACATATTAGTCAACTGTAAACTGGAGGTGTTGCAGGGAGTAAGTCACCCTGAAAAGTTACAGTTGTTCAATTGTTTTAAACACAGACACAAATAAAAAAAATGTTGGAGTCATATTTTTATGCCTACAGCCACCATGACCATGTAGCACCTTTCTTACTGTTTAATGATAATTGTCAGGCTTTCTTCATCCAAGTCAAGCATTATGGCAATTGCCACTATGTATAAAATAACCTTTGACCTCATATTTCTGTATTTATTGCAGAAGTGATGTGTGACATAATTTAGGGGGCAGCCCAAGGTTGTATGCACAAAGGTAAATATGCAGGGAATGGATTCTGTACTTTTTTTTTTAAGGTAAAATAAATGAAGCTTAAGGGTAATGTTCCATTACATTCTATAAGTAAAACTGGAGTGTGGAAGCTTCCATAGTGTTCCCATTATTATTCTGTCACACTTATGCATCTATTTCCCAGCTGAAGGACAAATTCCATATCCTTATGAAAGAAGAAAATATTCACAGGATATAAATACTGCTATCTAAATATCTCTTTGAAGAATCTGGCAGAATTTTCCACCACCATATATTATTAAGGCCTGCAGAAAAGGTTGCAAATTCATAACAGCTTTCTGACATTCAGTACTGTACATTTTGCAGCAATAAACCTTGCACTTAGCAGGTTTTTGGCAAGCTATTCTCCAACTCTTGTGTTGATGTTGCATAATTTTCTACAGCAGATTTTCCTCTGTATAGTAATTGGCTCCCAACAACCACAATTAGAGATTTCAAAATGAGAGAGAGAAGAAAATGAGGAGTCTCTGCAGGCACAAAAAGCTCAATAAAGTATATGATGGGTAGAGGTTAAGACATACACTTGGGGTTATGTAAGTTGACACTGCAGGGAAACTTATTAGCATTGGTGGGGTTGCATTTTTTTTAAATCACGTTGATAAGGCTGCAAATTATACACAGCTCATTAAAATATGTATTGCTTTCTGACATGCTTAGCCATTTATACAATGATCTGACGCATCTTCTGTCTTATTTTAAGCAAGAACATGGACATAATTATGTTCCATAAATTCCATTCTGCTGCAAGAACTAACGTGCATGAGAAATGCTACGTGAGGAACAGTTTTTCCCCTTTCTTTTAATATAATGCACTGAATGGCATGGGTTATATACATTTGCTTAAATTGTTCTGCAATGAAATATTGTCAGACATCCGAAGTGCAATGATTCAAGACAACAGTTCACCTCTCGAATCGTTCTTATGCATACACATTTTCTTGAGTCTGATTCACTGTAAGCAGCGTGCAGTCTAATTATATGCACAGTGCACATCAATGAACCTGGATCTGTAGCTGCTTACCTGCATAAAATATCTTATGTGCTAGAGCTTGTACGGAAGTGTAGGAAAGAAAGGATTGCAAAGAAACTTATATAACCTGGAAAGACCCTACTATAAGTGAGTTAAAAGTAATATAGAAATAAACAAAAAACAAGAGCAACTGAGACTCAATTATATTTTTTACTACAGGAGGAGTACAATGTCTTGGCACTATTTTATCACTGAGGCATTGGCCAATAAAAAATAAATGCATTTTATTCTTACTTTTATTTTTACTTTAATTGCTGCAGTTAGAGACAGCTTTCCTTATAGCACATGATTCCGCAGGTAGTGTAGCTACAGCAGCAATGTAGGCATTCACCATTCAATTAAATCATGAAGAATTCTTCAGGCATAGAAAGGTGTTTGTGGAATATAAACAGTTCTATAACGCCACAAACACCCAGGAGAATAAAACTGAACTACGCAAGCTTTACTTCCTTGATTGGGATTTTGACTTTAGCTTGAACTGAGAGGCTTTTGTACACATCAGGGCTGAATGACATTGGCTGAAGGTAATCCCATCTGTCTCTGTCTAGACAGTTCTCGGCACCAGTTTGCATTGCTCCCTTTCACCGCTTTGTTGGAGTTTCTTGCACTATCCAGACATTTGACAACAAAATCTATTACTGATCATGCCACAGTGTGTGTCTGAATATGATTGAAAGCTGCACATTAAAGCTATATGCTTAAGTTATACTGCACAAACAACACTTTATATGAAGCCCGTAGCACAGAATTTTGTGACTCTTATTAAATGTGTAATGAAGTGATCAGACATATGGGAAGTTTGCTTACTTATTAAAATGATCCTAAAGTACAAGGCACGGTTCAGTTGGCACTACAAGTCTACGACTTAAAGTTGCTGTTTTCTATGTTTTATGTTGCGAATGATTAGCTTTAATAAGCTAAGTAGGTTATTTTCAGGTCTTGGAACACATCCTATTCAACAGAAGCAAATTGGCTGAGACAAGTTTTGTATAAAGAAGTAACAGTCACATTTATCACTATGAATAACCTGAGAGAAGATTAGAACAAAATAGTATTTTATGTAGCATAAACCAGAAACAATTAGAAGAGTCTAAATGAACTATATAATTGTATTTTAAACTGTGATTATTTATTATTCAATGCTTTGCCAAATCACCATTGATTTTCATTGTGTGTTTTCTTAATGACTAAAAAAAGGAGGAGGGGTAACAAAGCAGCAAGATATGTCATTCAAAAATAATACAAGGTATCTGTATGTTGACACCAGCCCTTAATAAGTTCTGTAAATCTGTTTCAGTGGAGTGGGCTGCTTAGTGAATTTCTTAGAGCCACTTTAAAGGGCAGTAAACCTTTTTGTTCAAAATGAGTTTAATGAATAAGGCTTGTGCTGAGGATACTTTTTTGTCTTTTGTAAATCTATGCTGTTTGTTATTTCTTGAGTTATACAGGGAAACTGACGTTTATACATGTTTGGTCATTCCCAGGTAGGTTATATTATATTATATTATATTACCACTGCACATACCCCCCCCCAAAGTAATGTACTCAGGCCCGGATTTGTGGCAAAGCCACAAAGGCATGGACCTAGGGCGGCAAATAATTTGGGACAGCATTCCTCCCCCACAGCAAATTATTTTTCAGGTCCCCAAAATGTTTAGAGGTTGACTTGTTTCTACAATATTTATTGAAATTGTATATGAATTAGGGCCTCATGGGGCCCCTATACCTCCTGGGCCCCCCTGCAGCCGCAGGGTCTGCTTCCTCTATAGTTACGCCCCTGCTCCCGGCTGCTTGCTAAAGAGCACTGGGGATCAGGGCAGCCATCAGGAGGGGACTGGGGGGAGAGTTGTAGGGGGTCCCTAGGGTAAGGGGGACCCGGCCACGCCACACTTACTTGATTAGCCAGGCCCCCCATCTTTCTGAGAGCTGCTGACTTCGTGAAGGCATGGACGTTTAAGGGTCCCTGGCTACCAATTTTCTTATAATGTGGGGGGGGGGCTAGCCACCAATTTTGGCCACCAATTTTTTTTTTCATGCTGGGTCCTAACCACCAATATTTTTTAATGGGGGGCCCTGGTCACCAATATCTTTTTATTTTTTATTAACATGTGGGAACCCTAGCCACCAATATTTTTTGGTTTTTTAACTGTGTGGTGGGGGGCAGACCTGTGGGGTGGGGAGGGCGGACCTGTAGGTGGTGTTTGCGGTGGTGCAGCCCAGGGGGCCCAGGAAATTTTGTCGTATGGGGCCCTGCGATTTCTGATGGCGGTCCTGCTGGGGATACACAGCTCTGCCGTATACGATTGCGCGGGTGGCGGGCACTAGGGCTGTGTGGTCGCGCCACTGACGAGCGCTAGGGCCGCGCCACTGACGGCGCTAGGGCTGCGCGGCCTAGGGGCGCCCAAGATCCAAATCCAACCCTGAATGTACTTCTGATTACCTGTAAGACAAAACAGTCACAAAGGGCAACTGACCAGGGTCATTTTTACAGAGTTTACTATCACTTGTTTAACTAGCTCAGTTAATTAATTGTAACATGGTAAGTTTGAAAGCAAAATAATTCTTTATAATGAAAATTAGCTAGGAAATGTGTTGTTATTCTTAATTAAAAGCATAAGCAGAATACAATTTCAGTATAGGTTTTATTTATTTTGCTTCTAAAAGTGTATGTAGTTGTATACTGCCCCTTTAAGGAACTGGTGTGTCCAGGGTAAAGAACACAGCCCTTTATACCACATGAGCCCCATTACAGACAAAAAAAATTACAGTTCTGGCCATATGGTTTTCCATTAGGTTTATTTATATAGTTTAATACTGAGTTTCTGTAGATTTTCTACAGTGCATGAGCAGCCAATCAGGACACATATGGAAGCCAAACTATTCCCTTTTCTAATCTGTATCTGATTGTACATCAAGCAGTGTTGCACTCTGTGAAAAAACTCAATGAACACTTACACAGGAGTAATAACAAGTAGTAAGTTAATGGGGAGGATATTTGTACCAATTTGGAATGTCTTGTTAAATTTTCAGTGGGTACAGCAGTTAGAATTGATAATTTCCTTTGCATGGCATTGGGTTTGTCCAGGCCCAGGTCGCTTGTGTGGTATTTTCCATTAATTGCAAGTCTCTTTTGGTTTTCTCTTCCCTTTCAAATATATATTGATATGTTAACCAGTTTCTAACTAGGAGCAGTAGCACAGAGCAGAGCAAAATATTTTTAGGGCTACCCAAACTTTTAGAAAATAAATCATCTGTTTTGAATCGAGGCATCATTTAAAATTCCACTGGCCCAGAATAGCTGCAGAGTCTCTTTTTCTTATTGTTATACATCTGGTTGGGAAATCAGATTGTAGGTTCTGCTGGTACAGAGTCCAGTGTGCAAATGATTAACTTCTTCTTCTAATGCAATATAAGGTATCTTTTAAATTGATCATTTTTTAATAAAATGTGTGATTTATACTACCAATTATTCTGTAAATTATGCTAATTTATTTGTAATGACTCACTACCGGTTAAAAGAGACTGAAGAGTAGTGCTTGCATTCACCCTGAGGAAGTATAAATATACAAAACGCGTTGGGCTATTTATCTATTGTTAATAAATTTCTATTATGTATTGAATCAAGAAGGAGTCCCCCTTGCATAATATCGCTACCAATCTGCTAACTTACTCATATGAAACTAGTAAGTAAAGGTTTCGCAAAGTTTGGAGAAACACAGAGAGCCCACACGGAGAGAGACTGAACCGGCATCCATCCTCCCTGCTATCAAGAAACCAACGCTTGAAATACCGCTTCGGAAAGAACAACTGGAAAGTACAAACCATAAACTTCTAAATATGTGTTTTATCGTTTCCATTCTGCAGCTCTTTACCGACAGGTCAATCCAATAATCCGGAAAAGAAGAAAGAAACAATCCTAAATGCGGTTTTATCGTTCCTACCAAAATGTGAGTAGGTTTTAAGGCAGTGCTGTCCAACATATATGGTACAGAGGGACATAATTTTTCTAATCTACATGGTGGAGGGCCGATAATGGAAGTCAGTGTTAGCCACTCCCTGTTTTTAGACCACACCCACTTTAAACCACATCCATGTTACCACAAGTCCAAGTCCACATTAATAGCACACCAAAAAAACAGATGGGTGGTGCTCACTGCAGGAATCAGGGCCGGAACTAGAGGTAGACAGAGTAGGCAGCTGTCTAGGACACCATCATTGAGGGGCACACTTTTAATGGGTTTTTTATACTCTTTTTTTTCAAGCGTTTATTTAATAATTTGTTTCAGTAATCATGGTCACTCAGTCAGGTGGAATCCCCCTCCTTCACCCTCTCCCTTTTGCAACAAGTAATAGCTACTTCTGTGCAGTGCGGCAATGCAGAGCGACATGCATATATGCGTCAATGATGTCACTGATGCGGTTGGGTGCCAGAGAGAGGCAGAGAGCTGGCGGCCTACTTGGAGTGGCTCGCGCTTGCTGCTCTGAGCTTTGCACAGTTGCACTGAACTGAAGCCATTCTTTCTATTACTGTGAAAGTGTGAAGCTTCCAGCTGGCACAGCCAGGTACAGATTTGGGCCGGGCCATATATTTGCTGTTGCTGCTGGGCTGAGCGATGGCACAGGTACATAAATACTTGGGGGCAATGTGATCAGATACATTTTTGGGTGCTGCTGGCACAGGTAAAGATTGGTTGCAATATGATGGCTGCAGGAGGGCTGTATGATGGATGGCTGCTGAGCGAGCTGGTACAGGTATGGGGGGGCAGTAAAATGGATGGCTACTGGCGCAGGTATGGGGGGCAGTATGATGGATGGCTGCTGGGCTTGCTGGTACAGGTATGGGGGGGCAGTATGATGGACGGCTGCTGGCACAGTTACAGGGGGGGCTGTATTATGGATGGCTGCTGGGCTTGCTGGTACAGGTACACGGGGCAGTAATATAAATGAAAAAGTGTTATACATTTTCTTGCTTTCTTTATTTAAAAACCATCATTGTAAGGAGGGAAATTGTAATGCAGGACGGGGGAGCAGTTAATCTCTGAAGTGATACTTTTTAAATCTTACAAATGGTAAGCAGAACCAGCAGGCAGACATTGATGTGGAGGGCCACATAAGGGGGGTCGCGGGCCGCCAGTTGGACCTTTCTTCTTTCTAGGAAACGGCTAATTCTCAGTAGCGTGTTTATCTTTGTTTGACAAGGTATGGGATCTATTATATGCACACTGTTCTGTATCAATAAAGTTGCAATATAAGAAAATGTCAGTAGTCATATGCAAAGGTGTTTAGTTCACATTAGGGGATGCTGTAGACCAGTGGTTGGGACTTTTTGATTAAAACAAAGGTTTATAACAAATGTGATCCTAAATAACTTTCAAACCATGCTGAAGTATTTAGAAAAGCAAATATGTATTCTACTAAAAACTAGCTTGCCCCCCCCCAGCCATTTCTCTGGAATCCCTAGAGGGGCTAACCCAACAGTTGTGTATCAGTGATTTAGAGCATCCCCAGCTAATTTAAAGTGAGAAGTCCTCCAGTGTCTTCATTGAAGTTGAAAGCTCTTATAGTATCTACTTGTCGTGGACATTTTAGACAAATCTCACTTTTGCTCAGGTGGCCTCACGCTGGGTATCCATCACTTAATTATCACTTAATTGTCCTCTAGTATCTAACTATATGCTTGCCCTTAAGTATCTGAATATTAACGATCCTATTATGAAATTGGGTGGGACTGACCTAAGATTAAAGAAGAGACCTATGAGGCCTAGGTATAATTAAAGGGATTCACAGTAAATATATTATTATTATTATCAAGTATTTTTTGAGTGACAACATATTGCGCAGCGCTGATATCAGTCTTTTGTAAAAAAAACAAAAATGAAAATACAAATGTAGGTTACTTATTAAAAAGTATGGTCTAGCA
Source organism: Xenopus laevis (assembly GCF_017654675.1). NCBI lineage: Eukaryota > Metazoa > Chordata > Amphibia > Anura > Pipidae > Xenopus > Xenopus laevis. The sequence goes on from NC_054373.1 coordinate 133,814,448, forward strand.
TAGACTAGTTATGGACAATTCAGCCAATTCTGTACAGGATAAGGACAGTCAACAATTACAGTAGAAAGGGGGAAAAGAAAACTTTACTTTATTAACTTTATTATTATTATTTAACTTTATTAACTTACCCATATTGTAACCAAACGTCCAAAATTTAGTGCTTATCGGCTGCAGTCTATAGGGCCTGTCTAAGAGGCCAAGATTGTTGGGATATAGCCCCCAGTTCACAGGGCACATATATCAGGTACACAAAATATATCTCAAAAAACTCTACATTTAAGTTAAAAAGTTAATTTCTATTTAACATAGAATTAAAATAATTGGCATACAGACCAATTAATGCCCCGCCTTATGCGTTTCATACCCACTGGTACTTATTCATAGGTATTAAATAAAAATTAACTTTTTAACTAAAAGAGTTTTTTAAGATATGTTTTGTGTACATAGTAAGCAAACATCACTGAACACTTTCTGTCAGTCCTCATACTTTCTACCCTACATTTTTAGTTTAATTTTTAAAAATTTCTTAGCATCATGTCTAATTGCTTCTTCCTTATAGAGGCAGACAACCTGGATACAAGATTTCACGATCCTCTGATATTTAATTAAAAATAATCCAAAATAATGGAGGAATAACTGGCTACATAAACAGTAGTAATTACACACACACACACTGTTTCAGGATGAAACAGCACACCATATTCTTGAATCACCAAATGTTTATTGAATCATCACTTCTGCATCCAAAATTTCAGCCCTCGTTGGGGCCTTTATCCTTGATAAAGGCCCCACAATTGACAGAACTTGAATCACTTCTTTCCATTGGCCTTCAATCTGGCCGGCTTGGCAACTCCACTTTTCTTTTCCTCTGTACTGAATTTCCAAAGATTCCTTTCATCTACACTATACCTAAAATACATAAATCTCTCACTTGTCCCCCTGGACACCCTATCATATCTGCAGTGGGATATTTATTTCAACCTGTGTTAACTTTTTTAGATCACTTTTTTACAACCACTGGTGCAATCAATGGAATCCTTTTTACAGGATAGCACACATTTAATTAAAGTGCTCAGTGACCTTACTGTCCCTCCTAACACTCTGCTGGTTTCCCTTGATGTGAGCAGTCTATATACTATCATCCCACACAACACTGGTATTGCCTCAGTCAGACAGGTATTGATAAATGCAAAACATCAACACCCTTCCTTTGCACCTTACTGGACTTAGCCCTGTCTCACAATTATTTTTAGTTTGAGGATAAGTTACAAATAGCCAGAACTACAATCGGTTCAAATGTTGCACCTTCCTTTGCCAACCTCTATATGTGGCAATATGAGCAATCTCACATATACTCACATATTGGTGAGAAGATCACTTTCTTTAAGCGATACATTGATGATTGCTTTCTACTGTAGCAGGGTACGGCTGATGAGTTAGGTGACTTTGTTCAAGCTCTCAATGACCTCCCCATACCAGTTAGATTCACAATGGAGTTCATTGATAGGTGGGCCTGGTGGGGTTCATTTGTATCTGAGTTTTAATGCTAATTTAAATAAAATGAAATTTTTTTACTGAAAAAAGCCTTGGGACAGTTATCTTTGGATAAAGGAATTTCTTGTATGTTATTGCCTGAGAACTGGGGCGAGTCCCTTGGGCTTAATTAGATGGAAATCAGATGTGGACTCCCAATTGATGTATAATAATTCATTGATAGCTCCTCACATTTCCTCAATTTAGAGATTTTCAAGAATGGTGACAGATTAGGTACTACACTTTTCCGTAAACTTACGGACCATAATACCATACTCCAAGCCCAATTCCTTCATCCTAAATCCACCTCCAGGGGGTCTTGTATTCACAGTTTCTTCGGGTGATCAGAAAAAAAACTTGGACCTTTCAAGAGCCCGTGAACAGCTGCTAGTGATGGCTCATCGCTTTGAGGAAAGAGGATACCACCAGAATGAGATTGCATGTCAGATGGATAGAGATTCCCACATCACACAACAGGATTTGTTGTTTTCAGACTCCACCAATAAATGTTGGAACCATCACTGATTTTTTCCAATATTTTTCTACCAAAAGCCCTGCTTTCCGTAAGGCTATAATGGACAGATGGGAGATTGTGCGGACTGATGACTCCTTGCCCTTTACCAAGATCAACAAACCAGTTGTTGGAGGGCCAACAATCTAGGAAACATCTTTATGGTTAAAGATTTCCCTCCCCCGCCCAAACCTGGTTCCTGGCTGGGTAACCTGGCAAAGCCTGGGTACTGGTTGCTTGACGTGCAGTGGGATGGTCCAGGGTTTGGTTTTTATTCACCCCCGCGCTGGGGCAAAATTCAAGATTAAGAAACTTACATGCACAAGTACTCATGTGGTATATCTGGCGTGAGGCACGTGTGGTTTGGCAAGGTTAGCTCTATGTATCGTGAAAGAATGAACAATCACAGGTGATCAGGACATTAATTAGCACTGGACAAGCCTTGCAGCCAATTGCTAAACATTTTTTGGTGGCCTGACATTCATTGCCACAATTTTGCCACATGATCATTGATCACATCTCCCCTCCCCAAGAAGGGTGGTAATAGGGATGTAGCTCATTTGAAATTGGAGTCTTTTTGGATACTGTTGCAGTATGGGGACTGAATGAACTCCTCCCCTTATCTTTGTTTATTTGACTTTCATAGTAAGTGAAAATGCCTGCCGATTCTGAACCAACGTTGCTTCGACCAGACACTCCACCTCATCTATAGCTTCCCACTCTGCACTGATCCACATAAACATTCATCTTTAGCCTGACTGCTACATGCACATTTCCTGTCAACAAGTAAGTGAGCTGTAGTTTGGAATGGCTTTTTGGTAGCCCCAGGAGCCCATTTATAGGCCAAGGTACCCATTTACAATTCAAAAATTGCAGCCCATGGGGCATTTGCCCGAACTCACAGATTGTCAGTCCAGGTCTGTGTAGGAGGCCAGATGGGGAACACACCCAAAGAAGATACCTGGGTGGGTTGAAGGACAAGGAAAGTTACATAGTTAAATGTAAATTAAATTGGGTTGAAAAAAGACAAAGTCCATCAAGTTCAACCCCTTCAAATGAAAACTCAGCATCCATACACACACCCCTCCCTAATTTTAATTAAATTCTATATACAAATACCCACTAACTATAGAGCTTAGTATCACAATAGCCTTTGATATAATGTCTGTCCAAAAAATCATCCACGCCATTCTTAAAGGCATTAACTGAATCAGCCATCACAATATCACCTGGCAGTGCATTCCACAACCTCACTGTCCTGACTGTGAAGAACCCCCTACGTTGCTTCAAATGAAAGTTCTTTTCTTCTAGTCTAAAGGGGTGGCCTCTGGTAAACGAAAGAAGTAAGCTAGAAATGTTGTACGTTACGTTTTGGGCTTCTGTACCAGCGCAAGGCAACCACAGCCCTTTAGCAGTAAAGATCTGCGTCTCCAAAGATACCTCAGTAGCTCCCCATCTTCTTTTAAGCTGAGTCACTGCACATGCTCTGTGCTGCTTTCAGCTACTGAGCGTAGGGACCGACTCAAAATATACAGTACACATAGAATATAAATGTCACAGTATAAGGCTGATTAGTAATTAATAGGGATAATTACTACATGGCAGCACAGAAACCAGCGCGATTAGCGTCACAATTGATTAATCAGCCCTGTATCATCTGCTTGTATAACAGGCCAACCATACAGTTTCATTCAGCAAGACCAGCAGCCACCCACCATTTTTTTCAGCATGACCCCCTGCATTCCATCACGGGCGCTCGTGGAGGCCCCACCCCAGGTCCATGGCGGCAGCTCCCACCTGGGCCATTGCGACAGCTCATCCCTTTACCAGTTACCTTTGATCCATGCGGCACTATCTACCCAGGCGGCGGCTTGCACTGACCCATCCGGAGTGGTTTCTTCCACAAAGTAACTTCCACTGATCAACACACCATCTGACTTACTTCCTGAACCCAACAAGCCATTCCAGTGACGACGAGTTTCTGTCGCAGGCGGGATTCAAACTCACGACCATCGGCACCCCAGACATGCGCCTTAACCGCTTGGCCATACGGGAGACCTCCTTTGCTAAGGTTTCGAGGGGAGCATTGACTCGGTCAGACAGAAGATTGCCTACCAGTGCCTCTTGTCAATATAAATGCACAAAGGGACATTTGTTTAAAATAGTCATCAGGAGCAGCACGACTCTGTGCAGATTCTGTGGCGTGACAGGTAAGGTGCCTGCACCATGGCCGCAGAGTCCAGAGTTCAAATCCCGGGTGGGACCTTAGATTATATGCACAAGCTGCCTTTTTCATTAAGCTCCAATAATGGAAGGGACATTTCCTTGTAATAGTCATCCGGAGCCAGGCAGTCCTGCACATACTCTGTGGCGCGATAGGTAAGGTGCCTGCACCATGGATGCAAAATCCAGAGTTCAAATCCCGGGTGGGGCCTTCAAAGATGTGCACAAGCTGCTTTTTTCTTTAAGCTCCATTAATCAAAGGGACATTTGGTTTTAATAGTCAGCCGGAGCCAGGCATCCCCGCACAGACTCTGTGGCGCGATAGGTAAGGTGCCTGCACCATGGCCGTAGAGTCCAGAGTTCAATTCCCAGGTGGAGCCTTAGAGGAGATCCCCAAGCTGCCCTTTTCCTTAAGCTTCATTAACCAAAGGGACATTTGTTTGTAATAGTCATCCAGAGCCAAAATGACCTGCACATGCTCTGTGGCACGATAGGTAAGGTGCCTGCCCTATAGCTGTGGAGTCCAGAGTTCAAATCCCGGGTGAGAGAACACCCTCATGTAACACAAAGCCTTTTGAAACACTCTTAATTTCCTGCTCTCCATGCTTGCTGGCTTGGGTTCATGGCAAATGTAGTATTTTAACGTCCACAGTGCTCCCAGGGAAAACCACTGCAATCAAAAAACCTGTAATTGTCTGTCACCCGAGTGGTGCCCACTGCTGAAATTCGCATATGGGTGTTATCTGCCTTCTACACCAATATCCGGCATTGTCCTTTAACCCACCCCCCCGGGTGGGTTAAAGGACAAGGAAAGTTAAATGAAAGAAGTAAGCTAGAAATGTTGTACGTTACGTTTTGGGCTTCTGTACCAGCGCAAGGCAACCACAGCCCTTTAGCAGTAAAGATCTGCGTCTCCAAAGATACCTCAGTAGCTGTCACCCGAGTGGTGCCCACTGCTGAAATTCGCATTTGGGTGTTATCTGCCTTCTACACCAATATCCGGCGTAGGCCGCTAAAGGCAACTAAGCATGTTTTGACTCCTGCATTCTTACCTGACGTCACCAGACAGTGAAAATGCCTGCCGATTCGGAACCAATGCTGCTTCCGCCTGACGCGCCACCTCATCTATAGCTTCCCACTCTGCACCAATCCACATAAACATTCACCTTTAGCCTGACTGCTACATGCGCCTTTCCTGTCAACAGGTAAGTGAGCTGTAGTTTGGAATGGCTTTTCGGCAGCCCCAGGAGCCCATTCACAGGCCCAGGTACCCATTTACAATTCAAAAATTGCGGCCCATGGGGCATTTGCCCAAACTCACAGATTGCCAGTCCGGGTCTGGGTAGGAGGCCAGATGGGAAACCCACCCAAAGCAGACACCCGGGTGGGTTAAAGGACAAGGAAAGTTAAACGAAAGAAGTAAGCTAGAAATGTTGTACGTTACGTTTTGGGCTTCTGTACCAGCGCAAGGCAACCACAGCCCTTTAGCAGTAAAGATCTGCGTCTCCAAAGATACCTCAGTAGCTCCCCATCTTCTTTTAAGCTGAGTCACTGCACATGCTCTGTGCTGCTTTCAGCTACTGAGCGTAGGGACCGACTCAAAATATACAGTACACATAGAATATAAATGTCACAGTATAAGGCTGATTAGTAATTAATAGGGATAATTACTACATGGCAGCACAGAAACCAGCGCAACTAGCGTCAGAATTGATTAATCAGCCCTGTATCATCTGCTTGTATAACAGGCCAACCATACAGTTTCTTTCAGCAAGACCAGCAGCCACCCACCATTTTTTTCAGCAAGACCCCCTGCATTCCATCACGGGTGCTCACGGAGGCCCCACCCCAGGTCCATGGCGGCAGCTCCCACCTGGGCCATTGCGACAGCTCATCCCTTTACCAATTACCTTTGATCCATGCGACACTATCCTCCCAAACGGCGGCTTGCACTGACCCATCCGGAGTGGTTTCTTCCACAAGGTAACTTCCACTGATCAACACGCCATCTGACTTACTTCCTGAACCCAACGAGCCATTCCAGTGATATCGAGTTTCTGTCGCAGGCGGGATTCGAACTCACGACCATCGGCACCCCAGACATGCGCCTTAACCGCTTGGCCATACGGGAGGCCTCCTTTGCTAAGGTTTCTAGGGGAGTATTGACTCGGTCAGACAGAAGATTGCCTACCGGTGCCTCTTGTCAATATAAATGCACAAAGGGACATTTGTTTAAAATAGTCATCAGGAGCAGCACTACCCTGCGCAGATTCTGTGGCGTGACAGGTAAGGTGCCTGCACCATGGCCGCAGAGTCCAGAGTTCAAATCCCGGGTGGGACCTTAGATTATATGCACAAGCTGCCTTTTTCATTAAGCTCCATTAATGGAAGGGACATTTCCTTGTAATAGTCATCCGGAGCCAGGCAGTCCTGCACATACTCTGTGGCGCGATAGGTAAGGTGCCTGCACCATGGACGCAGAGTCCAGAGTTCAAATCCCGGGTGGGGCCTTCAAAGATGTGCACAAGCTGCTTTTTTCTTTAAGCTCCATTAATCAAAGGGACATTTGGTTTTAATAGTAAGCCGGAGCCAGGCAGCCCCGCGCAGACTCTGTGGCGCGATAGGTAAGGTGCCTGCACCATGGCCGCAGAGTCCAGAGTTCAATTCCCAGGTGGGGCCTTAGAGGAGATGCCCAAGCTGCCCTTTTCCTTAAGCTTCATTAACCAAAGGGACATTTGTTTGTAATAGTCATCCAGAGCCAAAATGACCTGCACATGCTCTGTAGCACGATAGGTAAGGTGCCTGCCCCATAGCTGCGGAGTCCAGAGTTCAAATCCCGGGTGAGAGAACACCCTCATGTAACACAAAGCCTTTTGAAACACTCTTAATTTCCTGCTCTCCATGCTTGCTGGCTTGGGTTCATGGCAAATGTAGTATTTTAACGTCCACAGTGCTCTCAGGGAAAACCACTGCAATCAAAAAAACTGTAATTGTCTGTCACCCGAGTGGTGCCCACTGCTGAAATTCGCATTTGGGTGTTATCTGCCTTCTACACCAATATCCGGCGTAGGCCGCTAAAGGCAACTAAGCGTGTTTTGACTCCTGCATTCTTACCTGACGTCACCAGACAGTGAAAATGCCTGCCGATTCGTAACCAACGCTGCTTCCGCCTGACGCTCCACCTCATCTATAGCTTCCCACTCTGCCACCAATCCACATATTGGTGCAGAGACATTTCCTTGTAATAGTCATCCGGAGCAAGGCAGTCCTGCACATACTCTGTGGCGCGATAGGTAAGGTGCCTGCACCATGGAGGCAGAGTCCAGAGTTCAAATCCCGGGTGGGGCCTTCAAAAATGTGCACAAGCTCCTTTTTTCTTTATGCTCCATTGATCAAAGGGACATTTGGTTTTAATAGTCAGCCGGAGCCTGGCAGCCCCGCACAGACTCTGTGGCGCGATAGGTAAGGTGCCTGCACCATGGCCGCAGAGTGCAGAGTTCAATTCCCGGGTGGGGCCTTAGAGGAGATGCCCAAGCTGCCCTTTTCCTTAAGCTTCATTAACCAAAGGGACATTTGGTTGTAATAGTTATCCAGAGCCAAAATGCCCTGCACATGCTCTGTGGCACGATAGGTAAGGTGCCTACACAATAGCTGCGGAGTCCAGAGTTCAAATCCCGGGTGAGAGAACACCCTTATGTAACACAAAGCCTTTTGAAACACTCTTAATTTCCTGCTCTCCATGCTTGCTGGCTTGGGTTTATGGCAAATGTAGTATTTTAACATCCACAGTGCTCTCAGGGAAAACCACTGCAATCAAAAACCGAGTGGTGCCCACTGCTGAAATTCGCATTTGGGTGTTATCTGCCTTCTACACCAATATCCGGCATAGGCCGCTAAATGCAACTAAGCGTGTTTTGACTCCTGCATTTTTACCTGACGTCACCAGACAGTGAAAATGCCTGCCGATTCGGAACCAACGCTGCTTCCGCCTGACGCTCCACCTCATCTATAGCTTCCCACTCTGCACCAATCCACATAAACATTCACCTTTAGCCTGACTGCTACATGCACCTTTCCTGTCAACAGGTAAGTGAGCTGTAGTTTGGAATGGCTTTTCTGCCGCCCCAGGAGCCCATTCACAGGCCCAGGTACCCATTTACAATTTAAAAATTGCGGCCCATGGGGCATTTGCCCAAACTCACAGATTGCCAGTCCGGGTCTGGGTAGGAGGCCAGATGGGGAACCCACCCGAAGCAGACACCCGGGTGGGTTAAAGGACAAGGAAAGTTAAACAAAAGAAGTAAGCTAGAAATGTTGTACGTTACGTTTTGGGCTTCTGTACCAGCGCAAGGCAACCACAGCCCTTTAGCAGTAAAGATTTGCGTCTCCAAAGATACCTCAGTAGCTCCCCATCTTCTTTTAAGCTGAGTCACTGCACATGCTCTGTGCTGCTTTCAGCTACTGAGCGTAGGGACCGACTCAAAATATACAGTACACATAGAATATAAATGTCACAGTATAAGGCTGATTAGTAATTAATAGGGATAATTACTACATGGCAGCACAGAAACCAGCGCAACTAGCGTCAGAATTGATTAATCAGCCCTGTATCATCTGCTTGTATAACAGGCCAACCATACAGTTTCATTCAGCAAGACCAGCAGCCACCCACCATTTTTTTCAGCAAGAACCCCTGCATTCCATCACGGGCGCTCGTGGAGGCCCCCCCAGGTCCATGGCGGCAGCTCCCACCTGGGCCATTGCGATAGCTCATCCCTTTACCAATTACCTTTGATCCATGCGGCACTATCTTCCCAGGCGGCGGCTTGCACTGACCCATCCAGAGTGGTTTCTTCCACGAAGTAACATCCACTGATCAACTAGCCATCTGACTTACTTCCTGAACCCAACAAGCCATTCCAGCGACGACGAGTTTCTGTCGCAGGCGGGATTCGAACTCACGACCATCGGCACCCCAGACATGCGCCTTAACCGCTTGGCCATACGGGAGGCCTCCTTTGCTAAGGTTTCTAGGGGAGTATTGACTCGGTCAGACAGAAGATTGCCTACCGGTGCCTCTTGTCAATATAAATGCACAAAGGGACATTTGTTTAAAATAGTCATCAGGAGCAGCACTACCCTGCGCAGATTCTGTGGCGTGACAGGTAAGGTGCCTGCACCATGGCCGCAGAGTCCAGAGTTCAAATCCCGGGTGGGACCTTAGATTATATGCACAAGCTGCCTTTTTCATTAAGCTCCATTAATGGAAGGGACATTTCCTTGTAATAGTCATCCGGAGCCAGGCAGTCCTGCACATACTCTGTGGCGCGATAGGTAAGGTGCCTGCACCATGGACGCAGAGTCCAGAGTTCAAATCCCGGGTGGGGCCTTCAAAGATGTGCACAAGCTGCTTTTTTCTTTAAGCTCCATTAATCAAAGGGACATTTGGTTTTAATAGTAAGCCGGAGCCAGGCAGCCCCGCGCAGACTCTGTGGCGCGATAGGTAAGGTGCCTGCACCATGGCCGCAGAGTCCAGAGTTCAATTCCCAGGTGGGGCCTTAGAGGAGATGCCCAAGCTGCCCTTTTCCTTAAGCTTCATTAACCAAAGGGACATTTGTTTGTAATAGTCATCCAGAGCCAAAATGACCTGCACATGCTCTGTAGCACGATAGGTAAGGTGCCTGCCCCATAGCTGCGGAGTCCAAAGTTCAAATCCCGGGTGAGAGAACACCCTCATGTAACACAAAGCCTTTTGAAACACTCTTAATTTCCTGCTCTCCATGCTTGCTGGCTTGGGTTCATGGCAAATGTAGTATTTTAACGTCCACAGTGCTCTCAGGGAAAACCACTGCAATCAAAAAAACTGTAATTGTCTGTCACCCGAGTGGTGCCCACTGCTGAAATTCGCATTTGGGTGTTATCTGCCTTCTACACCAATATCCGGCGTAGGCCGCTAAAGGCAACTAAGCGTGTTTTGACTCCTGCATTCTTACCTGACGTCACCAGACAGTGAAAATGCCTGCCGATTCGTAACCAACGCTGCTTCCGCCTGACGCTCCACCTCATCTATAGCTTCCCACTCTGCACCAATCCACATATTGGTGCAGAGACATTTCCTTGTAATAGTCATCCGGAGCAAGGCAGTCCTGCACATACTCTGTGGCGCGATAGGTAAGGTGCCTGCACCATGGAGGCAGAGTCCAGAGTTCAAATCCCGGGTGGGGCCTTCAAAAATGTGCACAAGCTCCTTTTTTCTTTATGCTCCATTGATCAAAGGGACATTTGGTTTTAATAGTCAGCCGGAGCCTGGCAGCCCCGCACAGACTCTGTGGCGCGATAGGTAAGGTGCCTGCACCATGGCCGCAGAGTGCAGAGTTCAATTCCCGGGTGGGGCCTTAGAGGAGATGCCCAAGCTGCCCTTTTCCTTAAGCTTCATTAACCAAAGGGACATTTGGTTGTAATAGTTATCCAGAGCCAAAATGCCCTGCACATGCTCTGTGGCACGATAGGTAAGGTGCCTACACAATAGCTGCGGAGTCCAGAGTTCAAATCCCGGGTGAGAGAACACCCTTATGTAACACAAAGCCTTTTGAAACACTCTTAATTTCCTGCTCTCCATGCTTGCTGGCTTGGGTTTATGGCAAATGTAGTATTTTAACATCCACAGTGCTCTCAGGGAAAACCACTGCAATCAAAAAACCGAGTGGTGCCCACTGCTGAAATTCGCATTTGGGTGTTATCTGCCTTCTACACCAATATCCGGCATAGGCCGCTAAATGCAACTAAGCGTGTTTTGACTCCTGCATTTTTACCTGACGTCACCAGACAGTGAAAATGCCTGCCGATTCGGAACCAACGCTGCTTCCGCCTGACGCTCCACCTCATCTATAGCTTCCCACTCTGCACCAATCCACATAAACATTCACCTTTAGCCTGACTGCTACATGCACCTTTCCTGTCAACAGGTAAGTGAGCTGTAGTTTGGAATGGCTTTTCTGCCGCCCAGGAGCCCATTCACAGGCCCAGGTACCCATTTACAATTTAAAAATTGCGGCCCATGGGGCATTTGCCCAAACTCACAGATTGCCAGTCCGGGTCTGGGTAGGAGGCCAGATGGGGAACCCACCCGAAGCAGACACCCGGTGGGTTAAAGGACAAGGAAAGTTAAACAAAAGAAGTAAGCTAGAAATGTTGTACGTTACGTTTTGGGCTTCTGTACCAGCGCAAGGCAACCACAGCCCTTTAGCAGTAAAGATTTGCGTCTCCAAAGATACCTCAGTAGCTCCCCATCTTCTTTTAAGCTGAGTCACTGCACATGCTCTGTGCTGCTTTCAGCTACTGAGCGTAGGGACCGACTCAAAATATACAGTACACATAGAATATAAATGTCACAGTATAAGGCTGATTAGTAATTAATAGGGATAATTACTACATGGCAGCACAGAAACCAGCGCAACTAGCGTCAGAATTGATTAATCAGCCCTGTATCATCTGCTTGTATAACAGGCCAACCATACAGTTTCATTCAGCAAGACCAGCAGCCACCCACCATTTTTTTCAGCAAGAACCCCTGCATTCCATCACGGGCGCTCGTGGAGGCCCCCCCAGGTCCATGGCGGCAGCTCCCACCTGGGCCATTGCGATAGCTCATCCCTTTACCAATTACCTTTGATCCATGCGGCACTATCTTCCCAGGCGGCGGCTTGCACTGACCCATCCAGAGTGGTTTCTTCCACGAAGTAACATCCACTGATCAACTAGCCATCTGACTTACTTCCTGAACCCAACAAGCCATTCCAGCGACGACGAGTTTCTGTCGCAGGCGGGATTCGAACTCACGACCATCGGCACCCCAGACATGCGCCTTAACCGCTTGGCCATACGGGAGGCCTCCTTTGCTAAGGTTTCTAGGGGAGTATTGACTCGGTCAGACAGAAGATTGCCTACCGGTGCCTCTTGTCAATATAAATGCACAAAGGGACATTTGTTTAAAATAGTCATCAGGAGCAGCACTACCCTGCGCAGATTCTGTGGCGTGACAGGTAAGGTGCCTGCACCATGGCCGCAGAGTCCAGAGTTCAAATCCCGGGTGGGACCTTAGATTATATGCACAAGCTGCCTTTTTCATTAAGCTCCATTAATGGAAGGGACATTTCCTTGTAATAGTCATCCGGAGCCAGGCAGTCCTGCACATACTCTGTGGCGCGATAGGTAAGGTGCCTGCACCATGGACGCAGAGTCCAGAGTTCAAATCCCGGGTGGGGCCTTCAAAGATGTGCACAAGCTGCTTTTTTCTTTAAGCTCCATTAATCAAAGGGACATTTGGTTTTAATAGTAAGCCGGAGCCAGGCAGCCCCGCGCAGACTCTGTGGCGCGATAGGTAAGGTGCCTGCACCATGGCCGCAGAGTCCAGAGTTCAAATTCCCAGGTGGGGCCTTAGAGGAGATGCCCAAGCTGCCCTTTTCCTTAAGCTTCATTAACCAAAGGGACATTTGTTTGTAATAGTCATCCAGAGCCAAAATGACCTGCACATGCTCTGTAGCACGATAGGTAAGGTGCCTGCCCCATAGCTGCGGAGTCCAAAGTTCAAATCCCGGGTGAGAGAACACCCTCATGTAACACAAAGCCTTTTGAAACACTCTTAATTTCCTGCTCTCCATGCTTGCTGGCTTGGTTCATGGCAATGTAGTATTTTAACGTCCACAGTGCTCTCAGGGAAAACCAACTGCAATCAAAAAAACTGTAATTGTCTGTCACCCGAGTGGTGCCCACTGGCTGAAATTCGCATTTGGGTGTTATCTGCCTTCTACACCAATATCCGGCGTAGGCCGCTAAAGGCAACTAAGCGTGTTTTGACTCCTGCATTCTTACCTGACGTCACCAGACAGTGAAAATGCCTGCCGATTCGTAACCAACGCTGCTTCCGCCTGACGCTCCACCTCATCTATAGCTTCCCACTCTGCACCAATCCACATATTGGTGCAGAGACATTTCCTTGTAATAGTCATCCGGAGCAAGCAGTCCTGCACATACTCTGTGGCGCGATAGGTAGGTGCCTGCACCATGGAAGGCAGAGTCCAGAGTTCAAATCCGCAGGTGGGGCCTTCAAAATGTGCACAAGCTCCTTTTTTCTTTATGCTCCATTGATCAAAGGGACATTTGGTTTTAATAGTCAGCCGGAGCCTGGCAGCCCCGCACAGACTCTGTGGCGCGATAGGTAAGGTGCCTGCACCATGGCCGCAGAGTGCAGAGTTCAATTCCCGGGTGGGGCCTTAGAGGAGATGCCCAAGCTGCCCTTTTCCTTAAGCTTCATTAACCAAAGGGACATTTGGTTGTAATAGTTATCCAGAGCCAAAATGCCCTGCACATGCTCTGTGGCACGATAGGTAAGGTGCCTACACAATAGCTGCGGAGTCCAGAGTTCAAATCCCGGGTGAGAGAACACCCTTATGTAACACAAAGCCTTTTGAAACACTCTTAATTTCCTGCTCTCCATTGCTTGCTGGCTTGGGTTTATGGCAAATGTAGTATTTTAACATCCACAGTGCTCTCAGGGAAAACCACTGCAATCAAAAAACCGAGTGGTGCCCACTGCTGAAATTCGCATTTGGGTGTTATCTGCCTTCTACACCAATATCCGGCATAGGCCGCTAAATGCAACTAAGCGTGTTTTGACTCCTGCATTTTTACCTGACGTCACCAGACAGTGAAAATGCCTGCCGATTCGGAAACCAACGCTGCTTCCGCCTGACGCTCCACCTCATCTATAGCTTCCCACTCTGCACCAATCCACATAAACATTCACCTTTAGCCTGACTGCTACATGCGCCTTTCCTGTCAACAGGTAAGTGAGCTGTAGTTTGGAATGGCTTTTCGGCAGCCCCAGGAGCCCATTCACAGGCCCAGGTACCCATTTACAATTCAAAAATTGCGGCCCATGGGGCATTTGCCCAAACTCACAGATTGCCAGTCCGGGTCTGGGTAGGAGGCCAGATGGGGAACCCACCCAAAGCAGACACCCGGGTGGGTTAAAGGACAAGGAAAGTTAAACAAAAGAAGTAAGCTAGAAATGTTGTACGTTACGTTTTGGGCTTCTGTACCAGCGCAAGGCAACCACAGCCCTTTAGCAGTAAAGATCTGCGTCTCCAAAGATACCTCAGTAGCTCCCCATCTTCTTTTAAGCTGAGTCACTGCACATGCTCTGTGCTGCTTTCAGCTACTGAGCGTAGGGACCGACTCAAAATATACAGTACACATAGAATATAAATGTCACAGTATAAGGCTGATTAGTAATTAATAGGGATAATTACTACATGGCAGCACAGAAACCAGCGCAACTAGCGTCAGAATTGATTAATCAGCCCTGTATCATCTGCTTGTATAACAGGCCAACCATACAGTTTCATTCAGCAAGACCAGCAGCCACCCACCATTTTTTTCAGCAAGACCCCTGCAATTCCATCACGGGCGCTCGTGGGGGCCCCACCCCAGGTCCATGGCGGCAGTTCCCACCTGGGCCATTGCGACAGCTCATCCCTTTACCAATTACCTTTGATCCATGCGGCACTATCTTCCCAGGCGGCGGCTTGCACTGACCCATCCGGAGTGGTTTCTTCCACGAAGTAACTTCCACTGATCAACACGCCATCTGACTTACTTCCTGAACCCAACGAGCCATTCCAGTGACGACGAGTTTCTGTCGCAGGCGGGATTCGAACTCACGACCATCGGCACCCCAGACATGCGCCTTAACCGCTTGGCCATACGGGAGGCCTCCTTTGCTAAGGTTTCTAGGGGAGTATTGACTCGGTCAGACAGAAGATTGCCTACCGGTGCCTCTTGTCAATTTAAATGCACAAAGGGACATTTGTTTAAAATAGTCATCAGGCAGCAGACTACCCTGCGCAGATTCTGTGGCGCGACAGGTAAGGTGCCTGCACCATGGCCGCAGAGTCCAGAGTTCAAATCCCGGGTGGACCTTAGATTATATGCACAAGCTGCCTTTTTCATTAAGCTCCATTAATGGAAGGGACATTTCCTTGTAATAGTCATCCGGAGCCAGGCAGTCCTGCACATACTCTGTGGCGCGATAGGTAAGGTGCCTGCACCATGGACGCAGAGTCCAGAGTTCAAATCCCGGGTGGGGCCTTCAAAGATGTGCACAAGCTGCTTTTTTCTTTAAGCTCCATACATCAAAAAGGACATTTGGTTTTAATAGTCAGCCGGAGCCAAGCAGCCCCGCACAGACTCAAGGAGAGTAAGTCGATGCGTGTCTGATCAGTGGAAGGTTACGTCGTGGAAGAAACCATGCCGGATCGGTCAGTCAAGCCGCCGCCTGGGTAGATAGTGCCGCATGGATCCAAAGGTACTGGTAAAGATGAGCTTCGCAATGGCTGCAGGTGGGAGGCTGCCGCGCATGGACATGGGGTGGGGCCCTCACGAGCGCGCCGGGATGGAATGAAGGGGGTCTTGCTGAAAAAAATATTGTGGTAGGCTGCTGGTCTTGCTGAATGAAACTGTATGGTTGGCCTGGTATACAAGCAGATGAACAGGGTTTGATTAATGCAATTCTGACGCTAGTTGCCTGGTCTGTGCTGCATGTAAATTATCCCTACTTAATTACTAATCACCTTATAGCTGTGACATTTTATATTCTATGTGTACTGTATATTTTGAGTCGGTCCCTACGCTCAGTAGCTGAAAGCAGCACAGAGCATGTGAAGTGACTCAGCTTAAAGAAGATGGGGAGCTACTGAGGTATCTTTGGAGACGCAGATCTTTACTGCTAAAGGGCTGTGGTTG
This sequence comes from Xenopus laevis, assembly GCF_017654675.1. Lineage (NCBI taxonomy): Eukaryota > Metazoa > Chordata > Amphibia > Anura > Pipidae > Xenopus > Xenopus laevis. The sequence goes on from NC_054373.1 coordinate 133,830,517, forward strand.
CCTTGCGCTGGTACAGAAGCCCAAAACGTAACGTACAACATTTCTAGCTTACTTCTTTCGTTTAACTTTCCTTGTCCTTTAACCCACCCGGGGGGGTGGGTTAAAGGACAATGCCGGATATTGGTGTAGAAGGCAGATAACACCCAAATGCGAATTTCAGCAGTGGGCACCACTCGGGTGACAGACAATTACAGGTTTTTTGATTGCAGTGGTTTTCCCTGAGAGCACTGTGGATGTTAAAATACTACATTTGCCATAAACCCAAGACAGCAAGCATGGAGAGCAGGAAATTAAGAGTGTTTCAAAAGGCTTTGTGTTACATGAGGGTGTTCTCTCACCCGGGATTTGAACTCTGGAATCCGCAGCTATGGTGTAGGCACCTTACCTATCCTGCCACAGAGCTTGTGCAGGGCATTTTGGCTCTGGATGACTATTACAACCAAATGTCCCTTTGGTTAATGAAGCTTAAGGAAAAGGGCAGCTTGGGCATCTCCTCGAAGGCCCCACCCGGGAATTGAACTCTGGACTCTGCGGCCATGGTGCAGGCACCTTACCTATCGCGCCACAGAGTCTGTGCGGGGCTGCCTGGCTCCGGCTGACTATTAAAACCAAATGTCCCTTTGATTAATGGAGCTTAAAGAAAAAAGCAGCTTGTGCACATCTTTGAAGGCCCCACCCGGGATTTGAACTCTGGACTCTGCGTCCATGGTGCAGGCACCTTACCTATCGCGCCACAGAGTATGTGCAGGACTGCCTGGCTCCGGATGACTTTACAAGGAAATGTCCCTTCCATTAATGGAGCTTAATGAAAAAGGCAGCTTGTGCATATAATCTAAGGTCCCACCCGGGATTTGAACTCTGGACTCTGCGGCCATGGTGCAGGCACCTTACCTGTCGCGCCACAGAATCTGCGCAGGGTAGTGCTGCTCCTGATGACTATTTTAAACAAATGTCCCTTTGTGCATTTATATTGACAAGAGGCACCGGTAGGCAATCTTCTGTCTGACCGAGTCAATACTCCCCTAGAAACCTTAGCAAAGGAGGCCTCCCGTATGGCCAAGCGGTTAAGGCGCATGTCTGGGGTGCCGATGGTCGTGAGTTCGAATCCCGCCTGCGACAGAAACTCGTCGTCACTGGAATGGCTCGTTGGGTTCAGGAAGTAAGTCAGATGGCGTGTTGATCAGTGGAAGTTACTTCGTGGAAGAAACCACTCCGGATGGGTCAGTGCAAGCCGCCGCCTGGGTAGATAGTGCCGCATGGATCAAAGGTAACTGGTAAAGGGATGAGCTGTCGCAATGGCCCAGGTGGGAACTGCCGCCATGGACCTGGGGTGGGGCCCCCACGAGCGCCCGTGATGGAATGCAGGGGGTCTTGCTGAAAAAAATGGTGGGTGGCTGCTGGTCTTGCTGAATGAAACTGTATGGTTGGCCTGTTATACAAGCAGATGATACAGGGCTGATTAATCAATTCTGACGCTAGTTGCACTGGTTTCTGTGCTGCCATGTAGTAATTATCCCTATTAATTACTAATCAGCCTTATACTGTGACATTTATATTCTATGTGTACTGTATATTTTGAGTCGGTCCCTACGCTCAGTAGCTGAAAGCAGCACAGAGCATGTGCAGTGACTCAGCTTAAAAGAAGATGGGGAGCTACTGAGGTATCTTTGGAGACGCAGATCTTTACTGCTAAAGGGCTGTGGTTGCCTTGCGCTGGTACAGAAGCCCAAAACGTAACGTACAACATTTCTAGCTTACTTCTTTTGTTTAACTTTCCTTGTCCTTTAACCCACCCGGGTGTCTGCTTTGGGTGGGTTCCCCATCTGGCCTCCTACCCAGACCCGGACTGGCAATCTGTGAGTTTGGCAAATGCCCCATGGGCCGCAATTTTTGAATTGTAAATGGGTACCTGGGCCTGTGAATGGGCTCCTGGGGCTGCCGAAAAGCCATTCCAAACTACAGCTCACTTACCTGTTGACAGGAAAGGCGCATGTAGCAGTCAGGCTAAAGGTGAATGTTTATGTGGATTGGTGCAGAGTGGGAAGCTATAGATGAGGTGGAGCGTCAGGCGGAAGCAGCGTTGGTTCCGAATCGGCAGGCATTTTCACTGTCTGGTGACGTCAGGTAAGAATGCAGGAGTCAAAACACGCTTAGTTGCCTTTAGCGGCCTACGCCGGATATTGGTGTAGAAGGCAGATAACACCCAAATGCGAATTTCAGCAGTGGGCACCACTCGGGTGACAGACAATTACAGGTTTTTTGATTGCAGTGGTTTTCCCTGAGAGCACTGTGGATGTTAAAATACTACATTTGCCATGAACCCAAGACAGCAAGCATGGAGAGCAGGAAATTAAGAGTGTTTCAAAAGGCTTTGTGTTACATGAGGGTGTTCTCTCACCCGGGATTTGAACTCTGGAATCCGCAGCTATGGTGTAGGCACCTTACCTATCCTGCCACAGAGCTTGTGCAGGGCATTTTGGCTCTGGATGACTATTACAACCAAATGTCCCTTTGGTTAATGAAGCTTAAGGAAAAGGGCAGCTTGGGCATCTCCTCGAAGGCCCCACCCGGGAATTGAACTCTGGACTCTGCGGCCATGGTGCAGGCACCTTACCTATCGCGCCACAGAGTCTGTGCGGGGCTGCCTGGCTCCGGCTGACTATTAAAACCAAATGTCCCTTTGATTAATGGAGCTTAAAGAAAAAAGCAGCTTGTGCACATCTTTGAAGGCCCCACCCGGGATTTGAACTCTGGACTCTGCGTCCATGGTGCAGGCACCTTACCTATCGCGCCACAGAGTATGTGCAGGACTGCCTGGCTCCGGATGACTATTACAAGGAAATGTCCCTTCCATTAATGGAGCTTAATGAAAAAGGCAGCTTGTGCATATAATCTAAGGTCCCACCCGGGATTTGAACTCTGGACTCTGCGGCCATGGTGCAGGCACCTTACCTGTCGCGCCACAGAATCTGCGCAGGGTAGTGCTGCTCCTGATGACTATTTTAAACAAATGTCCCTTTGTGCATTTATATTGACAAGAGGCACCGGTAGGCAATCTTCTGTCTGACCGAGTCAATACTCCCCTAGAAACCTTAGCAAAGGAGGCCTCCCGTATGGCCAAGCGGTTAAGGCGCATGTCTGGGGTGCCGATGGTCGTGAGTTCGAATCCCGCCTGCGACAGAAACTCGTCGTCACTGGAATGGCTCGTTGGGTTCAGGAAGTAAGTCAGATGGCGTGTTGATCAGTGGAAGTTACTTCGTGGAAGAAACCACTCCGGATGGGTCAGTGCAAGCCGCCGCCTGGGTAGATAGTGCCGCATGGATCAAAGGTAACTGGTAAAGGGATGAGCTGTCGCAATGGCCCAGGTGGGAACTGCCGCCATGGACCTGGGGTGGGGCCCCCACGAGCGCCCGTGATGGAATGCAGGGGGTCTTGCTGAAAAAAATGGTGGGTGGCTGCTGGTCTTGCTGAATGAAACTGTATGGTTGGCCTGTTATACAAGCAGATGATACAGGGCTGATTAATCAATTCTGACGCTAGTTGCACTGGTTTCTGTGCTGCCATGTAGTAATTATCCCTATTAATTACTAATCAGCCTTATACTGTGACATTTATATTCTATGTGTACTGTATATTTTGAGTCGGTCCCTACGCTCAGTAGCTGAAAGCAGCACAGAGCATGTGCAGTGACTCAGCTTAAAAGAAGATGGGGAGCTACTGAGGTATCTTTGGAGACGCAGATCTTTACTGCTAAAGGGCTGTGGTTGCCTTGCGCTGGTACAGAAGCCCAAAACGTAACGTACAACATTTCTAGCTTACTTCTTTTGTTTAACTTTCCTTGTCCTTTAACCCACCCGGGTGTCTGCTTTGGGTGGGTTCCCCATCTGGCCTCCTACCCAGACCCGGACTGGCAATCTGTGAGTTTGGCAAATGCCCCATGGGCCGCAATTTTTGAATTGTAAATGGGTACCTGGGCCTGTGAATGGGCTCCTGGGGCTGCCGAAAAGCCATTCCAAACTACAGCTCACTTACCTGTTGACAGGAAAGGCGCATGTAGCAGTCAGGCTAAAGGTGAATGTTTATGTGGATTGGTGCAGAGTGGGAAGCTATAGATGAGGTGGAGCGTCAGGCGGAAGCAGCGTTGGTTCCGAATCGGCAGGCATTTTCACTGTCTGGTGACGTCAGGTAAGAATGCAGGAGTCAAAACACGCTTAGTTGCCTTTAGCGGCCTACGCCGGATATTGGTGTAGAAGGCAGATAACACCCAAATGCAAATTTCAGCAGTGGGCACCACTCGGGTGACAGACAATTACAGGTTTTTTGATTGCAGTGGTTTTCCCTGAGAGCACTGTGGATGTTAAAATACTACATTTGCCATGAACCCAAGCCAGCAAGCATGGAGAGCAGGAAATTAAGAGTGTTTCAAAAGGCTTTGTGTTACATGAGGGTGTTCTCTCACCCGGGATTTGAACTCTGGACTCCGCAGCTATGGTTCAGGCACCTTACCTATCGTGCCACAGAGCATGTGCAGGGCATTTTGGCTCTGGATGACTATTACAACCAAATGTCCCTTTGGTTAATGAAGCTTAAGGAAAAGGGCAGCTTGGGCATCTCCTCTAAGGACCCACCCGGGAATTGAACTCTGGACTCTGCGGCCATGGTGCAGGCACCTTACCTATCGCGCCACAGAGTCTGTGCGGGGCTGCCTGGCTCCGGCTGACTATTAAAACCAAATGTCCCTTTGATTAATGGAGCTTAAAGAAAAAAGCAGCTTGTGCACATCTTTGAAGGCCCCACCCGGGATTTGAACTCTGGACTCTGCGTCCATGGTGCAGGCACCTTACCTATCGCGCCACAGAGTATGTGCAGGACTGCCTGGCTCCGGATGACTATTACAAGGAAATGTCCCTTCCATTAATGGAGCTTAATGAAAAAGGCAGCTTGTGCATATAATCTAAGGTCCCACCCGGGATTTGAACTCTGGACTCTGCGGCCATGGTGCAGGCACCTTACCTGTCGCGCCACAGAATCTGCGCAGGGTAGTGCTGCTCCTGATGACTATTTTAAACAAATGTCCCTTTGTGCATTTATATTGACAAGAGGCACCGGTAGGCAATCTTCTGTCTGACCGAGTCAATACTCCCCTAGAAACCTTAGCAAAGGAGGCCTCCCGTATGGCCAAGCGGTTAAGGCGCATGTCTGGGGTGCCGATGGTCGTGAGTTCGAATCCCGCCTGCGACAGAAACTCGTCGTCACTGGAATGGCTCGTTGGGTTCAGGAAGTAAGTCAGATGGCGTGTTGATCAGTGGAAGTTACTTCGTGGAAGAAACCACTCCGGATGGGTCAGTGCAAGCCGCCGCCTGGGTAGATAGTGCCGCATGGATCAAAGGTAACTGGTAAAGGGATGAGCTGTCGCAATGGCCCAGGTGGGAACTGCCGCCATGGACCTGGGGTGGGGCCCCCACGAGCGCCCGTGATGGAATGCAGGGGGTCTTGCTGAAAAAAATGGTGGGTGGCTGCTGGTCTTGCTGAATGAAACTGTATGGTTGGCCTGGTATACAAGCAGATGATACAGGGCTGATTAATCAATTCTGACGCTAGTTGCACTGGTTTCTGTGCTGCCATGTAGTAATTATCCCTATTAATTACTAATCAGCCTTATACTGTGACATTTATATTCTATGTGTACTGTATATTTTGAGTCGGTCCCTACGCTCAGTAGCTGAAAGCAGCACAGAGCATGTGAAGTGACTCAGCTTAAAAGAAGATGGGGAGCTACTGAGGTATCTTTGGAGACGCAGATCTTTACTGCTAAAGGGCTGTGGTTGCCTTGCGCTGGTACAGAAGCCCAAAACGTAACGTACAACATTTCTAGCTTACTTCTTTCGTTTAACTTTCCTTGTCCTTTAACCCACCCGGGGGGTGGGTTAAAGGACAATGCCGGATATTGGTGTAGAAGGCAGATAACACCCAAATGCGAATTTCAGCAGTGGGCACCACTCGGGTGACAGACAATTACAGGTTTTTTGATTGCAGTGGTTTTCCCTGAGAGCACTGTGGATGTTAAAATACTACATTTGCCATAAACCCAAGACAGCAAGCATGGAGAGCAGGAAATTAAGAGTGTTTCAAAAGGCTTTGTGTTACATGAGGGTGTTCTCTCACCCGGGATTTGAACTCTGGAATCCGCAGCTATGGTGTAGGCACCTTACCTATCCTGCCACAGAGCTTGTGCAGGGCATTTTGGCTCTGGATGACTATTACAACCAAATGTCCCTTTGGTTAATGAAGCTTAAGGAAAAGGGCAGCTTGGGCATCTCCTCGAAGGCCCCACCCGGGAATTGAACTCTGGACTCTGCGGCCATGGTGCAGGCACCTTACCTATCGCGCCACAGAGTCTGTGCGGGGCTGCCTGGCTCCGGCTGACTATTAAAACCAAATGTCCCTTTGATTAATGGAGCTTAAAGAAAAAAGCAGCTTGTGCACATCTTTGAAGGCCCCACCCGGGATTTGAACTCTGGACTCTGCGTCCATGGTGCAGGCACCTTACCTATCGCGCCACAGAGTATGTGCAGGACTGCCTGGCTCCGGATGACTATTACAAGGAAATGTCCCTTCCATTAATGGAGCTTAATGAAAAAGGCAGCTTGTGCATATAATCTAAGGTCCCACCCGGGATTTGAACTCTGGACTCTGCGGCCATGGTGCAGGCACCTTACCTGTCGCGCCACAGAATCTGCGCAGGGTAGTGCTGCTCCTGATGACTATTTTAAACAAATGTCCCTTTGTGCATTTATATTGACAAGAGGCACCGGTAGGCAATCTTCTGTCTGACCGAGTCAATACTCCCCTAGAAACCTTAGCAAAGGAGGCCTCCCGTATGGCCAAGCGGTTAAGGCGCATGTCTGGGGTGCCGATGGTCGTGAGTTCGAATCCCGCCTGCGACAGAAACTCGTCGTCACTGGAATGGCTCGTTGGGTTCAGGAAGTAAGTCAGATGGCGTGTTGATCAGTGGAAGTTACTTCGTGGAAGAAACCACTCCGGATGGGTCAGTGCAAGCCGCCGCCTGGGTAGATAGTGCCGCATGGATCAAAGGTAACTGGTAAAGGGATGAGCTGTCGCAATGGCCCAGGTGGGAACTGCCGCCATGGACCTGGGGTGGGGCCCCCACGAGCGCCCGTGATGGAATGCAGGGGGTCTTGCTGAAAAAAATGGTGGGTGGCTGCTGGTCTTGCTGAATGAAACTGTATGGTTGGCCTGTTATACAAGCAGATGATACAGGGCTGATTAATCAATTCTGACGCTAGTTGCGCTGGTTTCTGTGCTGCCATGTAGTAATTATCCCTATTAATTACTAATCAGCCTTATACTGTGACATTTATATTCTATGTGTACTGTATATTTTGAGTCGGTCCCTACGCTCAGTAGCTGAAAGCAGCACAGAGCATGTGCAGTGACTCAGCTTAAAAGAAGATGGGGAGCTACTGAGGTATCTTTGGAGACGCAGATCTTTACTGCTAAAGGGCTGTGGTTGCCTTGCGCTGGTACAGAAGCCCAAAACGTAACGTACAACATTTCTAGCTTACTTCTTTTGTTTAACTTTCCTTGTCCTTTAACCCACCCGGGTGTCTGCTTTGGGTGGGTTCCCCATCTGGCCTCCTACCCAGACCCGGACTGGCAATCTGTGAGTTTGGCAAATGCCCCATGGGCCGCAATTTTTGAATTGTAAATGGGTACCTGGGCCTGTGAATGGGCTCCTGGGGCTGCCGAAAAGCCATTCCAAACTACAGCTCACTTACCTGTTGACAGGAAAGGCGCATGTAGCAGTCAGGCTAAAGGTGAATGTTTATGTGGATTGGTGCAGAGTGGGAAGCTATAGATGAGGTGGAGCGTCAGGCGGAAGCAGCGTTGGTTCCGAATCGGCAGGCATTTTCACTGTCTGGTGACGTCAGGTAAGAATGCAGGAGTCAAAACACGCTTAGTTGCCTTTAGCGGCCTACGCCGGATATTGGTGTAGAAGGCAGATAACACCCAAATGCAAATTTCAGCAGTGGGCACCACTCGGGTGACAGACAATTACAGGTTTTTTGATTGCAGTGGTTTTCCCTGAGAGCACTGTGGATGTTAAAATACTACATTTGCCATGAACCCAAGCCAGCAAGCATGGAGAGCAGGAAATTAAGAGTGTTTCAAAAGGCTTTGTGTTACATGAGGGTGTTCTCTCACCCGGGATTTGAACTCTGGACTCCGCAGCTATGGTGTAGGCACCTTACCTATCGTGCCACAGAGCATGTGCAGGGCATTTTGGCTCTGGATGACTATTACAACCAAATGTCCCTTTGGTTAATGAAGCTTAAGGAAAAGGGCAGCTTGGGCATCTCCTCTAAGGCCCCACCCGGGAATTGAACTCTGGACTCTGCGGCCATGGTGCAGGCACCTTACCTATCGCGCCACAGAGTCTGTGCGGGGCTGCCTGGCTCCGGCTGACTATTAAAACCAAATGTCCCTTTGATTAATGGAGCTTAAAGAAAAAAGCAGCTTGTGCACATCTTTGAAGGCCCCACCCGGGATTTGAACTCTGGACTCTGCGTCCATGGTGCAGGCACCTTACCTATCGCGCCACAGAGTATGTGCAGGACTGCCTGGCTCCGGATGACTATTACAAGGAAATGTCCCTTCCATTAATGGAGCTTAATGAAAAAGGCAGCTTGTGCATATAATCTAAGGTCCCACCCGGGATTTGAACTCTGGACTCTGCGGCCATGGTGCAGGCACCTTACCTGTCGCGCCACAGAATCTGCGCAGGGTAGTGCTGCTCCTGATGACTATTTTAAACAAATGTCCCTTTGTGCATTTATATTGACAAGAGGCACCGGTAGGCAATCTTCTGTCTGACCGAGTCAATACTCCCCTAGAAACCTTAGCAAAGGAGGCCTCCCGTATGGCCAAGCGGTTAAGGCGCATGTCTGGGGTGCCGATGGTCGTGAGTTCGAATCCCGCCTGCGACAGAAACTCGTCGTCACTGGAATGGCTCGTTGGGTTCAGGAAGTAAGTCAGATGGCGTGTTGATCAGTGGAAGTTACTTCGTGGAAGAAACCACTCCGGATGGGTCAGTGCAAGCCGCCGCCTGGGTAGATAGTGCCGCATGGATCAAAGGTAACTGGTAAAGGGATGAGCTGTCGCAATGGCCCAGGTGGGAGCTGCCGCCATGGACCTGGGGTGGGGCCCCCACGAGCGCCCGTGATGGAATGCAGGGGGTCTTGCTGAAAAAAATGGTGGGTGGCTGCTGGTCTTGCTGAATGAAACTGTATGGTTGGCCTGGTATACAAGCAGATGATACAGGGCTGATTAATCAATTCTGACGCTAGTTGCACTGGTTTCTGTGCTGCCATGTAGTAATTATCCCTATTAATTACTAATCAGCCTTATACTGTGACATTTATATTCTATGTGTACTGTATATTTTGAGTCGGTCCCTACGCTCAGTAGCTGAAAGCAGCACAGAGCATGTGCAGTGACTCAGCTTAAAAGAAGATGGGGAGCTACTGAGGTATCTTTGGAGACGCAGATCTTTACTGCTAAAGGGCTGTGGTTGCCTTGCGCTGGTACAGAAGCCCAAAACGTAACGTACAACATTTCTAGCTTACTTCTTTTGTTTAACTTTCCTTGTCCTTTAACCCACCCGGGTGTCTGCTTTGGGTGGGTTCCCCATCTGGCCTCCTACCCAGACCCGGACTGGCAATCTGTGAGTTTGGCAAATGCCCCATGGGCCGCAATTTTTGAATTGTAAATGGGTACCTGGGCCTGTGAATGGGCTCCTGGGGCTGTCGAAAAGCCATTCCAAACTACAGCTCACTTACCTGTTGACAGGAAAGGCGCATGTAGCAGTCAGGCTAAAGGTGAATGTTTATGTGGATTGGTGCAGAGTGGGAAGCTATAGATGAGGTGGAGCGTCAGGCGGAAGCAGCGTTGGTTCCGAATCGGCAGGCATTTTCACTGTCTGGTGACGTCAGGTAAGAATGCAGGAGTCAAAACACGCTTAGTTGCCTTTAGCGGCCTACGCCGGATATTGGTGTAGAAGGCAGATAACACCCAAATGCAAATTTCAGCAGTGGGCACCACTCGGGTGACAGACAATTACAGGTTTTTTGATTGCAGTGGTTTTCCCTGAGAGCACTGTGGATGTTAAAATACTACATTTGCCATGAACCCAAGCCAGCAAGCATGGAGAGCAGGAAATTAAGAGTGTTTCAAAAGGCTTTGTGTTACATGAGGGTGTTCTCTCACCCGGGATTTGAACTCTGGACTCCGCAGCTATGGTTCAGGCACCTTACCTATCGTGCCACAGAGCATGTGCAGGGCATTTTGGCTCTGGATGACTATTACAACCAAATGTCCCTTTGGTTAATGAAGCTTAAGGAAAAGGGCAGCTTGGGCATCTCCTCTAAGGCCCCACCCGGGAATTGAACTCTGGACTCTGCGGCCATGGTGCAGGCACCTTACCTATCGCGCCACAGAGTCTGTGCGGGGCTGCCTGGCTCCGGCTGACTATTAAAACCAAATGTCCCTTTGATTAATGGAGCTTAAAGAAAAAAGCAGCTTGTGCACATCTTTGAAGGCCCCACCCGGGATTTGAACTCTGGACTCTGCGTCCATGGTGCAGGCACCTTACCTATCGCGCCACAGAGTATGTGCAGGACTGCCTGGCTCCGGATGACTATTACAAGGAAATGTCCCTTCCATTAATGGAGCTTAATGAAAAAGGCAGCTTGTGCATATAATCTAAGGTCCCACCCGGGATTTGAACTCTGGACTCTGCGGCCATGGTGCAGGCACCTTACCTGTCGCGCCACAGAATCTGCGCAGGGTAGTGCTGCTCCTGATGACTATTTTAAACAAATGTCCCTTTGTGCATTTATATTGACAAGAGGCACCGGTAGGCAATCTTCTGTCTGACCGAGTCAATACTCCCCTAGAAACCTTAGCAAAGGAGGCCTCCCGTATGGCCAAGCGGTTAAGGCGCATGTCTGGGGTGCCGATGGTCGTGAGTTCGAATCCCGCCTGCGACAGAAACTCGTCGTCACTGGAATGGCTCGTTGGGTTCAGGAAGTAAGTCAGATGGCGTGTTGATCAGTGGAAGTTACTTCGTGGAAGAAACCACTCCGGATGGGTCAGTGCAAGCCGCCGCCTGGGTAGATAGTGCCGCATGGATCAAAGGTAACTGGTAAAGGGATGAGCTGTCGCAATGGCCCAGGTGGGAACTGCCGCCATGGACCTGGGGTGGGGCCCCCACGAGCGCCCGTGATGGAATGCAGGGGGTCTTGCTGAAAAAAATTGTGGGTGGCTGCTGGTCTTGCTGAATGAAACTGTATGGTTGGCCTGGTATACAAGCAGATGATACAGGGCTGATTAATCAATTCTGACGCTAGTTGCACTGGTTTCTGTGCTGCCATGTAGTAATTATCCCTATTAATTACTAATCAGCCTTATACTGTGACATTTATATTCTATGTGTACTGTATATTTTGAGTCGGTCCCTACGCTCAGTAGCTGAAAGCAGCACAGAGCATGTGAAGTGACTCAGCTTAAGAGAAGATGGGGAGCTACTGAGGTATCTTTGGAGACGCAGATCTTTACTGCTAAAGGGCTGTGGTTGCCTTGCGCTGGTACAGAAGCCCAAAACGTAACGTACAACATTTCTAGCTTACTTCTTTCGTTTAACTTTCCTTGTCCTTTAACCCACCCGGGGGGTGGGTTAAAGGACAATGCCGGATATTGGTGTAGAAGGCAGATAACACCCAAATGCGAATTTCAGCAGTGGGCACCACTCGGGTGACAGACAATTACAGGTTTTTTGATTGCAGTGGTTTTCCCTGAGAGCACTGTGGATGTTAAAATACTACATTTGCCATAAACCCAAGACAGCAAGCATGGAGAGCAGGAAATTAAGAGTGTTTCAAAAGGCTTTGTGTTACATGAGGGTGTTCTCTCACCCGGGATTTGAACTCTGGAATCCGCAGCTATGGTGTAGGCACCTTACCTATCCTGCCACAGAGCTTGTGCAGGGCATTTTGGCTCTGGATGACTATTACAACCAAATGTCCCTTTGGTTAATGAAGCTTAAGGAAAAGGGCAGCTTGGGCATCTCCTCGAAGGCCCCACCCGGGAATTGAACTCTGGACTCTGCGGCCATGGTGCAGGCACCTTACCTATCGCGCCACAGAGTCTGTGCGGGGCTGCCTGGCTCCGGCTGACTATTAAAACCAAATGTCCCTTTGATTAATGGAGCTTAAAGAAAAAAGCAGCTTGTGCACATCTTTGAAGGCCCCACCCGGGATTTGAACTCTGGACTCTGCGTCCATGGTGCAGGCACCTTACCTATCGCGCCACAGAGTATGTGCAGGACTGCCTGGCTCCGGATGACTATTACAAGGAAATGTCCCTTCCATTAATGGAGCTTAATGAAAAAGGCAGCTTGTGCATATAATCTAAGGTCCCACCCGGGATTTGAACTCTGGACTCTGCGGCCATGGTGCAGGCACCTTACCTGTCGCGCCACAGAATCTGCGCAGGGTAGTTCTGCTCCTGATGACTATTTTAAACAAATGTCCCTTTGTGCATTTATATTGACAAGAGGCACCGGTAGGCAATCTTCTGTCTGACCGAGTCAATACTCCCCTAGAAACCTTAGCAAAGGAGGCCTCCCGTATGGCCAAGCGGTTAAGGCGCATGTCTGGGGTGCCGATGGTCGTGAGTTCGAATCCCGCCTGCGACAGAAACTCGTCGTCACTGGAATGGCTCGTTGGGTTCAGGAAGTAAGTCAGATGGCGTGTTGATCAGTGGAAGTTACTTCGTGGAAGAAACCACTCCGGATGGGTCAGTGCAAGCCGCCGCCTGGGTAGATAGTGCCGCATGGATCAAAGGTAACTGGTAAAGGGATGAGCTGTCGCAATGGCCCAGGTGGGAACTGCCGCCATGGACCTGGGGTGGGGCCCCCACGAGCGCCCGTGATGGAATGCAGGGGGTCTTGCTGAAAAAAATGGTGGGTGGCTGCTGGTCTTGCTGAATGAAACTGTATGGTTGGCCTGTTATACAAGCAGATGATACAGGGCTGATTAATCAATTCTGACGCTAGTTGCACTGGTTTCTGTGCTGCCATGTAGTAATTATCCCTATTAATTACTAATCAGCCTTATACTGTGACATTTATATTCTATGTGTACTGTATATTTTGAGTCGGTCCCTACGCTCAGTAGCTGAAAGCAGCACAGAGCATGTGCAGTGACTCAGCTTAAAAGAAGATGGGGAGCTACTGAGGTATCTTTGGAGACGCAGATCTTTACTGCTAAAGGGCTGTGGTTGCCTTGCGCTGGTACAGAAGCCCAAAACGTAACGTACAACATTTCTAGCTTACTTCTTTTGTTTAACTTTCCTTGTCCTTTAACCCACCCGGGTGTCTGCTTTGGGTGGGTTCCCCATCTGGCCTCCTACCCAGACCCGGACTGGCAATCTGTGAGTTTGGCAAATGCCCCATGGGCCGCAATTTTTGAATTGTAAATGGGTACCTGGGCCTGTGAATGGGCTCCTGGGGCTGCCGAAAAGCCATTCCAAACTACAGCTCACTTACCTGTTGACAGGAAAGGCGCATGTAGCAGTCAGGCTAAAGGTGAATGTTTATGTGGATTGGTGCAGAGTGGGAAGCTATAGATGAGGTGGAGCGTCAGGCGGAAGCAGCGTTGGTTCCGAATCGGCAGGCATTTTCACTGTCTGGTGACGTCAGGTAAGAATGCAGGAGTCAAAACACGCTTAGTTGCCTTTAGCGGCCTACGCCGGATATTGGTGTAGAAGGCAGATAACACCCAAATGCAAATTTCAGCAGTGGGCACCACTCGGGTGACAGACAATTACAGGTTTTTTGATTGCAGTGGTTTTCCCTGAGAGCACTGTGGATGTTAAAATACTACATTTGCCATGAACCCAAGCCAGCAAGCATGGAGAGCAGGAAATTAAGAGTGTTTCAAAAGGCTTTGTGTTACATGAGGGTGTTCTCTCACCCGGGATTTGAACTCTGGACTCCGCAGCTATGGTGTAGGCACCTTACCTATCGTGCCACAGAGCATGTGCAGGGCATTTTGGCTCTGGATGACTATTACAACCAAATGTCCCTTTGGTTAATGAAGCTTAAGGAAAAGGGCAGCTTGGGCATCTCCTCTAAGGCCCCACCCGGGAATTGAACTCTGGACTCTGCGGCCATGGTGCAGGCACCTTACCTATCGCGCCACAGAGTCTGTGCGGGGCTGCCTGGCTCCGGCTGACTATTAAAACCAAATGTCCCTTTGATTAATGGAGCTTAAAGAAAAAAGCAGCTTGTGCACATCTTTGAAGGCCCCACCCGGGATTTGAACTCTGGACTCTGCGTCCATGGTGCAGGCACCTTACCTATCGCGCCACAGAGTATGTGCAGGACTGCCTGGCTCCGGATGACTATTACAAGGAAATGTCCCTTCCATTAATGGAGCTTAATGAAAAAGGCAGCTTGTGCATATAATCTAAGGTCCCACCCGGGATTTGAACTCTGGACTCTGCGGCCATGGTGCAGGCACCTTACCTGTCGCGCCACAGAATCTGCGCAGGGTAGTGCTGCTCCTGATGACTATTTTAAACAAATGTCCCTTTGTGCATTTATATTGACAAGAGGCACCGGTAGGCAATCTTCTGTCTGACCGAGTCAATACTCCCCTAGAAACCTTAGCAAAGGAGGCCTCCCGTATGGCCAAGCGGTTAAGGCGCATGTCTGGGGTGCCGATGGTCGTGAGTTCGAATCCCGCCTGCGACAGAAACTCGTCGTCACTGGAATGGCTCGTTGGGTTCAGGAAGTAAGTCAGATGGCGTGTTGATCAGTGGAAGTTACTTCGTGGAAGAAACCACTCCGGATGGGTCAGTGCAAGCCGCCGCCTGGGTAGATAGTGCCGCATGGATCAAAGGTAACTGGTAAAGGGATGAGCTGTCGCAATGGCCCAGGTGGGAACTGCCGCCATGGACCTGGGGTGGGGCCCCCACGAGCGCCCGTGATGGAATGCAGGGGGTCTTGCTGAAAAAAATGGTGGGTGGCTGCTGGTCTTGCTGAATGAAACTGTATGGTTGGCCTGTTATACAAGCAGATGATACAGGGCTGATTAATCAATTCTGACGCTAGTTGCACTGGTTTCTGTGCTGCCATGTAGTAATTATCCCTATTAATTACTAATCAGCCTTATACTGTGACATTTATATTCTATGTGTACTGTATATTTTGAGTCGGTCCCTACGCTCAGTAGCTGAAAGCAGCACAGAGCATGTGCAGTGACTCAGCTTAAAAGAAGATGGGGAGCTACTGAGGTATCTTTGGAGACGCAGATCTTTACTGCTAAAGGGCTGTGGTTGCCTTGCGCTGGTACAGAAGCCCAAAACGTAACGTACAACATTTCTAGCTTACTTCTTTTGTTTAACTTTCCTTGTCCTTTAACCCACCCGGGTGTCTGCTTTGGGTGGGTTCCCCATCTGGCCTCCTACCCAGACCCGGACTGGCAATCTGTGAGTTTGGCAAATGCCCCATGGGCCGCAATTTTTGAATTGTAAATGGGTACCTGGGCCTGTGAATGGGCTCCTGGGGCTGCCGAAAAGCCATTCCAAACTACAGCTCACTTACCTGTTGACAGGAAAGGCGCATGTAGCAGTCAGGCTAAAGGTGAATGTTTATGTGGATTGGTGCAGAGTGGGAAGCTATAGATGAGGTGGAGCGTCAGGCGGAAGCAGCGTTGGTTCCGAATCGGCAGGCATTTTCACTGTCTGGTGACGTCAGGTAAGAATGCAGGAGTCAAAACACGCTTAGTTGCCTTTAGCGGCCTACGCCGGATATTGGTGTAGAAGGCAGATAACACCCAAATGCAAATTTCAGCAGTGGGCACCACTCGGGTGACAGACAATTACAGGTTTTTTGATTGCAGTGGTTTTCCCTGAGAGCACTGTGGATGTTAAAATACTACATTTGCCATGAACCCAAGCCAGCAAGCATGGAGAGCAGGAAATTAAGAGTGTTTCAAAAGGCTTTGTGTTACATGAGGGTGTTCTCTCACCCGGGATTTGAACTCTGGACTCCGCAGCTATGGTGTAGGCACCTTACCTATCGTGCCACAGAGCATGTGCAGGGCATTTTGGCTCTGGATGACTATTACAACCAAATGTCCCTTTGGTTAATGAAGCTTAAGGAAAAGGGCAGCTTGGGCATCTCCTCTAAGGCCCCACCCGGGAATTGAACTCTGGACTCTGCGGCCATGGTGCAGGCACCTTACCTATCGCGCCACAGAGTCTGTGCGGGGCTGCCTGGCTCCGGCTGACTATTAAAACCAAATGTCCCTTTGATTAATGGAGCTTAAAGAAAAAAGCAGCTTGTGCACATCTTTGAAGGCCCCACCCGGGATTTGAACTCTGGACTCTGCGTCCATGGTGCAGGCACCTTACCTATCGCGCCACAGAGTATGTGCAGGACTGCCTGGCTCCGGATGACTATTACAAGGAAATGTCCCTTCCATTAATGGAGCTTAATGAAAAAGGCAGCTTGTGCATATAATCTAAGGTCCCACCCGGGATTTGAACTCTGGACTCTGCGGCCATGGTGCAGGCACCTTACCTGTCGCGCCACAGAATCTGCGCAGGGTAGTGCTGCTCCTGATGACTATTTTAAACAAATGTCCCTTTGTGCATTTATATTGACAAGAGGCACCGGTAGGCAATCTTCTGTCTGACCGAGTCAATACTCCCCTAGAAACCTTAGCAAAGGAGGCCTCCCGTATGGCCAAGCGGTTAAGGCGCATGTCTGGGGTGCCGATGGTCGTGAGTTCGAATCCCGCCTGCGACAGAAACTCGTCGTCACTGGAATGGCTCGTTGGGTTCAGGAAGTAAGTCAGATGGCGTGTTGATCAGTGGAAGTTACTTCGTGGAAGAAACCACTCCGGATGGGTCAGTGCAAGCCGCCGCCTGGGTAGATAGTGCCGCATGGATCAAAGGTAACTGGTAAAGGGATGAGCTGTCGCAATGGCCCAGGTGGGAACTGCCGCCATGGACCTGGGGTGGGGCCCCCACGAGCGCCCGTGATGGAATGCAGGGGGTCTTGCTGAAAAAAATGGTGGGTGGCTGCTGGTCTTGCTGAATGAAACTGTATGGTTGGCCTGTTATACAAGCAGATGATACAGGGCTGATTAATCAATTCTGACGCTAGTTGCACTGGTTTCTGTGCTGCCATGTAGTAATTATCCCTATTAATTACTAATCAGCCTTATACTGTGACATTTATATTCTATGTGTACTGTATATTTTGAGTCGGTCCCTACGCTCAGTAGCTGAAAGCAGCACAGAGCATGTGCAGTGACTCAGCTTAAAAGAAGATGGGGAGCTACTGAGGTATCTTTGGAGACGCAGATCTTTACTGCTAAAGGGCTGTGGTTGCCTTGCGCTGGTACAGAAGCCCAAAACGTAACGTACAACATTTCTAGCTTACTTCTTTTGTTTAACTTTCCTTGTCCTTTAACCCACCCGGGTGTCTGCTTTGGGTGGGTTCCCCATCTGGCCTCCTACCCAGACCCGGACTGGCAATCTGTGAGTTTGGCAAATGCCCCATGGGCCGCAATTTTTGAATTGTAAATGGGTACCTGGGCCTGTGAATGGGCTCCTGGGGCTGCCGAAAAGCCATTCCAAACTACAGCTCACTTACCTGTTGACAGGAAAGGCGCATGTAGCAGTCAGGCTAAAGGTGAATGTTTATGTGGATTGGTGCAGAGTGGGAAGCTATAGATGAGGTGGAGCGTCAGGCGGAAGCAGCGTTGGTTCCGAATCGGCAGGCATTTTCACTGTCTGGTGACGTCAGGTAAGAATGCAGGAGTCAAAACACGCTTAGTTGCCTTTAGCGGCCTACGCCGGATATTGGTGTAGAAGGCAGATAACACCCAAATGCAAATTTCAGCAGTGGGCACCACTCGGGTGACAGACAATTACAGGTTTTTTGATTGCAGTGGTTTTCCCTGAGAGCACTGTGGATGTTAAAATACTACATTTGCCATGAACCCAAGCCAGCAAGCATGGAGAGCAGGAAATTAAGATTGTTTCAAAAGGCTTTGTGTTACATGAGGGTGTTCTCTCTGGCCGGGATTTGAACTCTGGACTCCGCAGCTATGGTGTAGGCACCTTACCTATCGTGCCACAGAGCATGTGCAGGGCATTTTGGCTCTGGATGACTATTACAACCAAATGTCCCTTTGGTTAATGAAGCTTAAGGAAAAGGGCAGCTTGGGCATCTCCTCTAAGGCCCCACCTGGGAATTGAACTCTGGACTCTGCGGCCATGGTGCAGGCACCTTACCTATCGCGCCACAGAGTCTGTGCGGGGCTGCCTGGCTCCGGCTGACTATTAAAACCAAATGTCCCTTTGATTAATGGAGCTTAAAGAAAAAAGCAGCTTGTGCACATCTTTGAAGGCCCCACCCGGGATTTGAACTCTGGACTCTGCGTCCATGGTGCAGGCACCTTACCTATCGCGCCACAGAGTATGTGCAGGACTGCCTGGCTCCGGATGACTATTACAAGGAAATGTCCCTTCCATTAATGGAGCTTAATGAAAAAGGCAGCTTGTGCATATAATCTAAGGTCCCACCCGGGATTTCAACTCTGGACTCTGCAGCCATGGTGCAGGCACCTTACCTGTCGCGCCACAGAATCTGCGCAGGGTAGTGCTGCTCCTGATGACTATTTTAAACAAATGTCCCTTTGTGCATTTATATTGACAAGAGGCACCGGTAGGCAATCTTCTGTCTGACCGAGTCAATACTCCCCTAGAAACCTTAGCAAAGGAGGCCTCCCGTATGGCCAAGCGGTTAAGGCGCATGTCTGGGGTGCCGATGGTCGTGAGTTCGAATCCCGCCTGCGACAGAAACTCGACGTCACTGGAATGGCTCGTTGGGTTCAGGAAGTAAGTCAGATGGCGTGTTGATCAGTGGAAGTTACTTCGTGGAAGAAACCACTCCAGATGGGTCAGTGCAAGCCGCCGCCTGGGTAGATAGTGCCGCATGGATCAAAGGTAACTGGTAAAGGGATGAGCTGTCGCAATGGCCCAGGTGGGAACTGCCGCCATGGACCTGGGGTGGGGCCCCCACGAGCGCCCGTGATGGAATGCAGGGGTCTTGCTGAAAAAAATGGTGGGTGGCTGCTGGTCTTGCTGAATGAAACTGTATGGTTGGCCTGTTATACAAGCAGATGATACAGGGCTGATTAATCAATTCTGACGCTAGTTGCACTGGTTTCTGTGCTGCCATGTAGTAATTATCCCTATTAATTACTAATCAGCCTTATACTGTGACATTTATATTCTATGTGTACTGTATATTTTGAGTCGGTCCCTACGCTCAGTAGCTGAAAGCAGCACAGAGCATGTGCAGTGACTCAGCTTAAAAGAAGATGGGGAGCTACTGAGGTATCTTTGGAGACGCAGATCTTTACTGCTAAAGGGCTGTGGTTGCCTTGCGCTGGTACAGAAGCCCAAAACGTAACGTACAACATTTCTAGCTTACTTCTTTCGTTTAACTTTCCTTGTCCTTTAACCCACCCGGGGGGTGGGTTAAAGGACAATGCCGGATATTGGTGTAGAAGGCAGATAACACCCAAATGCGAATTTCAGCAGTGGGCACCACTCGGGTGACAGACAATTACAGGTTTTTTGATTGCAGTGGTTTTCCCTGAGAGCACTGTGGATGTTAAAATACTACATTTGCCATGAACCCAAGCCAGCAAGCATGGAGAGCAGGAAATTAAGAGTGTTTCAAAAGGCTTTGTGCTACATGAGGGTGTTCTCTCACCTGGGATTTGAACTCTGGACTCCGCACCTATGGTGCAGGCACCTTACCTATCGCGCCACAGAGCATGTGTGGTGCATTTTGGCTCAGGATGACTATTACAGCCAAATGTCCCTTTGGTTAATGAAGCTTAAGGAAGAGGGCCGCTTGGGCATCTCCTCTAAGGCCCCACCCGGGAATTGAACTCTGCAGCCATGGTGCAGGCACCTTACCTATCGCGCCACAGAGTATGTGCAAGACTGCCTTGCTCCGGATGACTATTACAATCAAATGTTCCTTTGATTAATGGAGCTTAATGAAAAAGGCAGCTTGTGCATATAACCTAAGGTCCCACCCGGGATTTGAACTCTGGACTCTGCTGCCATGGTTCAGGAATCTTACCTGTCGCGCCACAGAATCTGCACAGTGTTAGCTGGCTCTAGATGACTAATTTAAACAATTGTCCCTTTGTGCATTTAAATTGACAAGAGGCACCGGTAGGCAATTTTCTGCCTGACCGAGTCAATACTCCCCTAGAAACATTAGTAAAGGAGGCCTTCCGTATGGCCTAGCGGTTAAGGCGCATATCTGCTGTGCCGATGGTCGTGAGTTCGAATCCCTCCTGCGACTGAAAGTCGTCATCACTGGAATGGCTTTTTGGGTTAAGGAAGTAAGTCAGATGGCGTGTTGATCAGTGGAAGATACTTTCTGGAAGAAACCACTCCGGATGGGTCAGTGTAAGCCGCGGCCTAGGAAGATAGTGCTGCATGGATCAAAAGCAATTTGTAAAGGGATGAGATGTTGCAATGGCCCTGGTGGGAGCTGCTGCCAAGGCCCAGGAGGGGCTTCCATGAGCACCTGTGTTGGAATGCAGGGGGTCTTGCTGAAAAAAATGGTGGGTGGCTGCTGGTCTTGCTGAATGAAACTGTATGGTTGGCATGTTATACAAGCAGATGATACAGGGCTTATTAATCAATTCTGACACTAGTTGCGCTGGTTTCTTTGCTGCCATGTAGCAATTATCCATATTAATTACTGATCAGCCTTATTCTTTGACACTTATATTCTATGTGTACTGTATATTTTGAGTCGGTCCCTACGCTCAGTAGCTGAAAGCAGCACAGAGCATGTGCAGAGAGTTCAGGCAAATGCCACATGGGCCGCAATTTTTGAATTGTAAATGGGTACCTGTGCCTGTAAATGGGCTCCTGGGGCTACTGAAAAGCCATTCCAAACTACAGCTCACTTACCTGTTGGCAGGAAAGGAGTATGTAGCAGTCAGGCTAAAGGTGAATGTTTATGTGGATCGGTTCAGAGTGGGAAGCTATAGATGAGGTGGAGCGTCAGGTGGAAGCAGCCTTGGTTTAGAATCGGCAGGCATTTTCACTGTCTGGTGACGTCAGGTAACAATGCAGGAGTCAAAACACGCTTAGTTGCCTTTAGTGGCCTACGCCGGCTTTTGGTGTAGAAGGCAGATAACACCCAAATGAGAATTTCAGCAGTGGGCACCACTCGGGTGACAGACAATTACAGGTGTTTTGATTGCAGTGGTTTTCCCTGAGAGCACTGTGGACGTTAAAATACTACATTTGCCATGAACCCAAGCCAGCAAGCATGGAGAGTAGGAAATTAAGAGTGTTTCAAAAAGCTTTGTGTTATATGAGGGTGTTTTCTCTTCTGCTCCACGTTTTACCTTAATTAACTGCATAAGATCACCCCCAAACCCCCCCCCCTCCGCTCGACCTGGTATTTTTTGACCTTTGCCTAGCATCAGCCTGCGGTTAATCTCTGTAATTGTTCATTGAGAAAGTGTTCTGTACAAAACGTGAAAAAATATTTGGAAAGCCGATTAGCAAAGGCAGCTGTGGCGCTTTACTGAATCCAAAGTATCGGTTACTCATTAACATAGCCAAAAATACATAAGTATCCAGTGGCAAATGCCCTGGCTTCCAGCAGTCCGACCCCAAGCCGGGACTCAATCTCGGGCTGTTTTGGCGGGAGACATGCAATTGGACACGTGCGCCATAGAGAAGACAGATAAGAGCTATTTCACCCTTGCAGGTTTTGCCTGAATTCAAAGTAGCCCTGCTACAAATGATAGCTTTTGCTCAACTTTTCATTCTTTAAATGTTTTTACATGTGACTTTATACGGCATAAGGACCAGATGTGACCTTCCGCACAACATTGCCTTTTATTCAGTCAGTTCTAACTTTTTACTTTTCTCCCAAAATTAGTTGTTGCAGTTTTTTTCTATACAATATTAGTTTTCTTATTTCCAACAATTGCTGAAGGACTGGTACATTTTATGGAGATCATTTTGCTTGGATCCTATCCTTGAATTAGATTTAGCTATTTGACCTGTTTTTATGTCCCTAATGGACTGCTTTTTCAATCTACACTCCTTATGTGGTGGTTCACTCTCACTTTGTCCAGTTCTCTGTGCCCCCCATTTTCCCTCTTTTTGGCTCTGTTTCCTCTTTTTCTCAAAAGCTCCCTTTTTTTCCCTTTGGGTGCTTTAACTCTATTTTCTGTCTTTGCAACCAACTAGTCTTTCTGAAAATCCCCAAGTCCTTACATGTCACTCTAGTATAGCCCTTTCTGTTAGTTTGGGTTGGGGCCGTCTCTGTGTGGCCAACACATTTGGCTCCATCTACGTTCAAATTTATGTGATAACTAGGTGCCATAATTGTGTATTTAAGCCATGTGTTCCCATAATTGTGTGATCTGTATTTTGACTTGATTTCATGTGCGATTTAAAACTGCCGTATACACTGCATTATCTCTAAGTTTTACTATACATTATTGACTGGCAGTTTGACGATCAGCCAGGGTTCCTCTATAACTGCACCAAGTGTTCCCGTAATTGTGCAATTTGTCCTTTGACTGCATTAGTGGGTAATGAAAACGGTCATACACATAGCGCTGCTTATGCCTGTATTCTATTACGTTTTTGACAAACAGTCTGACGATCTGCCAGGTTTTTTTTGCTCCACATCATATTTGTGGTGCACATGCTGCTCAGATTATGCCCCCCCCCCATAAATAGACTACATCATTTTTTTCAAGTTTTTCAATATTGTAATACCAATAGTTCTGAGAGGTAAAGTTCAACCCATACCTTTTCTTTTATTGGGTTTAGGAAGCCTGACCCCTAGTGGCTACAATGGTTATAAACACAGGTGACTGTGACCCTGGTGCGTGCAGTAGTCGGTTTGTTCCTTGTTGTGTACCTCCACCAAGGTACAGTTCAAACTGGAACAATCTTATAGAGTAAGCAAGGAAAAACCTGGGAGGCAGAAGGTATCTGCTCAAGTGATTTTATTGGTATAAAATGTGTGTTAAATACCAATAAAATCACTTGAGCAGATACCTTTTGCCTCCCAGGTTTTTCCTTGCTTACGCTATAAGATTGTTCCAGTCTGGCTACAATGGTTGTTACTTCATTCCCTGATATGTGTTTCCTGCACTGTCCTAAGCTATATGTGATAAGGGGCCTCTAATCTCAGAGCATCACACAGTTCGGGTGGTGTAGTCCACTCTGGGCATTTTTGATAGTTTAGCACTTTTGAGACTGAGCTCAGTTTTGGTTCTGGATTAGACCCTTCTATCTTATCTTGTTTTTGAACCCAGTGCCTGGGCAACAATCCTCAATGCTATTCCATGCAATATCTAGTTAATCCTATATGCCTCACTTGGATCTTTGGTTATCCCCAAGGAACTACATTAACTATTTTGTTTCTTTGTATTATGCTATGAATAACCCAACAATAGCAGCTTGACTTTTCAACTTGCCGCATACAGTTATCACTTGCTTTCATCTCATTTACTTTTACTATCTTTTGTTAGGCTGTTTTTTTTTAGTTTTTTTTCTCCCAATTTTGGTTTCTATGGTAGTTTATTGGATTCCTGTTTTGTACAGGGGGAGGGTTCTTAAGGGTTTGCACTGCTTAAACTCTCGATACATTGTAATTTCTTTTGTTTATCTATTATAATCAGTTACTCTAACTGAGCCTGTTGAGTGCATTTTTTTTGCTATATATACAATATATATATATATATATATATATATATATATATATATATATATATATATATATATATATATATATATATATAGACAAATACAAGATTCCTCTGCACTCAACCCATTATCAATATATTTAAGACAGCGACATTTTCTGCATACTGCTACTGAAAAATGCCTTACCCTTTAAACAAAACAGGGATTGTTTGTCCATATATTGCAATATATTTAAGCTGGCCAACTACGTCAAAGTCATCCCATATCTGGCCAGTCCTATGCTCAATTTTCATCTGAAAGCAGCTAGTAAGTTGCAGGTAAAACATATTCGTCCCTTTTATAAAATTTATAATTAAACCATAGAATTCTTAATGAATCAGATGAAAATTGAGCATAGGACTGGCCAGATATGGGATGACTTTGACGTAGTTGGCCAGCTTAAATATATTGCAATATATGGACAAACAATCCTTGTTTTTTTAAAGGGTAAGGCATTTTTCAGTAGCAGTATGCACAAAATGTCGCTGTCTTAAATATATTGATAATGGGTTGAGTGCAGAGGAATCTTGTATTTGTCTATATGTTTTTTGTGGTCACACCCTCATTGCACCCCCGCCTAATGATTTTAAAAACTAGTGGTGAGCACAACTTGTTTGTTATATATATATATATATATATATATATATATATATATATATATATATATATATATATATTGTTTATAAATGTGCATCTATGATATATGTAAATGCAGTATATACATATACATATGGGCTAAAAAAAATACAACTCTTGTATGTAAGAGACTTTTGTCAAGTGCTCCCTCTGCTCTTTGCAGCACCCCTGGCCCCCGGGAGTTCCTTCCACAGACATGTAGGTTCCTGCTCTGTACCCTGCTCATAGAGACCTTCTGAACATTCTCATTAGAATTAAATACCTTTCCACAGACCAGCCTACCTGTGAAAAGTTTGCTCTAATATGTGAGCTGGAGCAGTGGAACATCTGGCCTGTCCATTCTTTTCAAACTCTACAGCTTGCAGGACCCATCCGCAAGATTCACTGGATAGAGAAAATAAATTCCCTGTTATATATAAAGTTGATTTCTTTTGGGGCTGAATAATAAGTAGACATGCTAAACAGAAAATCAGTGACAGCCATTTGGCTGAAGTTGTTGTTGTTGTGGATATATTTCAGCTAAATGGCCCCAAGTTGAGTGTCCCTGTGGTGTAATGTAGACTGGTCATGAAAATAAATCTCCACACACAAACACAAAGACAAGTAAATACAGTGAAAGATTTGTGGGCACAACTAGGCGATTGTGAGCCATACATTGGGGGTTTCTATGGTAACCATGTCATATTCACACAGGTGATATACTGGAAGTAATTTATTAAAGGACACAGCATGCAAAGCTGATGCACCACTGAGTCCTTCTGTCTCCTGTTCTCAAATGACTAAACCTAACCTTGCAGGGATTTACTAGAGCCTTCTAAGAGAGGCTTTTAATGTCCTTTACATAGGGCCTGATAAATTCTGCATCTCCTGTGTCAGGAAGTAAACACAATTTTAGATGTACATTTGGGGAGGGTGTTTGCACAATTATTTTCAAATGACACTATAAATGCATTTATTACTTAAGATATACATACATACTTAAATGGCCTTTGTTAACACTCACCCTTCACCTTATAGTTAACTTGTAGTATGTTATAGAATGATCAATTCTAAGCAAATTTTTAAGTGGTCTTCATTATTTATTTTTTATCTTTTTTTAAATTATTTGCCCGTTTCTTCTTACTCTTTCCAATTTTCAAATGGGGGTTACTGACCGATCTAAAAAACAAATGCTCTATAAGGCTACAAATGTATTGTCATTGCTACTTTTTATTACTCATCTTTCTATTCAGGCCCTCTCCTATTCATATTTCAGTCTCTTATTCAATTCAGTGCATGGTTGCTAGGGTCATTTGGAACCTAGCAACCAGATGGTGCACTTTGCTTTGTCAATTTCCGCAGTATCCCTCTAGCCATATATCGGGAGAAACTAGCCCATTCGGGACAGATTAATAGTTGGAGAAACACATGTACATTAGGCATCTCTATTGATGTTTTTGAGCAAAGTGCTAGTAACAGACTTTCTAACACCACACTAATATTAGGAGAGCAAGAAATTTCATAAAGCAAGCCACGTCATTTTATTTCACCTTATTTACTTTATACATATGTGTGTATACGGAATAGTGTTACAAATATTACACATTTTTTTATAAATAATATGCTTAATATAAAATTAAAAGTCATCAAGGCGTTCCATGACCATATTAACTCATGAGGCCGAGTGCTTTTATACAGTTCATCATACCTGAAGGTGACTTCTAATATTCTCATATTTTACAAGAGGGAGTACATCATTTATTATAATACACAAGTTTCTGTGACACACATGACATCACTAAATGCTGATGTAGACATAGGCAGTGTCTCTCAGACTGTGAAGCTGGGCTCCATAAGAGGGCCCAACCTAGAGAAGGCAGTTAGGGTGATATGTGTAGACAATGCCTATTTCTTCTCCCATATAGTATATCTGAAAACCCAACTTTCTAACTATTTTGAAACTATACCTGAATTATAGATACAGCAATGTTTCTCATATGTGTGTAATCTTGTTGTTGGTTAAGAGGCACCCTCATCTTAACCTTCAAGTAAGCCTGACTTTTTATCTGCAAGGTCTGGTTGTGACATTGACAAGTGTGTGTGTAAAAGTTTTATTCCAGAATGACATAATATCTCCTCATTATTGTTTAAGCAACACACATTTTACTTCATTCATTGACATTGTTATTGCAATTGTTACAGTTTGGAGAAGGTTATAGGTAATATTGTTGCTAGCACAGTGTACAGAATAACAATGTAACTTATTTACTTCCACACAGAACATGTTACAATATTTGTAGCAATCTTTATGGCAAAATATGTTTTTTTTTTCTTCAAAATGCATCAGTTAATAGTGCTGCTTCAGCACAAGTCTGCACTGAAATCCCTCCTGCATATGGAAATTATGCTAATTAGGATTCGGATTCAGTTCAGCCAGGCAGAAGGATTCGGGCCAAATCCGAATCCTTCAATGCGAAAAACGGGTAGTGACGGTTAAACGGAGCTCACCCTTTCGTGTAGCGTGTTGGCCGCAGCTCTCGCGATACTCCGGCAACTCCAAGCCGGCATCTGTAAGACATTCTCTGTGTATCGCTGTTCAGCGCTGGCCCATCCTCCACATCAAGATTCGCTACACATATTCTTTGAGAAAACGGCTTTATTCAGGTTCCAAAAGTGATAGCAGGCAGTGGGTAAGCACTTACCCACTGCCTGCTATCACTTTTGGAACCTGAATAAAGTCGTTTTCTCAAAGAATATGTGTAGCGAATCTTGATGTGGAGGATGGGCCAGCGCTGAACAGCAATACACAAATCCGAATCCTGCTGAAAAAAACTGAATCCTGGCCGAATACCGAACCAAATCGTGGATTCTGTGCATCCCTATTTTTTATATTTAATTAAAGATGCACCGAATCCACTATTTTGGATTCAGCCAACCCCAGTATCTGCATATGCAGATTAGGGGTGGGAAGGGGAAAACATTTTTACTTCCTCGTTTTGTGACAAAAAGTCACGTGTTTTCCTTCCCCACCCCTAATTTACATATGCAATTTGGTTCAGCCAGGCAGAAGGATTCGGTTGAATGCAAAGCCTGCAGAAAAAGGCAGAATCCCAAACTGAATAATGGATTCGGTGCATCCCTATTTTTTTTTAATTTCATTTGGAAATCTGACATGGGGCTAGACATGTTATCCGTTTCCTAGCTGCCCCAGTCATGTGACTTGTGCTCTGATAAACTTCAGTCACTCTTTACTGCTGTACTGCAAGTTGGAGTGATATCACCACTCCCCCCCCCAGCAGCCTAACAACAGAACAATGGGAAGGTAACCAGATAGCAGCTCCCTAACACAAGATAACAGCTGCCTGGTAGAACAGCACTCAATAGTAAAAAGCCAGGTCCCACTGCGTCACATTCAGTTACATTGAGTAGGAGAAACAATAGCCTGCCAGAAAGCAGTTCCATACTAAAGTGCCGGCTCTTTCTTTCTGAAAGGACATGACCAGGCAAAATGACCTGAGATGGCTGCCTACACACCAATATTACACACCAATATTACAACTAAAAAATACACTTGCTGGTTCAGGAATTACATTTAATATTGTAGAGTGAATTATTTGCAGTGTAAACAGTGTAATTTAAAATAAAAACAACATCATAAAAATCATGAGTGAATCCCTTTAAACTAATGGCATTTTTACATGAGAGCAACTTTTCTATAAGCTTACTTGTCCTTTAAAAGAAAGAAAACCTGGGTGCAATGTGAGAAGTTTTCTAGAAGTGCATTACTGATACAAATATGGCCTCTAAAGACTGTGCTAAATTTATCTCTGTGTTATCTTCCAGTACTTCTATACACTACAGTAGTGATAATAAATTTGAAATAAAATCCACCAGTGGCTCCCCCACAGGTAATAGAATCCTGCCTATAATATGGTAAGTGCAATGACCTTTCTTCCACAAGTTTTTTATATCCTACCTACTGCAGAATGGTAGTCATTGTATACAACTGGCTATTGAAGCTAAAACAAAGTGATATGTTTTATAGGAACTGCAATTATGTTTGTAATTGATTGCTGATTTTAATAATACAGCCATATTTTATGATTTTCATTTAGGTTAACATTTTATCTATGAAAGCTTTAAGATTTGTTTTCTCATTAAACACGTAGAGTGTTTTCAATGTTAATTAATAAATAGTAAAATTAAACGGCAAGACACCCTGGTGTGTAAAAGCTCCCTGAAACAATCAGAGCTGATAAGATTAAATAAAGCTGCCCAACCTGCTTTTCTCCAGCTGCTGTTGAACTTTAACTCCCATAAACCCCTGACAGCCGTTGTGTTGTAATTTAACAACAGCTGGGAGAGGACAAGCTGAATGTCTCCAAGGTAACATACTTTGTATGCAAAGTGATCACTAAAAAGGGGTTAATGCTGTCGAGTAAAACTAGCTTGGAGCGCTCATGCATTTTATATTTGATAAAATGTTAACTGTGGAAGACTGGTTTGGGAAATATCTCCATTTACAGAAACCAATAGCCATTACAAAAACATCAGGCCACCAAGCTATTTTTCATACAAATTGTCTCCCAAGAGACGACCCCTGTGTGTGAGATAGCATGACTTATAAGGCTGCTGCATGGACAGTTGCTTGGCTTTCTTCCCTGTAACTCTTTCTACAGTAAAAAAAAACACAACATGTTGACATGAAAAATAACCCAAATAACCCAGCAAGCTCCGTTGTTTTAGGCAGGGGCACATGGGCAGATTCGGGGAGATTTAGTCCCCTGGCAATTAATCGCCTCTTCTTCAGGGTGACTCTCTCCCTGAACTGCCTTCCGCCTGCTATAATAAGAAAATGCCATCACAATGACACCTCGATTTTAGAAGTCGCCCTAAGTGGCCTCACAAGGAAACTTCAGGTGACTTCGGAAATCGAAGCACCTCGAGTGCATTGCCGCAGGCGATTTTTTGTTTTGGCAGGCGGAAGGCGATTCAGGGAGATTGTCGCCCCGAAAAAGAGGCAATTTTCTGTATCCACACTATTATTTTCCAGCAATCGGTCTGTGAAGATCATGTTCCAAAAAACTTGATACAATTTGCCCCAGTTCTATATGTACATTGAATATGTTTATTCTACTTTTGCAGCTGTGACAAAATATGAACATATTCCTGAGGTTGTATTTGCTTAACTGTATATATTGCTGTCCAGAGAGTTGTTGGACAAAGAGTAGATTGATCTATATATATATATATATATAACAGGCTAGATCCATTTGTGACATAAGCCTGATCAGGGTGACACAAGCAGGCAAGCATTATCTCACTCAGCATGTGATTATACAATAGCACTTACTGTTCTGATTAAGAATCTCTTTTGATTGTATAAAGGAGTGGGCTGGGTTCTGGAAAGAAAGGAGAGGGTGGGTACCAACAGCAACAACATCCCTGATTGAAGATCTTGTAAGTGTACAAAACAGACAGGGATGTTAAGGCTGTGGCCCTCCGGTTGCTGTTGGTACATTAGCTGGAGGGTTGCGGATTAGTCACGTCTGTATGAAATAATCCCAGTGTAGGTTATTGCCCGTAATTCAGAGCAGTTCTCTTTCAGCACCACGGACAGAGCAATCCGTGTCTTCTGCAGCCGCTCTCCTCCTGTACAGACCCAGCCCGGCGCGGCAGCCAGCGAGGAGACGCACATTGTCGGCGAATAGGATCTGTGCCTCGGGCGCGCTGTCCTTTTAATGGATTTTATTGCCCTTCACAGCCCTTTCCCCTTACGGATTGATTACTGGCCCAAGGGTCTTATCGGCGGGGCGGGCGGCCATGTAGGAGGGCAGGACTGCTAATCCTGAATGTATCGCACGATGACCCGCGTCTGTCTTCACATGTCCGCCCTCCCGCCCCCTAATGAGCTACGACTACAGCTCCCATCATACTCACCTAGCACGCGAGTTCTGCGCCTGCGACAGCGACAGGGCGAGGGTGTCGTGCCTCTGTATGGCATGATTATACTTGTCAATTAGATTAAATTAAATTGTAAAGGGCAAATGATCCAATGAGTCTGAATAGATGAGTGTGAGTGTGTGAATTGGGATGGAACGAAGAGGGGGTTAGAAGGAAGCTATTTGCTGTGTGTGTGTGTGTGTGTGTGCAGTATGAACAAGTGTGTGTGAGTGTGTGTGTGTGAGTGTGTGTGTGAGTGTGCAGCTTATGTGCCTAGTTGTGTACAGTCTGGGTGTGTGAATGTGTAATTGTGTTCCATTACTGTACACGTGTAGGTCTGTTTAGGCATGTAACTGTGTGTGCTTATATATATATATATATATATATATATATATATATATATATATATATATATATATATATATATATATATATATATATATATATATATATATATATATATAAATATATAATGTCAGAGTTCTCATTTGCCTGTATATGTCTGGGTGTGTGAGTTGGGTGCCACAAAACATACGGTGAGTCATTATGTGTGGAAGTGTAAATCTGGGTGTGTTCGTGCCAAAGAGTGTATACAGTATGTGATTGTGTGCCTAGATGATTTAGTGTCTGTATATGACTGGGTGTCATAGAGTATATAGGGGAGTGTGTGCCTGTATCATTCTGTATGCGTGCCTGTGTATGTGTAGGTGTGTGAGTTGGGTGCCACAGAGTGTGTGTGTGACTGTTTGTCTGGGTCATTAAGTGGCTGAGTGTGTGCAGTTGTGTGCTAAAGAGTGTATTTATGAATGTGTGCCTGGGTGATTATGTGCCTGTGTATGACTTAGTGTGTGAGTGGGTGCCACAGAGTATGTGGGTGTGATGTGAGTATTGACGCCCAGTATGTGTTTGTGTGTCTGTAAGCACAGGTGACTGCATGTGTAGCCGAGACACCTTCTTTCCCGATGTTGCCAGTTGCTTGTCTGCAGGTCCGACCTTCCCGAGTTGGCAGCATCCCCAGTCCCATTCTCCACTGACCGATCCAGGCGCCGCCTTTCTAGCCAGCATTGTGTGAGCGACAGCCTGACAGACTAATGAGGAGGCGGCCGCTGTCTGCCTCCCAGTTACATAGTCGCAGCCAGCCAGTCGGGTGTCTCTGGGCGGGCCTGAGATCATCTCCCCCCTCCTGCACGGTTTATTGAGAGTTGTATGAAGAAATCCAGTTCAGAGGGAAGGAGGGAGGGCTGGTGAGTGCGGCGCTCAGAGGAGAGTAGTACCGAGCGCATCTTCTGCTTCTATTCATCTGGGGATTTTTATTGCAACTGTCAGCCCCGCAGCTGCGATAGCTCCACATCCTCCAACCCTAACCTCAACTATCGCAACTTGCGGCACTTGGGCTCCGGTGGCTGATTATAATGTAACACATTGAAATGCTCCTGATCCTCGATGGGGAATGTAACCGGCTGCTGGATGTGTCCGAGTGGATATGTCGCTGCATCTCTCTGCACTGCTGGATCTGCCGGGAAACTGAGCGATTTGTGTCCCCTCGGAGTTGCTCATTCACCCTCCTAAGGAAACGTCTGGGTTTGGGATTGGCAAACTGCTAGTGATTGCTTTCTGCCAGCAACTATTGGATGCTTTCCCGAATCCACAGGGACCGAATGGAAAGTACAGCATAGAAGTTCTATCTGAAATGTTTGCCTTTTTTTTTATTCTCCTGTGTCTTCTCCCGTGATGTAAATGTTAGTGTGGGTGAGTACTATGAAGGCTCTGGCTGCATCTACCTGCCTAGATCACTCTGATGGAACTAATCGCATGCATCAGCCTCCCCACCGACGAATGCAGCTGCGACTAGTGCTTAGGAACTGGCCAGTCTGAGCAAACTCCCTGCTTGGGGTGCAACTCTACTTCAGCTATTAACCAATACAGTGTACGAGTATTAACTCTTTGGAGGGCCAATTTCTATTAGAGGAGCAATGGTTTCATTTGTATTCCGTTATTTCCCTGCTGAGCCGGCGGCTACGCTTTAACTGGAATCTGGATTGGAACCCAGTCGCTTGTAAGTTGTAAGACCTTTTCTTTTTAGCAGTTAAGTTCGTTCGTTATCAATCTAGGGGGGAAGCCTCCCTGGGATGTGGCCCTTCAGCTGTTGTTAAACTACAACTCGCAGCATTCGCGGACAACTGGGAGTTCTAGTTGAAGAACAGCTGAAGGGCCACACAGACCGATGTGTAATACAACACACGCATTGTCTCCTCTGGGCCAACAGCGATTTTGCATGTTGTGTGGCTGCTGCAGTATCAGCAGCGTCGATTCCCTAGCACACCATATCATAGCAATGGACTATGAAAGGTTCTGATAAGGAAAACGACTCCAGAGTAGGAGCAATGAAGCACAAATGGCATTTGGCAGCTGACAGTGCAGTTGTAAGGAATACTGGTAAGGGCTTGGGATTTTTATTGGCAGCGGTTACACAGATAAGATGCATGATGTGAATTACACATTGAGTCGCAGGCTGATCAGGCGCAGGAAGAGGGGAAATAAAACGTGTAGGAAGAACCTACTGTAGCAGCTTCATAAAGGGAAGTGCGATTTTGTGCCATGGATGCTAATGCTTCAGTCATTGGCCGATTTAAATTGACAAGCGATGAAATACTCTAATGAGCGATTTGACATAGGCGTATAATATGTATATGATGTGCACCTCGTTTGTTTTCTCAAAAACTGAAACAAATCTGTTTATTTGTGATTGTGTTGACAGCTGCTGACTCCAATTAGAAATGAGATGTAAGACGTCCCCATGCACGCCTCCTCTTCCTCAGTGACATTTAACTCCAGAAAAATCCGAGCAAACCCATGACCATGAACCTAAGGGATTTTTACCTGTTGGCTGCTCTTATTGCCTGCTTAAGGCTGGATTCTGCCATCGCCCAAGAACTTATTTATACCATCAGAGAGGAACTGCCTGAAAATGTGCCCATAGGGAATATACCAAAGGATCTGAATATCTCCCACATCAATGCAGCCACTGGAAGCAGCACCAGCCTCGTCTACAGACTGGTCTCTAAAGCGGGGGACTCTCCACTGGTCAAGGTGTCCAGCACCACCGGAGAAATCTTCACCACCTCCACCAGGATAGATCGAGAGAAACTATGTGCCGGCTCCTCTTATCCGGACGAAAATGAGTGTTTTTTTGAACTTGAAGTAGTTATACTCCCCAATGACTTTTTCAGACTCATCAAGATAAAGATAATCGTCAAGGATACCAATGATAACGCGCCTATGTTCCCATCTACCGTCATCAATATATCCATACCCGAGAACACTCTCATTAACAGCCGCTTTCCCATCCCATCAGCAGTGGATCCCGACACAGGCTTCAACGGCGTCCAGCACTATGAGTTATTAAACGGCCAGAGTGTATTTGGCTTGGATATTGTGGAAACACCGGAGGGGGAGAAGTGGCCGCAGCTTATTGTCCAGCAGAACTTGGACAGGGAACAGAAAGATACTTATGTGATGAAAATCAAAGTGGAGGACGGTGGGACCCCTCAGAAATCCAGCACTGCCATCCTGCAGGTTACAGTGAGCGATGTCAATGACAACAAGCCAGTATTTAAGGAAAGTCAAGTGGAGGTCCACATCCCAGAAAATGCTCCCATTGGGACTTCAGTCGTTCAGCTGCACGCGACTGACGCCGACATAGGAAGCAATGCCGAAATCAAGTATATCTTTGGGGCCCAAGTGACTTCTCCTACCAAAAGACTTTTTGCTTTAAACAACACCACCGGGCTCATCACGGTGCAGAGGCCATTGGACCGGGAAGAGACTGCGGTGCACAAGTTAACTGTCCTGGCGACTGATGGCAGCTCCACCCCTGCCAGGGCAACACTTACAATCAATGTGACCGATGTGAACGATAACCCGCCTAACATTGATCTCAGGTATATCATAAGCCCCATCAATGGCACAGTCTACTTATCTGAGAAGGATCCCATCAACACAAAGATCGCCCTCATTACCGTTTCGGATAAAGACACCGACGTGAACAGCAAGGTGATCTGCTTCATCGAGAGAGAGGTCCCCTTTCACCTGAAAGCCGTCTATGACAACCAGTATTTGTTAGAAACGTCTTCCCTGTTGGACTACGAGGGCACTAAAGAATTCAGCTTTAAAATAGTGGCAGCTGACACAGGGAAGCCCAGCCTGAATCAGACAGCCCTGGTGAGAGTAGAGTTGGAGGATGAGAACGACAACCCCCCGATCTTTAACCAGCCTGTCATTGAACTGTCAGTTTCTGAAAACAATCGCCGCGGCCTCTACTTGACCACTGTTAGTGCATCTGACGAAGACAGCGGCAAGAACTCGGATATAGTTTATCAGCTCGGCCCCAACGCCTCCTTTTTCGATCTGGACCGAAAAACGGGCGTCCTGACAGCTTCTAGGGTGTTTGACAGGGAAGAGCAGGAGCGATTTATCTTCACTGTCACCGCCAGAGACAACGGCACTCCCCCACTTCAGAGCCAAGCCGCAGTCATTGTCACCGTCCTGGACGAGAACGACAACAGCCCCAAATTTACTCACAACCACTTTCAGTTTTTTGTCTCGGAGAATTTGCCCAAGTACAGCACCGTGGGGGTTATAACAGCCACTGACTCCGACGCAGGGGAAAACAAGGCGGTCACCCTCTCCATTCTCAATGACAATGAGAACTTTGTGCTGGATCCCTATTCCGGATTAATCAAATCCAACGTTTCCTTTGACAGAGAGCAGCAGAGCTCGTACACGTTTGATGTCAAAGCGGTGGATGGAGGTCAGCCTGCAAGATTCTCCACCGCCAAAGTCACCATTAATATAATGGACGCTAATGATAACAGCCCAGTAGTTATCTCTCCACCGTCCAACACATCCTTTAAGCTGGTGCCTCTGTCAGCCATACCAGGTTCTGTGGTCGCCGAGGTGTTTGCTGTGGATACTGACACTGGCATGAACGCTGAGCTGAAATACACCATTGTGAGTGGAAACAATAAAGGCTTGTTTAGGATTGACCCTGTAACCGGTAACATTACTCTAGAGGAAAAGCCAAGTGCAGCAGATGTGGGCCTTCACCGCCTGGTGGTCAACATCAGTGACTTGGGCTACCCCAAGCCCTTACATACTCTTGTCCTGGTCTTCTTATATGTCAATGAAACAGCTGGCAATGCCTCTTATATTTATGACTTGATAAGGAGGACTATGGAAACCCCACTAGATCGCAACATTGGAGACAGCAGCCAGCCTTACCAGAATGAGGATTATCTGACCATTATGATCGCCATTGTGGCAGGAGCTATGGTGGTGATAGTGGTGATCTTTGTCACCGTGCTGGTGAGATGTCGCCATGCCTCCAGGTTTAAGGCAGCCCAGAGGAGCAAACAAGGAGCAGAGTGGATGTCACCCAACCAGGAGAACAAGCAGAATAAGAAAAAGAAAAGGAAGAAAAGGAAATCTCCCAAGAGTTCCCTGTTGAACTTTGTGACTATTGAGGAGTCTAAACCAGATGACACTGTACATGAACCCATCAACGGGACAATTAGCCTTCCAGCTGAGCTGGAGGAACAAGGGATAGGACGTTTTGACTGGGGTACAGCTCCACCAACCACCTTCAAGCCCAACAGCCCTGACCTAGCAAAGCATTACAAATCTGCCTCTCCGCAGTCCACTTTTCACCTAAAAGCTGACACCCCAGTATCTGTGAAAAAGCACCATGTGATTCAGGAACTTCCTTTGGACAACACCTTTGTTGGGGGTTGTGACACCCTCTCCAAACGCTCTTCCACTAGTTCAGATCACTTCAGTGCCTCAGAGTGCAGTTCCCAGGGAGGCTTCAAGACTAAAGGTCCCTTACACACCAGACAGGTAAACGAGCACTTTTACTGGTCTATAAGTACTGCATACAAGTGCCCAATCAACCAGTATTGAAGTGCCACTATGTCTTCATTCCGTCTTCTTTGGCTTGCTCATGATATATAGAGGGAAAAAAAATCAACCCCTTTAAACTTTACACTGAGCTATGAGGACTCACAAGTCTGGTATACATATATGCATATATATGTGTATGCATATATACTTGTGTTTATTCTTGGCTGTATTGTACCATATTTGTGCATGTTAATTATCAAAGTCCAGCTGTAACCTTTTTTTTTTCTTCCTACAATAAAAAATGTTTCCCCAGGAATTTCTAATTTCACAATAAATGTCACCTATGATCCACTTGTGTTCCACTGTGCGGTCTTTAGACAATTTGTTTTTTTTTAAATGCTTTGTTTTTTTAATGGAAAATGTCACAAAAAAAGGGGTTTACTTTTTTTTACTCTAGCTGAAAAATATGTTGATGTATTTTATATATTTAGTAGCACTTATTGTATGAAAGGACAAGACTGGGTGCAATTTATATTTGGGGGAAACAATTTCATCCAATGTATTTCACTTCAGTTGAAACCAATATAAATAAAGGTGAAGGCATGTAGGTAAACACGTGCATGTAGCTAAGCAGATGCCCAATGTGTATTTTAAGTCTTATGCCTCTACTGTAAGCGAGATAACTGTCGTCTAAGCATAATCCAGTGTCAGATTACTTTCCACTAACAGTCAATGCCTGCTTTGCATATCTGGCATATATTCAAAAAAGGAAAAATGATTTATGGTGAAAATAAACACCATCTTTGTCTTTTAAGATTGTATCAGATGTAGGCATTTGTGTAATATAGAAGCATCAGAGTGTGTATACATGGCATTGATCTGAATGGCCCCCAGCTTTGAACTTGTCAGGAAAAAGTTTTCTTCAGTATTCTTTGGGGTTAATTGTGCTTAAATGAGAATATTTGCTGTGTTATGCTGATAAAACACACCTTTATGTTGAGTTAAAGAGATTGCTTCAAGTAATGATAGGCAAATTAGGCATAACCAAATCAGTCTATTGTAAATATATTTTTTTTTTCATCTCAGTAAAGCACAGGCAATCTGTCAAAGCTCATTTTAGCTGTGAAATTTGCCATCTAAAGAGGGATTAGTGAGCAGGGAAACTCATATTTTAACAAAATCCAGTATTAGCTCTCAGTCCAATAATTCCCTACTAATAAAGATTTAAATGTAGAGCTGTCTAATTTATTTCACTGAGGCTTGTATGTTGCCTCTAAATTAGACTGTCAGAATAGCCTGTAGATGGCACTAGGGCACTATGTGGTTTATGGTGGCTTGGTGCCAAGCCTGCAGTATATTAGAGGTGGGGGAGGAAATGATCAGACTGGCACTACAACCCAAAAAAACCCTCTCTTTAATGACAGTGGAGCAACCAGAGCTTGAGTTTGAAAAGCAGTTCTGCATTTACTGACCAAGCTTTCTAGGTATGCTCGCCTAGAACCAATAATTAATGGTATTGCTGGCACTAAGCCCCATGTAGTTATGTATGTATATTTGAGTGGAAGATGGAAGAGGAAAAATCCCATATGCGGTTATTCCCAGCTGAGGGACTCCCCTGTGTGCACCACTCATTATACTCTGCAAGGGAACTTTTTAGTAGTGCCAGGGTATGCATCTATCTATCTATCTATCTATCTATCTATCTATCTATCTATCTATCTATCTATCTATCTTATATCTCTATCTATCATATATCTCTATCTACCGCTCATCTGTTTTCTAATTGTCTGTCTCTCTGTTTCCTTGTCTATCTATCTGTCTATTGCCTTCATCTGTTGTCTATCTATTTCTATCTTTTTCTCAATGTTTATATATTTTATCAAACCTATAAAGGAAGCTATAACAATTCTCAAAGACCATTTGATATGGGTAAACTAAACTTGATTATCTGCACATCCCTTCGCTTTCCGTTGCAAAGGAATAATAATTAAGGAAATAATGTGCTTCAACCCACTTGAGGATTTGAAAAATGTCAGTCTTTATGTGAAAGGATGAGAAGATATCTGTAGATAATCACAACCGTTATTTATTTTCAAAGTATAATTTTTTTTAAAAAGTCTGCATGGCATTAGCATATCAGACTATATTGACAGTCAATTTATTGTAGCTAGAGGCTTTACACTAAGCTGTTTATTAACATTACCTAACACAGCTGACAGCAATTGGGGAATTAATTTTCTTGCCCCTGGTGTGTTTTCTTGGGTATAAACAACAGATGTTAAAAAAAACTAACCTATTTTACATGTGCCATCTACTGAATTATTTATTGCATGTATTAGGGTTTTTTTTCAAGCTTTTCGATCTGGTTGGGTCATAAACAACAAGGAAGGATTAGGTGTTTTGGAAATGGTGCCGCACAGCCTCATTTCTAGTGTCAACAAATATCTATGCCTAGCCTGCATTACTCTTGTTTGCTTTGATATATGTCTCCAGTGTTATTAGCAATGGTGGTAGATTACTGTAGAAAACAGAAAGTTGTATTGGTTGTGTGTGTAACTTGGATTACACTGTATAATGTGCTTCTGAAAGTAGAAAACAGGACTGTATTTTGCAAACATAATGGCACCCACAAAGTCTGTGTTTTGCGAAATTGCTGCAAAATATACAAATAGAATCTTGATCTCATTTTTTGTTGCCAAATATATAAAGACTTGTGTTTGCACTTAACTGCTAGGGGAAAAAAACACATTTCATCAGGATGTCTTAGTTTCCATGCCATTTTCTTTCCTAATTCTGCAGTTGTTCTGTGGGAAAGCACAAAACTTGGCAGGAAGGGAAATATTGAGTGTTTACAGGTACTGTTTTAGAAGCAGGAGTGTTGTGTGGATCGCTGTGACCCCCATATGCTTCTATATATGAATAGATATTGCTGCAAATGAAATGGTGCTTTTTTATCCCCCCCACCCAACTTATAAAAAAGTTTTGCAGCTGAAATGCCAGACTTTATTTTGTGTCGCAGATTATATGTGTCTGCTGTTTTACTGGTCAGAGATCCTTGGGATTTTTCATTTATGAGTGAAAGGATTTAAAATGACCTTCTTGCAACCCTGTTCAAGTATAAAGCTGGAAGAACCTTGTGCTGTTCTGTTGTCATCAGTTTTAAATATCCAGTCCGCATACAGCTTTCTGCCATAGCTGTGTTATGTTTATATGTTCTGCTTTGTATGAAAGAGCTTTTGTTCTGCCACTGATTCGTTGCACCTGCTTACCATCCTTCTTATAACTCTTGGCAAACAGTAGGATTCATACAAAGCATGGGGTGCTAGAATACAGCATAATTTGTTATTTTAGTGAAAGCCACCGCAACCTAGTAACTGTTGTTCAAAGTTGCAAGTGGCAACACATTTGTTTAGAAAAAAAATGCATTGTTACAAATGAATCATTTCCTTGATCACTCTTCTGCAACAGCTCTTGCTGGGAAAGAAACAAGAAACACAGGGAAATAAATGATAGTTTACTTAGAGTTGGTACAGGATTAACCATCCTTCCGCTGGTACACTTAAATAATAACATCTTCAGGGTTCACACAAGTCCTTCAATAGGATGAATAACTTGTAAGGGGTGTGAAAATTCACATGCACAATGCAAGACATTGCTGAGAGTTGAAGGAAATTAGCATAAATCCTGTCAGCATGTCTGGCATTTTTCGGAAGGTATTGTTTATTCTTAATTTAGAAGACAAGTTGTATGTCATTGTCAGTTATTATTAATTACTTGTGTGTGCTGCAAAGTGTCCATGAGATCAGGGTTCTCCAACATCAAGGAAATCATCTTCTTAATTATCTAACCACACATTTATTTATTTTGACAAATGCTTTCAAAGATCTAGGCGATATCTGGAGTTGTTTTTTCTTTTTAAACCACAGTTGTGTCAATGCTATTGGAAGGAAAGCAATACAATAAAGGCAAAACAATATTTTACTTTCTTCAGACAAAAAAAAAAAAAAGAAGGAAAAACTAAATAAATGCATTATTTAACAATTTGCTAATTGAGTTTGGGAAAGGATATGACTGTAATATATACAGTCTGGTGTCCCAGGCCAATCAAGCAGATGCTGATCTCAAACAGGCGACCAGTAAGTACTATCAGCTAATGAGCTGCTGTGGGTTACTACTAGATCCTGTGCAAAGTTGACTTTTACCTCCTGCTCTGACATAAGCACCAGTTTATATTGGAAATATTTTTGTTTATGATGAAATTTCCCATATCAAATTTTCACTTTTATAGTGTGTACGTACATAGGCATTGCCATGGTGCAAGTAATTTGCTCATACAGAATAAACATTCTGCACTCTTTATTTGTAGATTCAGTGTTTTATGTTACTGAATTGCTGGATCTATAATATTTTATTTTATTCTTTCCCCCCATAAGTGCTGTTCGGTGTAGAACACTGTTTCTATTCACATGATATACCATGTTGTCTATACAGGATCTTATTAAAGGTCACTGGAGACCAATATTATATATCTAGGAATAAATCTTTCTGCAATGACTTTTAAGAATACCTGAAAGTCTGAAACCTTGTCTTTGAGTGCATATTTACCAGCACCCAGGCACATTTTTTTAAATGGCACCCTGTGTTCCACTACCCACACACATTTGTATATATCGCATTTGTATTCAGTCAGTGTAATTGAGAAGAGAGCTATTTTGTGTAATTAAACAGAAATATGTCAGTGGGCATGTATAAAAGTCAGCCCTTGTTAAAGTGATTAAAATGTTTTTTTTTAATTTTTTTATAGCAGTCCCTGTGGACCAAGTAAAGTCAAATTCATGGTCGTAGAGGAGCTCTAGAAATTCTGCTTGATCCCTATCTCTAGAGAAGAATATTTAGGTCTTTGAACATTATGTGGGAGGCAATTAACCTCTTTTTTGCTAGAGAGAATTTGTTATTTCACACATACTATACTACACTTTACATGGCATCATTGAAACATACAGTACAGTTAAAAAAAGTAATAGGTATAGTTGTAGAAATGGAGAGTATTAAGCAACTACTGTGTTAATCAGTGGGGTTAAAATAAACATATTTGCAAATGTTAATGCACTGTTGCATTTTATGTTGCAAACTTTAAAACATATGAATAAAGGAAATAGTAATTGTGACATGTGCAACAGTTTGGACATCCTAGTAAGTCAGTATTCAGTAACATCCCATTTGGCATATATCACAGCTTATAAGCACCTTTTGTATCCAGCTAAGAGTCTTGCCTTCAATTCTTGTTCTAGGGATTTTTGCCCATTCTTCCTTGCCAATTAATTCTCACTCCAAGATCATCGTCGGCTGTCTTGCATGCTAAAGATATAACCAGTAATATTAAGGCCATGGGACTGTGAGAGCCATTCCAAAACTTTCAGTCTTGCTTTTTTTTTAAGTAACTCATGGCTTTTGAGGTATGTTTATTATAATTGTCTTGTTGTAGGAGTCATTCCCTTTTCAGCATTCGCTTTATTGGCATGCAGAATTTGCTATTTAGTGGAATCCATTGTACTCTCTACATGTACAATCTTCTGCTACTGGCTGCCGCAAATGATGCTCCTTTTTTCCTCTAAACAAACCTTTTTTGATTGTGGGCAAAGAGGTACAGTTTTACTTCATGAGATAGCATCACATATAACCCCTGGCTTCTCTAGAAGCTGTTCTGCATTCCTCAGACATTGACATTTGTCCCATTTTGCTTCACCGAAAAATCGCGAAAATCTGCAAAAATTTGCGAAACTCTGAAAAATTTGCAAAACGCATTGAAGTCAATAGGCGTCAAAATTATTTTAACGCAACAATTTTTATGTGCTCAACAAGTTTTACATGTGCAACTTTTTTGTCCAAATGCATTTAAGTCAATGGGAGTCAAAATTATTTTGACGCCTGACAATTTTTACAGGAGCGGCTTTCTTGTCTTTGGCGAATTTTTGCAATAGTTTTGTGAAACAATTTGTAGGTGGCGAAATGCGGAATGTTGCTGCAAATCCATGCCTGCTGAATAAATTTGCCCATCACTAATAGCAACAGTTCTGTCTTAAACTTTTCTTGTTTTTTATGATCTTGCATTGACTTCCAGAGGAACAGCAGTAATTGCAAGCTAGAAGAGTTTTTTAATCTTTTAATAGCCTTCCCTTAGTTTGTCAGCATTAGGAAGCTTCATTTTCCGATCCTCGTGCTTAGAGGAGCCCATGTTATTGAGGAACAGCCCAAAGTTTGGTGTATCAAAGGTAAAGCTCTGCAATTTTCAACACACAGATAATTGCAGGTAAAGTTGTTGTATCGTGTCAGCCAGTAAAAATGTTACAGGGCAACCCTTTCGAAATAAAAAATAACAAATTGGTATAAACGTTATTGGCTAACTAAGATAATCATAGCAACATTTCAGAACATTTTAGTTCCTTTTTTGTAATCAGCTTGAAAAAGGTATCACCTTTATACCACGTTGCTATTTTTTATTTCAAAAGGGTTGCCCTGTAAAAACAAACAGATGACTATTCCTAATGGTAATTAAGTTCAAATTAGGTAATTTGGGTCAAGGATCTTGCACACTGATTCCTTCAGTAGTTGTATTCCTACTTTTGTATAACAATAACAATAAGTAAGTAACTTCTAGTTGCCCCACTAGGTAAAGGATTTGCCTGGTTGATGTGTGGAGACAGAAGCAAGTTTAGTGTTTGGATTTAAAAAATGAGTGCAGACATATTAAAGAAACTGCATCTGTTCAAATTATACACCAAAGGCTCCTCCTTCCTCTTCCTACCTATAATTCTAGGATTAGCAAAACTACCATTTTGTTGAGTGACTATAGAACTACAGTATATTATGTCTCCCCCATGTTTTCAAACAAAACTTAAAAAAAACCCACAGGTTTGTAAAAGCATTCTAAACCTTTAAAGTCCCAACATTTTCATGAATTTATAAACATGCAGTTATTGTACACATATTGCCATCACCCTAAATACTGCTCCATATTCCATAACTGCTTGCCACTGCCTTGTCCTTCTATTTATCCTCACTGGATTTTCACTTACAAGCTAGTTTTAAAATCCATTTGGGACATTGAATTGTCCTGTCCAAACAGGTCTTCATAGGCCCCTATTATGATTCTGGATAGCCAAGTCTAGCCACAATTTGCTTATTTAGAAACTGCCCCAAACAAACATTTCTTTATTTGTCCAACCTGCTTTAGTCTCTGCTCTGCCTTGACTCAATGCTTTTGTAAACCTTTGCTCTGCCTGTTGCCCATTTCCCTATTAATCTATAACGTGAAGTCCCCAACTACAATTAAACCCAACAATTAGCTTTTTTCATAGAAGTTCTTCTTCTACACTGCTGGAATATAAATGGCTTTGTATATGTTCTGGTAGGATATATCCATTAGAACTATTGGGCGTCTCTGGATCTCAAGTTTGACTGCTTGGATAAATGTGGGTCAGCATTATACTGCTGGCACATAGAAGCTTTGTAATTTACTACTGCGATTTTAGAGTTTGACATTTTAACTGTTTGGAAACAACATATAGGGATCTTGGAAATCTCTACAGCTACTGAGGAACAATGCCTTTTTGATTCCAGGTGGTCATTGTCTGCAAACTATATGTTCCCCCATGTCTCTTGGGTTTCAACGGGTTACTCTGGCTTCTTCCCACACTCCAAAAACATACAGGTAGATTAATAAAACCGACCCCACAGTGTGTGTGTGTGATAGGGATCTTAGACTGCAATCTGCACTGGGGCACGGCTGATGTGAATGATGTATAATCTCTGTAAAGTGTTGTGTAAAAGTGCAATATAAATAATAGATC
Source organism: Xenopus laevis (assembly GCF_017654675.1). Taxonomy (NCBI): domain Eukaryota; kingdom Metazoa; phylum Chordata; class Amphibia; order Anura; family Pipidae; genus Xenopus; species Xenopus laevis. The sequence goes on from NC_054373.1 coordinate 133,874,742, forward strand.
ATAATAAAAAAAAACCTTGACTGTTTCAGGAGTTAGAGAGGTAACATAGCACAGAGTTCTTGCCAACAGTAGAGAAATAATGGAAAGGGTTTAACACTAGGATAGAATGCTTATATAATGAAAAAAAGTTAAGACACATAGCCATATATTCATCATCTAATTATGGTCATAAAAAGGCTGTGCCGTTGATTTGATAAACAGATAAACATCATAGTAGAAATATGTAATTTCTGCTTCTTATTGTACTTTCTTGATCTCCTAGTCCCACCAATTTAGCCACATACCATTCAGCACTGAACAAGTTACCAGTTTAAATGGATTCAACTGCAAATAACATCATTTTGCCTGTAAATCAGCTTTCAAAATTGCACACTGGTTTGTGGATTGGGAATTACAGAGTGAATCATTCCAATTCCTCAGTGTCTGCTGCTTACATGTACATATGCAAATGTAAAGAGAAAGTGTGTTCAGTGCATGCTGGAATGTGCGCCTTCATACATTTTAAAGTATGTTTTAAGGGATATAATAGAATAGAAATCTGGAATTTTTTTTGAACGATAGAAATCCAGCTAAACATTTCCAAAAACAGCAGGACATCCCCACATTACAGTTGCGAGGATGTCTTAAGAAGTGTGATGTGCTTGACGGTAAGCTTCGCAGAAACGCTATTTATAAATATGTTATGCAATCAAGGTGTTTTGTGCTGTCCTTTGCTTTAGGGCTTCATAATGGAGTTTCAGTCTTATGTAAGATCAGTTTGGTAAAAATCAAATTCTGAATTGATGGTAAATCACCTTGATTTCAATTGCTATGTATAGCTAATAAATTACAGCAAGCTCTAGGGGGATACATGATTTCAGTCAAATGTCAATATATATATATATATATATATATATATATATATATATATATATATATACACACTAAGAATAACCATTATCTGCAAAAAATAAGTGCACTTATTTTTTTGTTGCTTTCTTTTTGAAATTAGCAACAAAACGCCCACTGTTGGCATTTGCAGCAATCAGTGGGCATCAGCACAAAGGCCTCTGTATAAATGGAAATGCTGATTAATATTTTCATTTCAAATGTCCTTTTGTTTAAAATGTCTTGTTAGCTTGCAAATTCATCACAATTGAAGACTACATATAACACCGATTTTAACGTTGATTTCAGCTTGCTTCGAGAAGTTTTCACACCTTGTGGCAAGAGACATAAAAGAGTCACAGCAAAGTCAACAAATCCTTGAAAGTTGATTTTGTTTACACCATTCATTGCTGGTCTAATAGAAGCTTGCACATTCAATTACTACTGCCACTCCAATCAGTTACAAACCAGCAAACAATGTATTCAATTTATATCTTCATTTTTGAAGGCATACAAGTGTATTAGTTGATTAGTCTCTTTACAATGGTAACATGCAGAACCAAATCCTCGCCGTGACATCATAGAAGCAAAAGAAAGGTATATTTATACCTAATACTCTATTTTATACTCTTATTTGATAAAGTGGAGTAGAAACAACTGGTGTCATTGCTTTCTTCTATATATATGCTTTTATAATACACAAGAGCCCTGAATATCTTGTATATCATCAATGCTTAGTGATGTAATTTGTGTCACCTGCCTCACTTAAACTTGTGTATTACAATAATATATAATATACTCCATGTTGTTAAATATGAGGATATTAGAAGTCACCTCTGAGTTCCGTGACCTGTATAAAGCAAAGTGCTTTAAATGGTCATGGAACTCCTTGGAGACTTATAATATTCTCATATTTTACAATAAGGGGTACTTTATTCTCTATATAATTTGCAACACCCAATATATATAAGTTCATGTAGAGGGTCATGTGTTGCATTCCCAAGTAGACGTGTCCACGAGTCCTGGGTGCAGGAAGATAATAATAACAAGTGTTGCAGAGTTTACATAGATTTATCTCAACAAGATGTTTTTTTGTACAGGTATGAGATCCGTTATCCAGAAACCTGTTATTCAGAAAGCTCAGAATTACGGAAGGGGCATCTCCCATAGACTCTATTAAAATCAAATAATCCAGATTTTTAAAAATGATTCCCCTTTTCTCTGTAATAATAAAACAGTACCTTGTTCTTGATCCAAACTAAGATATAATTAATCGTTATTGTAAGAAACACCAGCCTATTGGGTTAATTTAATGTTTACAGGGTTTTCTAGTAGACTTAAGGTATGAAGATCCAAATTACAGAAAGATCTGAAAAAGATCCATAAAAACCCAGGTCCTGTGCCCTCTGGATAACAGGTCCCATACCTGTACATGATGATCACCTGTAGTGATGGGCAAATTTATTCGGCAGGCGCAAATTCACGCCGAATCCCCGTGATTCGCCGCCAGCGAATAAATTCGCTAAATTGCCAGGAAAATTCACCGGCGTAAAAAAAATGTACGCCAGCGTCAAAAATAGATGCCGGCGTCAAAAACTATGCGCCGGCACCATTTTGCAAATTTCGCGGGAAATTCAAGAATTTTTCGGCGAAGCGAAATGCCCAAAATTCACCCATCACTACTGTTCATATAACTGTTGATGGAGAAGGGATATTCAATCCTTACAATAAACTCTGCACTTCCCCTTTATCTAGCTATATAATGGAATATGAAAGCTATCTAAAAACTAATACACAGTATTTATCGAGAGAAAAATCTTACTTTCTATGTTAAAAGTGCTGAATTTCCAGTAAAAAAAATCGATCTCTAAATGTTACCAGCATTTTGCTGCCTTTGGTAGTGGCACCTGAGGCCTCATTACATGGCCTGATTGCCTCATTACAGAAACAGCCTTGGATTTTTTTCTATGTCTCACCCACTGTAAGGAGACCATTTATTTTATGTAGCTAAAATTATATTTAAGGCAACAGTTTTCCTTTGTGATGTCATGTAAGAAGTACAAAGTTGCAAATAAATTTACTTGATCTAACATAGGATACATTTTGCTGGCGCTGCACACCTCTAGGAAGGATGCTGCAAACACAGAGGTTTCCAGCAACCAAATATAATTACACTTGTGTGAGCCAAACCATATCATAACCTTGATCAGCTTTCCTAGTAATGGCAGGCCTGACAGGCATCCAAAGTATTGCTGGTATATCTGTAAGGTTATTAAAGCAATGAATGAGGTGAGTCATACAGCAAAACTTCCGACTGAGTCACAGAACATGCAGATTCCTTCAGTTCATTGACTTCAATCCCACAGAAACATACTGTATATTCAGAGTAGCTAACGGTACGAGCTTATATGCTGCTCAATTAAATTGTTTAGGATACACAATATACAGTAGATATTAATAATTCTATATCTACCAACAACAAAATGTATGTCTTATAATAATAAAAAATGAAAACCACTTGCAAATAGTCTTACTACCGCTTCGTTGCGAGTTGCACAACATTACACTTCTACTGTGCAGTGCTGAGTACATAAGTAGTGATGTGATATAGAAATAAAATTATACATACACACTAGTATGGGATCTATTTTCTGGAATGTCTGGGGTTTGCCTTATACGTATTTCCTGCAATTTGGAAATACCATTAAATAAATCCAATAGGTTTGTTTTGGCACCAATATGGACTCCTGCAGCTTAGTTATTGTTTTATTATTACAGAAGGATATATATATATATATATATCTTAAATTAGCTTTCACACATTATTAATGTCAAATGCATATATAAATACACTTGCTAAAGTAAAGGGCAAGTGGCTAGCGTATATACTGTATCACTATTACCTTCATGACCTATATTCTATGGCTCTGGCTTTTTTTGTTTAAAGATTGAGATCAGTATTGCATAAATGATATCCCTTGGAATCACCAACTGCATCAGCAAGAAATCACATATCCCCATAATTCTACACCAGGCCTGAAATACTGATAAGAAATAGTAAGGATTGGAATACATGAACGAGAATGGATGTGTGACACAATCTGCTTGCTGTAAAATAAAGCACTTTATTCTTTTCCTCTACTTAGTTTTTGCTCATAATGTCCATGGGATTTGGTGTATATGGCTGATTAACCAGTGTTACATCGTTTAGTAAATATCCTGCTCCTTTTGACTTGCAGGTAAAGGAAGTTTTTGAAGCAAAGGGGGTAGGAACCGTTTGTCCCAGTGATTTATAAACCTTCAGTAAATTTTATGTTTTGTCGTACATGTGAAGAAGAGTTAATGAATTCTAGGTATACCCAAAAATGAATTGATTGTTGCACAATGTAGTGCTCACAGCACACACATGCAAGAAATGATGCAATTCTTAAAAGCATTAATGCTTATTATATTGGAATTCTGTGAAATTGTTCTGTGGGCACAACCACACCCTTTTGTGTTTATTTATGTGCTGTGCACACTGTATTGCTGTTAGTAAATGACTCCTTCAATTTTTATGAAGGAAGCAGAACTTTAGGAAGTTAGGAAGAAATCTTTGGTATTTCTGTTCTACTCAGCGATGCACAATATATTGGCCCCTAAAAATAAATATATTGGCCCCTAAAAATAAAGTTAATAATAATAATAATAATTATTATTATTATACTCTTCTTTTTTTGCAGTAAAATGACTTCATATGTACCTTCTGTAAAATGCTCTTAAATCTCATTTTTGTTTAGATCAGAACAGGGTATAAATCTGTCATATCTGAAACTTACCATCACAGAAGCAAGCAGTTGTCTTTGAGTTAAGTGGAGACTGTCACAACAATACAAAATCCACTAAACTGCAGTGAATGCTTTACATTTCTCTTTCACAACTATTTTTTTTTAATAGTTTTTGATACGCATATGGATTGTTGGCATGTTTCCTCAGACTAACATGTTTTTGCTACTGCTGTAGGTATGCAGTGCATTTAAAGATTGCTGTTTTATGCTGGAATCAGGAGCGTAACTATAGAGGAAGCAGACTCTGGGGTTGCAGGGGGCACAGGAGTGTAGGGGGCCCAGTGAGACCCTAATTAATTAGCAATTTTAATATATCTTGGTAAAATAGGCCAACTTATAAATATTTTGGGGCCCTAAATTGAATTTGCTATGGGGCCCAGTAACAACTAGTTACGCCACTGGCTGGAATCAACCAATTAGATCAGGGGAAAACAGTCAGTGCCTCACAGCATAAGTGTGTTGCTTCCAGTTTGAAAGAAATGTTAGGTTGAGGAACTCACAATACAATCATTTATATAAAACATCCATTGGATTTTTATAGTAGTGATTTTTCCTCTGCAGAGTGGAGAGAGCTGCATCCACACCCTGTATTCATGAGAGTAGCATATAGTCACCCCCTCCTGTGCCCACCCATCTTCTGATTCAATGCTCAGCTGCCACTGGCTCACAGGCAACATGTTGCTCACCATCCCCTTGGATGTTGCTCTCAGTGGCCTCAAAGCAGTGTTTTTCTTACATTCCTGTCTTGCAGGCAAGTTTTGGTTACATAAAAACCAGATTCACTGCCAAAAAAACCTTCCTGTAGGCTGCCACATAGGGGTTACCAATAGTCAATCATATCTCTTATTTGGCACTCCCAGGAACTTTTTGAATGTTTGTGTTGCTCCCCATCTCTTTTTATATTTGATTGTGGCTCATGGGTGAAAAAGGTTGGGAACCCCTGCTCTAAATTGTATCAGTTACAGTAGGCCCTATGGCAGGTGGTACAGACCCAAATGCCTTTGTATTATAGGCCAATCTAACACCAGACGCAGAGCACAGTCAGAGCCCACACACACTTGGGCTTATTTATAAGCACTGGGCAAATCTGCTCCTGGAACAGTGAAAGCAAACATCTGATTGGTTGCTATGGGTTACTGCCCAGGTGCAAATTTGCCCAGTGTTTATAAATGAGCCCAACTCATTTTTCTCCCCTTAGTGCTCTTGCACTTGCCTCCAGGGTTAAAGTAAATGACCCAGTGTTTATTATTACATAACCCCATTTATGTTCTACGAAGGGAGGACAACTTTCTCCACATTCCTATCCTTAAATCAAATAATCTCAACCATAGGTGCAACAATAAAGGTAATTTTAATATTAGTTAATGTAGCTTTACATACTAAAGATATTTGAAGAGTGACAAATAGGTTCTTTAGATATTTTTCAGTCTTGCCCTGCTCCTGAGCATGTAACCAGCTATATAATATCTGAAAGTTCAGAAATTATGCTTGGGCGCGTGTTACTTTTCTATTAAAAAAACATGTTCAGTGCCCATTGGTGTTCTCAGCACAAGAAACAATAATATTTCATTTTTTTTTTGCTCTCTTTTTTTATATTGGGTCACGCTGGCAATCCAGATTAAGGGTTTACAGCTTGAGACAAGCACTGGTGGTATTTCAGAAACATGCTTTGGCTTGTCAGCTTGTATTTATGTATCTATCCACAGAGGAAATATACAGAATCTAAAATTCTTTGGCAATATATTTTTTTGACAACAGTTATTCATAATGCTAAACAAGCAGATGTTAACTCTTTAAACGTATTTGCTTGTATAGATACATTTTCACCTGTTTTCATCTTTCTATCTGCATGTGAGTAGAGCTTCCATTTATCTTCAGCAATGAGAAGTTGTTACATTTCACCATGAATGAAACTAGCAGTCATACTCTGGGGCTTATTCACAAAATTGCATATTTTCTGCATTTTAGCCATATTTTTGCTGTGACACTGAATGCTTAAAATGATTCCATTGTGAGTAAACTATGCTAAAATTTCACAGGCTTGAATATTTTGTGTATATTAGTGAATTTTCTCCATACAATTGTAAAAGGGAAAATATGCTGATGTGTGAATACCATAAAGCAATGACATATGTGGGATATTAGCATGGAGTATATGATTTAGATAATGAAATACTCACAGTAACTTAACTAGAGGGGGGCGGTCCTGGTGTGAAACGTGCAGCTGGGCCCCGCCCCTCACCGTACGCAATTATCTTCCTGTAAATGGCGGGGCGCGAGCTGCCGTGGGGCCCTGAGGGAGTGCGGGCCCTGGCCCAATTGCACCCCCTGCTCCCCCGCTAGTTCCACCTCTGAATACTCATGAATCTGCTGTCTTTCTTTCTTTCTTTTCTTTTAAAATTCTTTTTATTGAATTTTCATGAAAATACTGTAACACCTATTTGGGCTGCATAGCACACAAATAGTTAAACTGTCCAGCTAGCAGTAGAAGCATGGGTTACACGCGACTTCACACAACAGTGTCAGGGCCTTCGCCATGTGGAAGTGTTCCCTCTATGGTGTAGTGCAACTACATCCCCCCAGGCTACTGTGCATACAACAAAAGATGGGCGCCAGGAGGTTCTTGCAGTAAAACAGAAAACGGTTTATTTAACTATGCATGAGGCAAGTGACCACAGGTTTAGTACTCACACAGGAGCTGAGGCAATAGCACATTTCTCACACAGAGCTGCAGCCATTAGGCATTTCTCACAGAGGAAAGATCTCCATTAGGCATTTGCAGTATTCACACTCATTCCCTCCTGGAAGTTGTCAGGAAAGCAGCTTCTACCCTACAGTCCCTCCTCACTGAGGTCCCTGACTGGAGGCAACACATAAAGCCTCTGGGAAGCTACTCCCTTACTGCAAATCCTTGTTGGAGCTTCAGCTGCTCTTTCTCTCTCACCTCTCTGTCTTTCTCTCCTAGAGAGACTATGACAAGTCTGCCCTAGTGTAACTATTCCTCATTCACGGGGTTACCTGGTCCCCGACTTCTTCTTCCAAAGCACATGGGCCTTTCTGGGCCTAGCTGTGCCCAGGCTCCCCTGAGCACACCCAGCTGGATCACCATCCACAGGCCAAAGAGGAAGTGGCCACTCCCTACACACACTATATAGCAGTGTAGCAGGGGAGTGTCATTCTCTCCTGGCAGATCACTCTAAGAAAAAGGTGGGGGCCTTAAAGCTGCAGGGCAGATTACCCAGTAGGGGTCCCTACAATACAATGAATTAAATATATGAACAATCATATTATGGAATAAAAGAACAATTCATATGAGTAAAATTCAAGAGATGTTTTCATGTATCTGAACCATGAAATAACCAGAAACAAATCAAAACAAAAACAAAAACAAAAAGACCCGTACTTTTTTTTAAAAAAATGAATCTGCTGTCTAATGGGGGTTTCCAGTTGGACCTGACAAAACTTATTTTGGTAAACAATCAACTTGGCGCTCATTTTAAATTGATGCATTTTTGTACCTTTGCACTGGTGTAATTACGCCTGGTGAAAAGACACAATTGCTCCTATGCGAAAACTTGATGTTACTACACCAAAATGTGTTGTACAGGTATGGCATCTGTTATCTGGAAACCCGTTATCTAGAAAGCTCGAAATTGCGGGAAGGCATCTCCCATAGACGCCACTATAATCAAATAATTACATTTTTAAAATATTTTTTCCTTTTTCTTTACAATAATAAAACAGTTCCCAAAAAATACAAATAAATCCTACAATTTAGAAGGCCTGTCGAAAGGGCCATGGTTACTGGGGTATAGCCCCCAGTTCCAAGGGCACATACATCAAAAACAAAAAAATATCCCAAAAACTAAAATAAAATATAATAAATAAAATACTTTTTATTTAACATTAGGTTAAAAGAATAGGCATACAGACCAACTGGTATTCCACGGCATACCAGTTGGTCTATATGCCTATTCTTTTAACCTAATGTTAAATAAAAACTAGCTTTTTTTGGGATCTTTTTAGTTTTTAATAATAAAACAGTTGCTTGTACTTGATCCTTACGAAGATTTAATTCATCTTTATTGCAGTCAAAACAATTCTGTTTTGTTTATTTAATGTTAGTAGACTTAAGCTATGGAGATCCAAGTTATGGAAAGATCCAATATCTGTAAAACCCCAGGTCCCATACCTGTATTCATGTTTTAGTAAATTCTCAATGTCAAAATGTCAAATGCAAATTTTAGTTTTTGCCAAAAACTTTATGAAATATGACATTTTGCAGAATGACAATAATACCCATAGATGGTGCTCTTCCATTCCTGTTAATGGTATAATGAGTTTCCGTGATCATTGCAAGCAGTATCTCCCATTCATACATATAAATTTGAAGTGTCAGAGAATGAATGCCTGCGCTGACTTCAGAATTACCCATAGAAGACAATGGAAGTTAAAAATATATAATGTATATAAATAGGGTTTATATTCTCATTAATAAGTATACAGGTATGGGACATGTTATCCAGAATGCTCAGGACCTGGTGTATTCCGAATAACGGATCTTTAAGTAATTTGGATTTTCATACCTTAAATCTACTAGAAAATCATGTAAATATAAATGAAACCCAATAGGCTGGTTTTACTTACAATAAAGGATTACTTATATCTTAGTTTAGATCAAGTACAAGGTACTGTTTTATTATTACAGAGAAACAGGAAATCATTTTAAAAAATGTGGATTATTTGGATAAAACGGAGTCTATGGGAGACAGCCTTTCAGTAATTCAGAGCTTTCTGTATAATGGTTTTCCAGATAATGGATCCCACACTTGCATTTATATTTTAAACATGTTTATATTATACAAATTGCACTTGTAATCCCTAGTTGTTCAGGTGAAGGGCCATACAAGGGTAGCACAGAGATTTTTACTTAAGTAGCCTAGGGCCTGTACTGTGAGACAAATGAGATGAAAGAGTACTATTTTAGGCCTTTATTGTAACTACTTGTAACTATGAGCCCAGGGTCAGTTCACTATAATAAACAGTATCCCTTGACAGTTGTTGTCTTTTGTAGGGACTACTGGGAGTTGTAGTTCAGACGTAGACCCACAGTTTTCAAATAGTTGCTTTGAAATCATTTTATGTATTCCCTTTAATATTGAAAGTGTTGCTTGTGTTCAGCTAAACCTTGCTCTTGCTAAAAATACTTTTCTATGTACTGAATAAAGCACCCTAGAAGCACTATGAATTGATCATCAAATACAAGTCACCTAAAAGCAATAATTAGCAAAAAAAAAAGTTACTTTAATCTGGGACATGTTTTTAAGCAGCTGTGTGAATGGCACAAAATGAATACCTCCTGAGCATTTACTGTAGATCAGAGGCAAATTGAAATCTCTCCCTAATGCAGCATTGCACAAGTCACAGGGTTTTTCTTTGTGTCCATCTGGTGGAAAGATTAGTTCACCTTTCACATGCAGCAGTTTAATCGGCGAGATGGCAGTATTAGATCCATAGGGTTTTCTAGCGGTGACAGTTTACTTATGGCGTTCATCCATCATGAATCCGGCCTAGGCATTTTTCACTCTTCTATGAATTGGATGTGAAAATGCCTCTCTGCCCTTGTTTTGCCTAACTAGTGATGCTTCTCAGCAGCTCCCATGCAGCATCACGCTGAAAATGATTGAGGCAGAGAGCTTCTATATTAAGGACAGAATACTAAAGAAACGGAGCACACACTTTTACTGCAGCAGTTGTTGGTCCCCTGTGCTTTATCTGTTTATTCCGAGAGAGCATTAGTGGTATCTTGCGATTTACATTTTTTTCATTTATATTAGCAGCAGTCCTGTTCAACCCGTGGCCCTGCAGCCATTGTTACGTCCCAGCTCCCATCAGGCTCCCCTGCAGGTTTAGGTTACATGAATAAAACAGGGATATATGTAATAAAAAAACAAGCGAAAGTGGCTGTTGTAGAATGTATTTACTTTTATATTCTTATATATTAAACATATTATTTACTTAATGTAGCAAACTCATGCATTAGTATGCTCTTGTTTACTGTGAGATTCAACAGGCAACCACACACAACACAAACTTCTTAACTTGACATCCAGAGGAAAAAAAAACAACCCTAGTAGCATGTAAAATAAGAATTGCAGCTTGTTAGTTTGGTCTCATGCACAGTAGATTGGAATTTGTGCATTAATAACACAAACTGTTGCATTTGTGGCTATTGGGTAGGAAAGTCAACAGATGTGCCAATGCATTATCTATTTATCATCTATCTGTCTGTCTGTCTGTCTATCTATCTATCTATCTATCTATCTATCTATCTATCTATCTCTATTTAGCATCTATCTATCTACAGTATCTATCATCTATCAATCTATCTATCGATTAGTGATGGGCAAATTTATTCACCAAACGCGAATTTGTGGCGAATTCCCACGATTCGCTAAACCGTTGCGAAAATTCACCAGGGTCAAAAAAAATTGGACGCCGGCATCCATTTTTTGGTGCATTTTTGGCGGCGAACATCAAAACAGACGCCGGCATCAAAAATGAGATGCCGGAGCCATTTCGCAATTTTTTCTCAGTTTCGTGAATTTTGCAGGAAATTCGCAATTTTTTCGGCGGAACGTCCCAAATTCGCCCATTCGCCCATACTACTATCTACCTATCCTCTCTCTATCATCTATCTATCTATCTATCTATCTATCTGTCTGTCTGTCTGTCTGTCTGTCTGTCTGTCTGTCTGTCTATCTATCATCATTATCTATCTATCTATCTATCTATCTATCTATCTATCTGTCTGTCTGTCTGTCTGTCTGTCTGTCTGTCTGTCTGTCTGTCTGTCTGTCTGTCTGTCTGTCTATCTATCATCATTATCTATCTTTCTATCTATCTATCTATTATCTACCTGTCTGTCATCTATCTATCTATCTATCTATCTATCTATCTATCTATCTATCTATCTATCTATCTATCTATTTCTCTATTATATATCTGTCTGTTATCTATCTATCTATCTATCTATCTATCTATCTATCTATCTATCCATCTATCATCTATCTATCTATCTATCTATCTATCTATCTATCTATCTATCTATCTATCTATCTATCTATCTATCTATCTTACCAAACTGGAATATATATTTAAGTAGGTATTGCCCTTGTACATATCTTCCCTTGAACCACCATGTTGTGATGGTCTGAGTGCTGCCTCAGAGATCACCTGACCAGAAATACTGCAGATCCAGAGTCAAACTGGCCTGGCGGAAAACCAGGAAAAAACCTGGTGGGCCTCGACCCTTATGGGCCCCCACCGGACAAGACCCCTTGTTCCAATATAGGAATGGCACCATGCGGTGCTACGCCTGGGTGGAACCTCACAGTAGGGGGGCCAGAAGGGGCCCTGGACAGCGGTCCCGATGGGCCCTGGGCCCCCCAATCTGACCCTGTGCAGCTCTGACTGTAACAGGAAAAAGTGTGGAAGCAAAAGACAGAACTTTGTTGTCCATTAATTGGCTCAGATGACCTAATGTATGGTTTGTTTGTGTGCACTGTGAATTGTACGATGCCAGGGGGCAGCCTTTATTTCTCAATATGGATTACCCAGCGGCCCACTGCTAAAAAATGTATTTATTATGAAAATGGTTTATTTACATCATGCAGAGTTTTACATGTGAACTGTTTTAAGCAATATATTTATTTATAGAGACTGACATTATTAAGGGCAGGGTTTAATTTTCAGTAAAGGACTGAGTTTATCACAGAGCTTGGAGAACAAAGGGGGGGCAATTAAAAATAAACACAGACTCATTTTTAAAAATGCTGACATCAGTTTTATGACTTATAGCAATGTGTATTAATCACCTAAACCCAGTAGAAAGTGCAAAAAAATACATTTTAATTTACACTTGCTGCTGGTGTGAGAAGAGAAGATGTATATGGAGATTCTCAATTATAGAAAAGAAGATATTAAGTTACATTCTCCCTTTTCTTTAAGGCTACTAAATATGAGTGAAGATCTGACGTCTGGTTCCACCGAATATCCCCCTCACCCCTGTCCTAGTGCTGGAGGTAAATACAGGAGGGCGGCAACTAGTCTGCTGTATCAGGTGGCAGCAGGCCCAGAAGTACCCCTTAGAGGGAACAACAGATGTCTTTCAGACTCCATAAACCACCCTTGTTGATTGGGGGGTGTGGAATTGTTAGAAACATCACAATACTGGTTTGCGCATACTGTAGTTTTCAGGGAAACATTTCCTGCACATTACAATGGTTTAGGATTAAACATTTATGTAAATAGAGATTATCTTTCATTTAGACTTAAATGTGGAATTATATTATATCCTTCAACAAATATTGTCTGATTTTATTGTTGCGTTATTTGGGATTTCCTATTTTCAACTACAGAACCTTTGCTATTTGCCGGCTTCATTGAAAAAAAAAGGCAACAAACTAGTAAAATGTTCATGTTATTGTGCACATACAGAGGAAAGGAATAAATCAGTAGGAGCAATTCAATTTACTAAAACTATACTGAATATAATCTTAAATGACACTCATGTCTCATGATACACTGTGTAATCCCTTTTGTGCTTGAGGGGCTGGCAAAGCTTTTCTGTTGAAGGCCATTTACACCCCTCTGGCTGTTCAAGGATTAATAAAGTGTACAGTTCATAGTCAACAGGCGGAGGCAGTGGATTAATAAAACCTCGTTCTTTTTATTTGAATGGCAAGGTCGCAGGTATTATTCAGGTATTCTATACGTTTAACTTGATACAGTGGAAATGTATTTTAAAGGCAGCTACAAATAGAGAAGCTAGAAACATAATATATTGAAAATGCTCCATGTGAAATAGGGATGTCTGGTTATAATGTCTCGATGTCAAATGAGTGGTAGAGGCAAAGGTGACATAACTATAAGATGTTTTGCGATATCACCATTTGATACGGTGCATTGGTCCTTTGGTAAATGTGTATGTATTGTTCAGAGACTCTTTAGATCATATGGTCAGAATTGCTGGGAGTGAATTTTTAGTGATTGTTTTTGGCAGCGTAGCAGTTTGCACTGAGAAAGCCGTAAGCTTTTTGTTTCCTACAATGCTTAGCAGGAGATCCAGCAAAGGAACAACTGCCTTTAAAGGGAAAATATGCTGATCAAAGAGACAGAGCTCAAATCAAACTGTTGGAAGGTGGGGGAGCGGTGAATGCAGCCTGCGCACATAAACAAACGCAATGTGCTGCCAATGGGATTTACACCCTGCCCAACCGATATCTAAACAAGCCTGAACAGATATCATGGTGAAAATGTTGAAATGTTAAATGATGTAGATTCCAGTACAAACTTGAGCCTGTGAATATGGGCCACACTAGGCATGAAAAACATTAAGCTAGAGTAATACGGTATTCTCTGTATTTGAGGGCTCCAGTTTCTGCATATTGTATTTATTCTGCACATGCTGCTAACCTGCTTAGGAATAGCCAATATAAGTCATTGCATAATATAGCTGACCAAGCTTTTAAGTATTTTATCATATTTTAGACATGAACACTATTTGAGGGATTTCTGGAAACAGCGTAACTCTACTGAGCACATAAAGAATGACAGTTTGAGGACTAAAGTTCTGAAGGATAACCTTGCTAATAATCAAACATGGTCATTTGTATGCAGTATTGGTTGTTGATTTTAGCATACATAACACTCCCATACGGAACACATTCATGGTAAAATAATGACAGGCCTTAAAGTTTTACTACCTATTGCTAGTGCCTCTCACATAAAATAAAGAAACATTATGAGGAGACAAACAATTAAATAGGCGATAATGCACTTCTCTCATAGCCGTTAAACAGGAATACTGCTCAATACCTTACATAAGAAACTAAGAAAGTACAAACTGTTTTGCTTTCAGAGCCTGTCTTATTACTGTTATGGAATCCGTTATCCAGGAACCCATTATCCAAAAAGCTCAAAATTACAGGATGGCCGTCTCCCATAGACTCCATTTTATCTAAAGTTTTAAAAATGATTTCCTTATTCTCTGTAATAATAAAACAGTACCGTGTACTTGATCCAAACTAAGATCGAATTAATCATCATTGGAAGCAAAACCAGACAATCCTGTCATCGGAAAACATGTTTTTTTCAAAACGCATCAGTTAATAATGCTACTCCAGCAGAATTCTGCACTGAAATCCATTTCTCAGATTTTTTTTATATTCAATTTTGAAATCTGACAAAGGGCTAGACATTTTGTCAATTTCCCAGCTGCCCCAGGTCATGTGACTTGTGCCTGCACTTTAGGAGAGAAATGCTGTCTGGCAGGCTGCTGTTTTTCCTTCTCAATGTAACTGAATGTGTCTCAGTGGGACATGGGATTTTACTATTGAGTGCTGTTCTTAGATCTACCAGGCAGCTGTTATCTTGTGTTAGGGAGCTGTTATATGGTTACCTTCCCATTGTTCTTTTGTTTGGCTGCTGGGGGGAAAAGGGAGGGGGGTGATATCACTCCAACTTGCAGTACAGCAGTAAAGAGTGATTGAAGTTTCTCAGAGCACAAGTCACATGACTTGGGGCAGCTGGGAAATTGACAATATGTCTAGCCCCATGTCAGATTTCAAAATTGAATATAAAAAAATCTGTTTGCTCTTTTGAGAAATGGATTTCAGTGCAGAATTCTGCTGGAGCAGCACTATTAACTGATTCATTTTGAAAATATTTTTTTTCCAATGACAGTATCCCTTTAAATGATTTTGAAGTAGACTTTTGGTATGAAGATCCAAATTATGGAAAGATCCATTATCTGGAAACCCCCAGGTCCCAAGGATTCTGAATTATTTAAATGGGGGGGAGGGTGTCTCTCAAGTACTTATATTGATATTCATTCATTAAAGCACTTTACAGAGATTGTTCATCATTTACAGCAGTCCCTGCTACCAGTGAAGCTTACAATCTAAAGTCTCTATCACATTCATACACATTCAGAGGCCGCCTAACCTATTTTTAAGGTCTTGGAGTCAGGGGTGCTTCTCCAATGAGGCGAGTTGAGGCTGTCGCCTCAGGCGGCAGCGCCCCACTAGGTACCAGGGGCAGCAAAAATGCTGCTCCTGGTACTTTAAGAGCGAAATTCCGGGGGAGGGGGGGCAGCAGCAGATGCTGCTGCCTCAGGCGGCAGAGGGGCCAGGATCACCCCTGCTTGGAGTGTAGTGGGATAACTTAGTACCCAGAGGCAGCTCATGCAGGCACGGGGAGAACACACAGTTATGGGACCTGTTATCCAGAATGCTTGGGAGCTGGGGTTTTCTTTATCTCCATACCTTAAGTCTACTACCAAATAATTCTAACATTAAATAAACCCAATAGGCTTGTTTTGCTTCCATTAAAGATTAATTATTCTTACCTGGGATCAAGTACAAGGTACTGTTTTTATTAGTACAGAGAAAAGTAATCATTTTTAAAAAATGTAATTTTTTGATTAAAATGGAGCCTATGGAAGACGCAATCCTGTAATTTCAGAGCTTTCTGGATAACGGGTTTCCAGATAACAGATCCAATACCTGTACAAACTCCATGCATACAGTGCCCATGCTGGAATCAAATTCAGGCCCCCAGCACTGAGTATATGAGCAGAGTTATCAAAAGCAGAAAAAGTAGAAAAAGAAAATGTAACACCTCTAGATGAATAGTCCAGGAATCTACTAAACTGAGTTACTTTTGGGACTGCTTCCCCCTCTGAGAATTTGGAGGAGACATTTATTTCCTCTAGTTGGTAAAAATGCTCCAGTGATTTGGCAGCAGGTCCAGTCAATAAAATATACTAAGAAAGACACAAGCAAATATCAGCCTGCCATGGTATGGTACTATAATGGCTGCATTTACTTCCTTATTTGCATCTGAAATGTAAAGAAAGAAAAAACTATTTTAATGCTTTTACTTCAAGTAAAGCTTAAACTGTAAACATTGATCTTGGTAACAATATTCTGGTTTAGCACCGAATTATTTAATGAAGTGTTTAAAATGCAAAAGTACCAGGTTTTTAAACATTTGATTCGAGGAATATTACAATGCAAATTTCCCAGCTCTTCATACTGAATGTATGAAATTAGATTAGCAACCTGATCATCATCACACGATACAAACATTGGAAAACAACCGCCGTTGGTAGAAAATACACTAATCAAACTGTACATGGATCTTCAATGCAAATATAGTTAACTACATAAAAATATGCTAATCAGGCTGATAACATTTTAGTAGGCACCAAATTATTTGTTGGTTAATCAGTAAAACTCTGCATTTTGACTACTAGCAATCACACTTATCTGCATGTATCTGTATGCATCTGTGTATATTAAGGTATTAAAGTGGAAATTCCTCCTGCTTATATAGAAAGGGTTTGCATTCAATGTAAGTATATGTCCTTAAAGGAACAGTAATACCAAAAAATGTAAGTATTTGAAAGGAATGACAATAGTATGTAGTGTTGCCATGCACTGGTAAAATTGGTGTGTTTGCTTCAGAAACACAACCATATTTTATATAAGCAATCAGCTGTGTAGCCATTCAAGCACAGGATACTCAGTAGATAACAGATAAGTTCTGAAGAATGCCATTGTACGTCTACAGAGCTTATCTGTTATCTGCTGTGTATCCTGTGCTTTTTTTCCTTTTTCAGCTTTGAATGGCTTCCCCCCTGGCTACACAGCAGCTTGTTTATATAAACTATATCAGAGGTTCCAAATCACACACACCAGTTATACCAGTGCAGCACAACAATACATTATATTTTGATTATATTATATTTTTGGTGTTACTGTTCCTTTAAATAGACAGTAGACTATAAAGTTTGTAGGTAAGAGTATGCCAGTAGATCCATTATCTATTGCTTAAATGTTGTCATATTATTCAGAACTGTGCACAAGATTTCTCCGTACACATTTTTTGTAATTGTTAGAATATGAAGGTACTTTTACAGGGAGTACAGGGGGCAGTAGTCAGGGTGCAGTTGCAGAGGGGCCATGATGAGAAGAGAATGCATGATTCTTAAAGCTGGCCATGATAGACCTGCAGATTATAGCTTAAAGTCAGACAAAATGATCGACCATCTTCTGACCTGCAACTAACCATTCAGATAATATAAAGCAGCAAAGAGAAGAAATCACACGATTCTCTGGTCATTTTTTGGCAGACAGCAATTGCACAAAAGTTGTGTCCGACAAATTGTAGTGACAGTCTCCCATTGATATTGTCAGGTATGCAATGCATGCAGAGATATTGTCTGTAGCTGATATAAATCATCTAACCTGTCTGATCGACTGAACAACTGATCACCATGGTACAAAAAATTACGGGACTATCCCCACACAGTCCAAAAATCGTATACAATTCTTTGTTTAATACAATAGTATCTTTGCGTCTATGGCCGGCTTAAGTCTCAAAGGGGTAGGGCTAGTGGGGAATGGGTGTGGTTTATGTTGTTTTAGCTTAATTGGAATGACTGGGGTGAATCAGAGACATGGCTGTGCATGTGCTGGCCATTTTTTTTACTGGTGCCCAGTTCTACTTTTGGCAAGATTCACCACCCGGGGGCCCAGCTAATCCCTGGGGGGAGACCAACCAGTGGTGTAACTATAGAGGAAGCAGACCCTGGGGTCACAGGGGGGCCTGGACCATGGGGTATGCTTCTTAGAAATCTCCCCTCCCCAGCTGCTCACTTCTCACCCCCAGCATAATGGGTGGAATGCAAGCTGGCAGATGGGTGGAGGGAGGGCCCAGAAAGGAGGTACTGTACACCAGGCCCCTCTGAAAATTTTTTTTTTGGTGGGGGGCAGGGGTTGCACAGTATTGTTACACCACTAGAGATAACTCATTAGTATGAGGCCCTTGATTCTAGATGAGGCTCTGTACTGTTGCAATTGAATTAAAGGAATGTTCTGTGTACTTGGTTACTTATAAAAGCATGTGCTTCTGTTTATTAAAGGGAAATGCAAGTAAAGGATACATCTTTTTATATACTACTTGAATATATATAAACAAACTGTTCTCCACATTTTATACCCCCTTAGTGCTTGAGCACAGCGCCTGGGGGCTGGAGCATCCTTAAATGAGACTATCATTGTTTTGGGCATCAGAAACATGACATTTACATGTTTATGTGCAGTTCTGCTAAACTACATTGCCTGCTCCAGCTGTCAGGACAGTTTCCCAAATTTCAGTCTGTTATGAATTAAGTTTAGTACAGCATAATTCCTAAGTTATCTTGTCTTCAGGTTCTTTGTTAATATAAGCATTGAGCAACTTAGGGTGGTTGAGTTCCTTTCAAATGTTCATAAATGGTTTATTCAACTCTTGCCCCATGATCCACCCATGAACAGCCACTTCATTTGTCAGAAGGTGCTGGCCTTTTCAGTATTTGTTTAATGACCAGATATAGTCACCAAAAGATAAAATTAGGCATATATGTTTCTTGTTTTGAGATATACATGTTGGCATCATCAAACTGGACAATGATCACCCAAATCTGTGGATCACCACATGGCCAATATGGCATCAATATCCACTTGAAGGACACATGGTTGGAAATCCATGTTTGTCCAATATTGCAAGAGTTCTTTAGGAGGAAAAAGGGATGATTTTTGGGAGGACATGAACCATGGTCTCTATAGGAAAGGCTGAAAATGCCAGCAAAAAAGAAAAACTCATTCATAGAAGCAGAATGTTACCATTAATAAAAAACTGTAATAAAAAGGTTAGTGTTACTTTAAGGCTGCCAGACCACTTCAGCTCTTATTCTTCATTTTCTAAATTTTGGATGAATATATGTAGCTTTTTGGCACCTGGCACAATCAAAGATGCTTTTTACTGTTCCATTATTTCTCTACAGTTGGTATCATACAGGAAATCCTGGCACTTAATATATAGTATATAAATGTCTGGAAAAATGCCAAAATAAGTCTTATTCAATATAACCCACAACTCTGCCAACTTTATTCCGCACCAGGTCAATAAACCGCTGCAATATTTAAAGCTAATACCTGTTAGCACTGAAATGAGGATCACATAAACACTGATTTAAAGATGTGAGTAATAAAGTATCCGTGTATTGTGTGAAATAGGAATATTACAAGTCTCAGGGGAATTCCATGTTTATAGAGCCAAGTGGCAACTCCTAAATCAATATCCTTTGTGACTTATAATATCCCCGTTGTGCAAAGCAAGTGCCCCCTACTTTGTCCATTACAACACATAGAAGATGATAATGAGAAATAACATTTTTCAGTATTTTTAAGGGGACACTGTCATAAAAAGGTTTTATCTGAAAATATGTAATGTTTAAAGGAAAGTAATTTTGGGGAAAATGGAAGCACAATTACATGGTTATGTCTTTCTTTCTTTCTTTCTTTCTTTCTTTCTTTCTTTCTTTCTTTCTTTCTTTCTTTCTTTCTTTCTTTCTTTCTTTCTTTCTTTCTTTCTTTCTTTACGTTCTTCATTATGTCTCCAGTTCTATCTTTCTTAATAACAAAGAAATTAGACTACAGAAGTCCTGTCTGAAACCGACTGTTAACATCACTGCAGGATTTTGAGCCCTTAACAGGTTTAATTAAATGTAACACTAAAATTTGTGAAACTCATCAAGGCTCATGTATTATACTGTCCGCAAAGGTCAGTCTCCCAAGGGAAATGTTAGAGGCATAATTCTGAGTGATACATATATGAATAGGCTAGTGCTTAAAAAAAGATAAAGTATGTATATAAGAAAACAAAAGTTTTACTTCCCATTATGCTGCTCAAACCATTAATCATAATCAATTATAAAGCATTCACTTAATTAGATTCTGTTGCAACCCGAAAATCAAAATCCTATTTGTACTGCAAAAGGACAAAATACAGGTATGGGACATGTTTTCCATAATGCTTGGAATCTGGGTTTTGGCTAAGGGGTCTTTTGGTAATTTGGATCTTCATACCTTAAATCTACTAAAAAAGTAATTTAAACATTTAATAAACTGAAATACAGGTGTAAGATCTGTTACCCAGAAACCTGTTATCCAATAATGATTATATCTTAGTTTGGATCAAGTACAAGGTATTGTTTTATTATAACAAAGACACATTTAATATTTTTCTAAAATTATTTGATTAAAATGGAGTCTATGGGAGATGGCCTTCCCGTAATTCAGAGCTTTCTGGATCACAGGTTTCCAGATAACAGATCCTATACCTGTACATACAACACAAAAATGACTAGACATCATTTTTCATTAAAAGAGTGTTAATTGAAGACTGAGAAAAAAAACAATGAAGCGAAACTTAAGAACAGGAAAATAGGTCGATTGACAATTTCATCCCCCTGATAATTTCTAAATGGAACATGTTTTTCACCCTTTGATATATATACCCCCCATGGCCTATCATTCTTCTATAGTTTAACACTCTTATGCTATCGTTTAAGAGCTGTTAAAAATTGCCTTAGATAGAGCCAGTCTAAGAGCAAAGGAAAATTCAGAGTAAATCAGTAGACGTTAGTAGACCATAAATATAATATGTGTTATATGTAGAACATTTTCTCCCATAATTTGGTGAAGCAGTCTGTGACCTGGCACACATACAAGTAGACATTATTCATGTATCTGGAGCACACAAAATGCCATTCATTTCAGTAAGGAAATGGCAGTGTGATCCAGATCCATCAGTTAAGCTATGGCTATCTATGAGTATCATGATCCGAAGTGACTTTCTGTGCTGTAGATGGCATCTGTGGGATGAGACAGAGTTTGACAAATACTATAGGGCATCTATTCCTCAGTCTGAAGTGACTGTCTTTTATCCTCTATAGTATGTCTGAGCTAAGCTAGATTTGGTGCAATAAAACCAATTACTTATATACCTTGCTAACAAATAGCATGATCACAAGTGATCACAAGTTTCTCAAATGGCCTGGCGTTGCTCTTCTCATATCAATGAATAACAGTAGGAACATGTGCACCAGAACTACATATATCTCCATGTGTATTATTACCGGAGATGTAGACAGTGTGGGAATAAAAAGCATGACAGAGACAAATCTTTGTTTTTGCTTGAAGTATTTGTTAAGTGTGAGAATTAATCTAACTTGTGCTGATACAACTCAAGGCTCAATAAGACGATCCTGGCTTCATAAACGTCTGCTAAAGTCTTTCTTTAATAAAGCTGCTAATCATGCACCCTAAATAAGTAAAGCTGAGACGATTGTTTCTGTAATATTCATATTTCATACAAATCATTGAGAATTGAGGCCCTTAACCAATTTGTGAATCGTTCTGTAAAAGATTTGTGATGCAAGATTTGATTCCTGATTGATTTGCACCATGATTAACATGGATTTTATTTGCACAGTCTGAGGACTAATCTGGGTGGTTCCACTTCATTCCGTTTGCTTCCAAATATGAGGCAAAGTGGATTTACTTGTGTAGTAATAAGAAGACTACAGGATAAATGCTGATTACAGGATGGACAGTTATCTTTCTTATCATATGGATAAAGTGTACCTGATACTTTCCTTCCCTTTATAACGCATGATTCTATATAAAAACAAATGCTTCATACTGAACCAGCTAGGCTGCTTTAGGCTTACTTGATGTCAACCTCATTAAGAGGGATAATAGTATATTAAAGCTATAGGTATAAAAAATCAGCTGACATTTGCCTCTCCAATAAAGCTTTGTTCTTAATAAGATCACAAATAGCATGTGAGCTGTTTGAATGAATACAGTAACAGGCACAGGGCTTCAGGACCGACTTCAGCTCCTTATCAATGATGCCTGTTGTTTGGCCCCATCTGTTCAGTAATTATAGACATTATTGTATGGCTCTCTGGCTATACTGTATCTCTTACTGGTTTCTGCACCAAGGTGTATATGTTGTTGCTTATTCTCTCCACCCCAATACTTTTCACAATACACATTCCCTTTATGAGAGTGTAGTAATGCAAGCTGCACATTTTCTGTTCTCCTAATTATCTCTTTCTAACCTTCCTTTTTAATGCCTGGGAAATTTTAAACATTTTTTTATTGGCACAACAATCAATGTGGTTTCCTCCTTCTCCCTCCTACCCTTTATTGCTCCCTAGATCCTGTTATAATTTTTTTCCTTTAGTTCTTCTGATGGACTTTCTTCTAGTTACTTGCTTTAAAGTAAAGTATTTCTATCTTCTTAAAACAGAATGGCAAATAACGGAATCATCTGCTGACAGCTCTGAGAGATCTTGCATTTTTTATTGGTGGGTTGCTACATGTCACTAGTGATGGGCGAATTTATTTATTATCTGCGGTTAATTCCTGCGATTCGCCGCCAGCAAATAAATTCGCAAAACCACAGCGAAAATTGTAATGTGCCGGCTCCGTTTCTCAAATTTTTCGCCATTTCCTGAATTTCGCTAATTTGTCTGCAAAGCGAAATGCCCCAAATTCGCCCATCACTACATGTCACACAACTAATTGAAACAAAGAAATTGGAGGCAGATTTGTCTGAAAATACACTAAGGGGCTGATGTATCAAAATTTGAGTTGGAGTATTTTTTACAATTCGAGAAAACAAGAGGTAAAAAATATAAATATATCAAAAATGACTAATATTTAGTCTACAGTAAAATTTCTTCTTTTCAGGTTTTCATTCTGTTTTTTTTCCTGTTCCTTTATAATAGTCCAAAATATGTTTGCAATTAACCATCGATTTCCTAAAAAGGCTACAAGTGATAAGTGTACTTGGTCAAAACAGTTGCCTCAAATCACAGTCCATTGAGTCCCCACTAAGTGAACCTGCATTTCAATTGGGAAGTGTTGGGTTGATACAATGCATCATGTTTTATTATCTGTTCATCAGCCCATACAAATATATACAGTATATTGGCTCTAAATTAAGATGCCACTTTAGAATATTTGTTGCAGTATTTTTGCATTTGATTATTCTGTCACTAAAAACCTTTATACATGAATTAGAAAATAAGATAATAATTTAAAACCAAGGAAGCTAAGCCTTAGTATTGTAGATATGTTATAGGTAAAAAATGACTGTACATTCAGAAAGGGAAGACAGATTTGATAAAATGTTTGTATTCCAGTCTATATGAAATATCTGTGTCTAATATGCCAAGATTTTACAGAAGAATTGCTTTTAGTAATAAAATATTAAATTATTTTGTTGTTACAACTCATGCTTGTGTAAAACAGTCATGTAAATTACATTTTATTTTAGAACCTCAGACTTATTTCTGAATAATCACTCACGTATAATAATGTATAATGACATCTGAAAGCATCCATTTAAATCCAGTACAAATGGCAGATTTACCAAGAGTACCTGTCTGTTTCCCATTGAAAAGGAACAGCTGAGTCTGGTTGGCTTTATAATGTCAAAAATAATGTATTTAACTATAGGAAGTGCTGTTTTCTCAATAGAGTGGCAGTGTGCACAGTCTCTGGCTGGCTTATCTGCTCCTTATGGCTTATAATGCAATGTCCCTAAAATAGAATGCCTTTTGACAAACCATGTGCAATTGCTTTTACTGTACAACTGCACAACTGAGACTTCTTAGGAAAACAGCTATGTTGTGTAGATAATTATCCGTTTCTAATTTTACCCACAATACAGCCTTCAAAATGACAGTTATTACACCTATGGTAGACTTATAATTAAGACAGCAATCTACCCCCCCCCCACCCCCGCCTCCAGTAATGTACTTTTTCATACAACCTGTTCTCTGAATCAAACATTCTGGTATCTGTTTTTCTTTTGTCTTCTATTACTGGACAGCTTCTATTTGTTGGTAGTTGGTAGTTCAGCCATAGAAGTGCAAGTATACCTTACTGATTTATTATGTAATGCAGTGGAGTAGTAATTGGGTGAGAATGAACCCAAATGAGATCACTTCCAGACTCATTAGAAACACTTTCACTTCATACTTCCTCTCTGTCTGGTCTAGAGAAGATGCTGTACAACTATTACAAAATTAAAGCTGTTAGCAGTGGTGCAGTGGTGTAATTATCAAACAGAAGATCCTTTAAACGACAGGATTTCAAGGGGCCCAGCTTAACCCCCACCATTCCTTGCCATCTGCCACAAGGGTTGAAAAGTTGGAGTGGCTGAGGACATTCAAAGGCAAGTGGGGGTAAGTTATGCCACTGTTAGTTAGAATTAGAAGATGTTTTCAACGCTTCACTCTATAAAGACTAAAGGCATGAGTTGGCACGTCACAGGTTCTAGAACTCACAATGAGTGATAGTATAGGCATAGTGGGGGTCTTACTTGTCTAAAACAAGCTTTACTACATGAATTAATTTAATATGAACTAAATATGTTTGTATTCTTAAAAAGAAGTAATTTTATATTCAATTCAGACTTGAATCAATGTGTTGCCCCTTTTGGACTGCATTTAGCATTAGGCAGGCAATGTAGGTTGCAGCAAGCTCCTGGGATATCATTAATAATGTTTAGCAAGGTCAATGTGAAGTATCTGTGTAACTGATCAATACATCTGTCACTGTATTGCGGTATCCTTCACTGGAAATCCCCCTTTAGAATTCCTGTGTGAGTGTCCCTGCTGAAGGTATTCACTTGTGCATAATTGTATAGTTATTAAGATGGGGGGAAACAGGTGTTATACTGCTTTAACCACCTTTCCAAATAATTCCTAGAAGACCCCAAATTAAGATGTGTCTAATTTGCATCAGAAAAGGTTACACAACGCCACACATTAACTCCAGCAATGGCATTTGGACCAATTTCTGAATCAACTCTGTGTTTTTTTTATCTAGTCTTGTCTTGTATTTATTGATTTGCTAAAACACATAAAATAATGTATTGAATAGCTCACAAATTAGGGTTGCAAAATTTTAGTGGCGGCATGCTGCCCAGCCACATTCTAAGGAGCGCTGGGGACTCAAAGCTCTCCAGTAATCTGCTGCTCAAGAGCACACTCGCTCGTGCATGGGGGTGCTACATTTCGCACCCTAAGGGCCAGCAGTAGGACCATGCGGGCACGGGGTGGGTGGTGCACTTGCATGCTCGTCAAGCGTCCAGTGGGGGACATGCAGCCTCGGGGCTCCGTTTCTTTAAATCCGGCCATGGTACTATGAGCTATGTTCCATAACCCTGTATTTCTTCAGTGAACATCCCCAATTTTGCCAGTCTTTTTTCATAGCTAAGATTTTCCATACTTTTTACCAGCTTAGTTGCTCTTCTCTGGACCCTCTCTAATTCAATAATGTCCTGTTTGAGCACTGGAGACCAAAACTGTACGGCATATTCTAGATGGGGCCTTACCAGTGCTCTATACAGTGGAAGAATGACCCCTTCCTGCCTTGAATCAATGCCCCTTTTAATACAGCTCAATATCTTATTTACCCTTGATGCTGCTGACTGGCATTGCTTGCTACAGCCAAGTTTATTATCTACACGGACTCCAAGGTCCTTTTCCATTATGGATTTGCCTAGTGCAGTCCCATTAAGGGTAAAAGTGGCTTGGATATGTTTACATCACAGGTGCATGACTTGTATCAACATTGAATCTCATTTGTGACTTGGCTACACAGATTGCCAGTTTGTATAGATCCTGTTGCAAGGATGCCACATCCTGGATGGAATTAATTGGCCTGGATAGTTTTGTGTCATCTGCAAACACTGATACATTACTTAAAATACCATCCCCTAAGTCATTAATGAACAAGTTGAATAAAAGTGCTAGTAATCTGATTTTGATCTGAAATTGGGGAGGATGTCCCTATACTAACTTTACAAAATAAGTAGTAGTACACAGCCTGGTCTTATAGTATTCATTTTAGCCTGTTTTGGCATATGATATATATTGTAATGCCATGAATAGATTAATACGCCTTAATGTGAAGCAACAATATTGTTATTAAAGATTCTAAGACTTTTGTCTATGAGTGTATGATTCCTTACCATTTCTCTACCCTTTAGCTGGCAAGGTTTAGGCAAGCAACGGTGGAGATGATAAAGCCCTTGGACATTTTTGCTGATCCTTGTGAAAGTTCTTTCACATAGGGCCATGGACAGAATCATCTGTTCCATGCAAAACAACAGCCAGGTTTTTCCCTAACAATGCTAGCCAAAATATAGGGCTCTTGGCCTGTAAAGTATTTTTTAATTATAGATATTAATGCATGTCAACTGCTTAATTAAATCCATGGGAAAACAGTTGTGTACTTTTCATGCTTAATTTAATCATTATTTTTTATCCTTTATTGTTGCACTTCACTGTAGGTCAATGTAAAAGCATTTTAGTGGCTCAACCGGCTCCTTCTTTTGCCAGACAAAAACATCCAGTTACTTTTTATGACAGAATATAGTCTGAAGAAAGTGTAGACAACAATGAACACTCATAGTCAGAAAAAGCACTTTATGTTTTCTTTTTGGTTTTTTTCCCTCTTTTCCTTTTGATTCTAACGGCGCCTGTTGGAGTAACAGATGCTTGTGCAAATGTACCCCCAGGGATCAGCTATTACATTTCTGCAGCAGAACTGCCTATATAAATGAAGCTCTAAAAGCACATCCAACCCCTTCTGTTCCCTTCTAGGAAAGAACTTGACCATTTTCTTTATTATTGTAGTTAATTCAGCCAATTTTCTATTTTGCCCTTGGTTATATCCCATGTTGTATTTTCCCAGATAAGAATGATAGGAAAGGTTTAAAATTAATCATCTACAAAGCTGCGTATTCTCTTGGGTCAAGAAATATATTAGTAAAATATAAAGCTAGCATTCTGACAGATTGCATATAATACTATAATTGAAAGTGTCTGTGTTGTGTCCATGCAAGTTATTAGAATACAACTCCCAGCATTCATTGCATACCATTCAAAGCATTCTGGGAAGTGTAGGCCAGCAACATCTTAAAACCCTGGTATACATAATTTTACACTGTAAATACCAAAAACGTTTAATTTCTGCATTAAGAAAATCATGATATGAAATATATATGATACTGAAATGTGTTATCAACTAAACTGAGCTATGTGAGCACATGTGATAATGTTACAGTGCACTTCTGAGAAATTAAAACTTTAACATATAGGGGGTTATTTATCATAAGTAGCGTTTGTGAGGTTTTTTTTCCACCTTGAATAAACTCACATCTCGAATGTTTGCTTATTTATGAAAAAAACTGAACGTAAAAAACTCGATTACTACATAACCTCTACATGTTTTAGCCGGAGTATTTTCGGATTCGGGCTTTTAGCAGCTTTGGGGCATAATAAAACTCAAAAGTTCATTTTATAATTCCAATAATACAGAGTGATTTTGCAATTTACATGTTATTTTTTCTTTCTTTTTAAATTTCAATATATTGGCAGTGCTCACGCCTAAGGGTACTTTCATACCGGCAGAACAGCGAAAACTTTAATTCACGCTCAGCTGATTGGGTGTAGAGTTGCTGTCACATTGAGTGCTAGACCTGATCATGAGAAGCATGAAGAGAGATGGGCTGCAGCAGTGAATTTATCTGATGCTGTCCTGCCCAGCTATTGCAGAGTTGAACAGCAAGGGGTGTTCAGGATACATTTCATTATATTAGTAGTATGAGTACTGTTAGTAAGAACCCACTGGTGCAAAGAACATTAAACTTATGAGGGGCAGGATGGAGAAGGTGACAGTAGATGCTTGGTGCAACTGAGCCATGTCCTTACTAGCTTCTATGGGCAGCATGTGCACAAATCTTGTTTGAACTGAGCACTAGCAAAGCACACTAGCACTTGCTGCAAGGGATTTTGTAATGAACCATTATAAGTCTTGTTGCATTTGTAAAGTCGGCAAGTGATTTATTGTTACTAGGGTGCAACCAAACAAAAAGTTTATGGCTGTGAATTAGAGCTGTAATCATAAAAATGCATAGCAGATGGTTGCTATCATGAATATAACATAGACATGCAAATAAACTTCCCTTGGCTTCATGACTGGGGAGTAGCCACCATCAATCAAAAAACAAAAAGATATATTGCAAACTCAAAAATTACCCATAAAACCACAAGTTTATTTATATTATAACATTTATAAAAAAACATACAGATCTCATAAACTCAGCATTATTGCTGCCGGAAGGTGGCGATGCACATGAAAATCTGCCTGGATGTCATAATTTCTGATGCTTGACATCACAATGACATATGCATCTGATTTTTTACTTGCCAATGAGCTTCATCATTGATAAAGAATGCTGTCAGAACCCTAGAGCTAGCCCTGCCTTTTATGTGGCAGTAGCTCCAGGGTCACTATTTTACATTAGATGCACTTGCGTTTAATTTGAACAGGAGGAATGACAGAGACAGCCGCAGAAGCTTGACGAAATGGAAGTCCAAGGAACGGCTTTAGACACAAGTACTGATCATTAATGCCATCTGTGCAAAGACTGCGGCAATATTTGTGTGACTGCTGCACTTGTGGTTCGTACACGAGCTCTTGTATGGGCCCTCATAGGTTCTTTTCTACAATAAGAAGACTGTAACCATTGTTTCTTTCACATTACTGTTCACAAAGACTTGTACATTTGTTGAAGCAAATATCAAACAATTGTAAAGCAATGATGGGTCCACAACACTGAAAGATATTGTAATATTGAACTGCAAGGCTGTTGGATTATCAGTGCCATTCTATGGTACTCCTGCAGTCAGTGAGAAAAGGTCTGTGTTTATCTTTTAGCCATTCAAGGTTCCTTGAAACCCATTTGTGTCATCGGCAAACATTTATCTGTTCTATTGCAGATAGTTGAATGAATATCTTCTCTGTTTCTGCTGTATTTGATATGATCATTTTTCACCAGCGCTTTTCAATGACATGTCCACAAATTCCACACACCGTGAGTAAATACATGTAGATGAATACCTTTATTTTGTGTTACATTACATTACATCAAGTTCACAATAGATTTGTGATCTGTTCCCTTAAGCACATCCCATGTAATAAAGGAGCAAGAAGCAATATCTGTTTTACCTATGCTGTTATGTGCAAGACTCTTTCTGGGCATGGTAGTGGAAGAAAGTAATGAGTTCTCAGCGTAGCTATAGCTAGCTATATAATAGTGATGTTTATGTCTGTATGCCTATCATAATTACTCATTTCTTAGGAATCTCATTATTTGACTCCGTTATTTCTCTGCATAGAAATCACATAATAAAAAAACTTTGCACACCCAAGGGAGTAGTCTAAAGGGGTTTGGAATGGTGTCTGTGATGCCTAAAGTGTCTTTAATTTTGAAATAAAGTTAATTTTTCATTATATTTAATAATATATTCAATATAATCCTCTACTTAATAACACTATGATAAATATGCTAACACCAGCTTGCTCTTCAAACTATGATGAATAATGTAGGCATAACAAAAATGCACTTTGTAAACTATTAATGTTGACAACTATAATTTTTTACATTTTGTCCACCAAAATGAATTCTGCTTACACTGAAATCATTTTGTAATCATAAAATGACATTTATCTGACCAAATTAATTCTGTAAACACAAAGATAATGTTTGTGGTTAGAAAAAGATATACATACATTTTCTGCTGACATTTTCAGATCACAAAATATATTAGGGCTGATCTCCAATGTTCACCACAATGCAGCCTGTGCCTTATTTATCAATATGGGCATTTTCTAAGCAAGGAGCAAGTTGTGGCAATGTTGATATATGCATGCATGATTGTAAATAAGATGTAATTCCAGGGTTCACTTATGTCTGTATGCCTTAAAGCTTGCATACTGCTACATGCATCGAAGCAAGGAGAACTGGCAAATTGCTTTCCATGCGAGTACGAAGTAACCCATACAGAGACACTCACACTTACTTTTTTCTTGACGTTGGCTCCTTTACTGATATTACTATCCCCTTACAGGTATCTTACCTGGTAGTGGTAATTGCTGTCTGAACATAAGATAAAAATAGAAAGAAATAAGAGGATAACAGATATACATTAGTAATCTTTGCTTAATTATTTAAAAGTTGTACAAAAACACAGTTTTATCTACATTTATGCTTTAGATTAGCCACAATGAGAGAGAGAGAGAGAGAGAGAGAGAGAGAGAGAGAGAGAGAGAGAGAGAGAGATCTAAATATGGAATGAATGTACTTGTGTATTTTATCATAGCTCTGTGGTTTGTTGTGTCTTGTTAGTTTTTTTTTCTCTTTAAACTGCTATATGCAGAATGCATTTATAGCTCTAATTAAAGAGCATTGTTTAGCATGTCACTTAACACAGATACTTGCACAGCTAATTAGTCAACAGCTCGGTACTGCGAGAGGTCATTCGATAAACATAAGCAGGTTGTATTTCAGATTTTATTTTTATTAATTTCAAGTGGTCAGTAAAGGACTGCAAATAACTTGTGTATTTAGTTCAATTATAAAGGTTTGCAAATATAAGTTGGTTGCATACTAGTCTCAGAGAGATTGGTTAAAAACTTATGATAAACATTAGGGATGGCAATTCCAATGCATAGGATTTAGTCCAGCTGCAGCAATTGGCATTATATAAATATACTATTAGGAAGAAAAGTAAGTACAGTACATTGTGTTATATCCAAGGTTCTCTCCTTCTGTAGGTTAGTTTGTAACAATGTATGACTTTAGCTAATGGGTGTCCAAATTGTGGTCTCCTAAAAGCTATCGATCTGAACCTCCTAGCATTTCTTAATGACATGGAGTTGTAGTTCATTGACAGGCGAAGATTTGAAGGTTAGGCTTAATCCTATGGAAACATCTTTTTGTATGATCTTTTTAGGTGTTTTGTATGCCTCTCTTTTTTCTCCATCTGATTGTTGTGTTGCACAGCTATTGAGTGAACGGCATTGCCTATATTCTTCTTATTGGGAATAGGCATAGAATAAGTTATACTATTTATCTGTGACTATTGATTAGTGATGGTCGAATTTATTCACCAGGTGTGAATTCGGGGCGAATTCTCGTGATTCGCCGCAGGCGAACAAATTTGCAAAACCGCCACGAAAATTCGGCGGCATCGAAAAAAATGGATGCCAGCGTCCGTTTTTTTCGACGACGCCGCAATTTCGCCAAAAAAATGGACACCAGCATCTGTTTTTGATGCCGGCGTCCATTTTTTTGGACGCCAGTGTCAAAAACGAGACATGGCGCCGTTTCACGAATTTTTCTAAGTTTTTTGGCTAAGCGAAACACCCCAAATTCACCCATCACTATTATTGATATGCCAATATTAGGTATATATAACAAAGAATAATGAACTGTGTTAGAGTGAGTATACACTGAATAGTGCAGATTTTACACTGAAAGGATAGTAGAAGTAAAATGAACATATTATGTCAATCCACAACAAGAAGTTAAATGCATGCTCTGATCTTTCCTCCAGAAGCTACTGTAACATTATATTACACTTCTGCATCTTTAAAGGGGTGGATGACCTTTAAGTTAACTTTTAGTATTTAATAGAAATACTAAGCAACTCTTCAATTGGTCTTCATTATTTTTCTTAATACCTATTTATTATCTGCCT
Source organism: Xenopus laevis (assembly GCF_017654675.1). Taxonomy (NCBI): domain Eukaryota; kingdom Metazoa; phylum Chordata; class Amphibia; order Anura; family Pipidae; genus Xenopus; species Xenopus laevis. The sequence continues at coordinate 133,906,962 of NC_054373.1, forward strand.
TTTTCTTCTGAAACACTCCAGCTTTCAAATGGAGGTCACTGACCCCAACTAAAAATCAAATGCTCCGTAAGGCTAGGTATTCGAATTATTGTAATTGCTACCTTTTATTACTTGCCTTTCTATTCTGGCCCTCTCCTATTCTATACCAGTCTCAATGCATGGTTGCTAGTTTGGACCCTAGCAACCAGATTGCTGAAATTGCAAACTGGTGAACTAGATGGCGAATAAAAAGCTAAATAACTCAAAAAACACAAATAATAAAAAATAAAAAAACAATTGCACATAATCTCAGAATATTACTCTTTACATCATACTAAAAGTTAATGCCGAGGTGAGCAACCCCTTTATTTGCCTTTAATTCACCAGCAATAATTATATCCATCTCTTTAAATCTCTTTATTTTCTTGGCTTAACATACAGCTATCCTTTACATTACCTACAAAATGATTTTTTCCTCCAGAGTACATAAATAAGCAAAGCTCTCTCTCACCTTTTACACCACTCGATACAACTGCTCTTGCACCATCAAACTGCTTCTTATATCTGTAATAGCCTTGCTTCAAAATCGGTGCCCTTCTTTCTTCAAATCTAGCTTGAAATCCTACATCTTAAAGTGCAGCCCCCACTGTTCTAACCTCTGTGTTTGAGCGTTGCAGCTGGGAATGCTTTCAGCACTTTCGACGTGCCTTTTTATCTCTGCATGTATAGACTATAAGTACCTTTGGGTAGGAACCTGTCAATCATTTTTCCAAATGTATGTTCTAGGTTCATAAAAATTGAGCTTTGCACACTATGAAGTTCTATATTAAAATATATGCCAACAATCTACTACACAGCAGTCATTTTATTATGTTTTTTATATAGTCTTGTATTTGTTGCAGTTAATTGAATAATAATAACTTTATTATTAAGGTAGCATGGGGTCCTGAAATAACACCAGATGTTATAGCATGATATTTTTAGAAACATGGTCGTCAGATGACACGGCAAAGATTACTCATAGCCGTACAAATATAACTATAGAAACAGCAATGGTTTAATGCCCCTTTAAAGATGTTAACAGGTTTTTTTTTTCCTCTTGTTTTCTTTACTTGGCTTCACTGTGTAAGAGATTCATGTAAAGTGCTGGCAGTTACATTCCTGATTTTGTACTTTACAGCATTGCTACTTTAACCTTGTTATTATATGCTAGCATACAGGAACAGACAAAATAAATTCTAGACAATTAACATTTTTTCCTTTGTATTATTGTTTTGATTTATTGATCCATGCATTCGCTGTTAGCGTATTTAGCCATTTGCCTGGTTTGTATTAAAGAGTTACAAATGTAAGGTTAGAATTTGTACAGTTTTTTGCGGCAAAATTAATCATTATAATTTTTTTCTGCTTTTTAGTCTCAGTAATATTGACAGTGAAATCCTTTCTTAAACTGTATGTTTTTAATACCTAGATGTGCACTTGTGATCCTGTGTACCTAAGAAGAAATAAACTTCACTTTTTTTGTTTATTATGCCATGGTCAAAGATTTTGTCAGGTTCTGTGATCATCTTTAGAGACAAAAGTAACCCACAACTTTAAAGAAACCAAATTGCAGGCAAATAAAAGAATTTGCCCCCCCTTGTATCCAGAATCCATCTCAACTCACCACCGAAAATGAGAAATAAGATTTATATGATGAATATACTGTAACATGAAATGCATTATACTTTAGTTTGTACCCTACTTTTGGTTAAAAAAAGCATACGTTCAGCATGGTACACAAGTTGTATGAAAGCAATTCCTGGTGTGAACAGTGTCAGATTAAGGACTGCAAGGGTTGGATGCTAAACACTTTATTAGACCTAATATTATCCTGAATGTTTTACCAAATAAAATATGGCAACTGATCTGACCAGTGCAGGAAGCTCAGTTTGTTATACACGGATCCAGATATAAATGTCTTGTGTTTAAAGTGGAATTTGGAGCTAGAGATTTATCCACCAACATGTGTTCTCTTAACTGTAAGTATTAACTATCCAATAGATTGGATAGTTATACAGAAAAATACGGTATGTCAATGTCCTTTGTGCCTTATAGTGTGTGAGTATTGGTGAATTACTGTGTGAATGTCTGGCTTACTCAACCTGAATGTAAGGTTTGATTCGGCATTTGGAATTTGAATAGAATACTACAGGCTTATATATTAGCAAATACAGTTACCAATCCTGGGCTTTTTTCTCATATCTCATGGGCTCAATGGATAGTATAAGGGTAATTTACAAAGATTTGGCACAAGATGTAGAGCTTAGTATCAGTGGGTGCAGGTCAGCCCTGTCTTAAGCACCTGCCATAGGACAGGGCCCCATTCCTGTCTGCAAGTAAGGGGCAACAGGGGAGATGCATTTCTGCCACCCATAAAAACAGTGCTGCTGAACAAAGGTAGAAGACCAAATCACATAACATATTACAGAAGAAAGGTCAGGCTGATATCTAATACAGATAAGGAGTTTAGGAACCTTACCCTTGCTCAATTAAAAAACACTTACCTGTATATCTGGCTGAATTTAAATGTCACACAAGTTAGGGGGAGAGTTTAGGTTACAAGGGGAGGGTAAACCTTTGTGGCTTCTTTCCATCTTCACTTAATGAATACAATGTCATAGGGCAGACAATAATTACAGGTCACTGTTACGGTATTTGTCTGCTAGTGCTCCCTAAATTGCAAATTTGGATGAAGTATACGTTAAAGGAAGGACAGGTAGGGAGACACCAATGTGCCTCCCCTGCCCCCCCCCCCTTGAATACAACTGAACACAGGCAGCACTGTATTCATGGGGCACAATCAGGATTCTGTAATCTGTTTTGGAATGCAAACATGAAAGACAGAGTGAAAAAAATATGTCGGAATGTGGTTGTTTTTTTCACTTTGCACCCTGCCCTGCTATAGTAAACAAACCCTTTACGGTACATTGTGTTTCATTGCTAAAAGCAATAGTTTTGAGGCAGATTTTTTATTTGATTGCAAGATCCTTAATTTACTGACTAAAATACATATCAACCAGTGGGTTTACTGCCCTAAAATATGTGTGCTTTCTGGTGCTTTCCAAGCAAGTGTTTTCCTTACAAAATTTTAAAATAAAGCTCTAGAATTGTACATCCATTTCAAGATTTTGCAATAACATTTAAAATTGCCACTACTGTTCATCAAAATCTATGCAGACTTTATGTAAAGTTTGAAATGAAGGTTCCCAACTCCTACAGCTGTCACCCTTGATCCTGATATATTTATATTTTAAAAATAACATTGTATCAGTAGAGAAGGCACAAACACGGTAACATATGTGCTACTGTTCTAATTAATTCTTTTGGGGCAAAATGTCAGAGGCCTCACTGTCAACCTAAGGGCATAAGAGAGCATGAAGAAAGATCAGTATTTTCAGTTAATATTCTGGATGTTGGTGATCATTTGTACTGACACAGGAGTGGGTTGAACAGCAAAAATATTAGTGGGTAAAAGAACCAGCAGTAATAATAGATTTTCAGTAATGTTCTGTCTTGAGGGAGTGGAATCTTTCCAACCAGTAAACCCCCGATTCTCTAAAGAATCGTCACCGCTTAGTCGGTGGTGGCCAGCAGCGTGAGAGCGCTGTGATTGGCCGGCTGCCTGCGCGCAACTTCTGCCTCCCCGACACGCTGGACATATATAGCGGCGTAGCTGACGGGGTTAATGAATGTTACCATGTATATGGTGCAGAATTCCTAGCATAGAGTCATTCCTGTCCTTGCTTAGGAACACTGATTCAGAACTTATTTTGGTTCTCTTACACAACACTGTAAATTCATATTCAGATGTAGACTTTGTTTTTTGGTAACCTAGGACCATCTGTGGCCCTGCAAGAGACTTTGTAGCAAATGATTTCCTGTCCAAACCCATAGTGGCGATATGACTTCTTATGCGACATGCTTTTATTCAATTTACGTGGAATAGTGACAATTCTGGCCGGCCATCTGCTCGGAAATGTTGGACCGACAACGCTGGTCTAGTTGGAGATGACAGGAAGCGTGTTACCAAAAGAACATAATTCTTTTGAAATGGGGGATATTTCTGTGACACAGGTCCCCAACCTTTTCCTGCCCACCTCCCAACCCACACCCTATGATTCCGCAATCGTCCCCCATCTTTATATGCAGGAGCTGACCTAATGATGTCAACATAAGGGGCAGGGCGGCATCATGACGTTACCAAAGGGTAGGGGCCTTGCCTGATTTCTGCCCAACCACCCACCGAACGCAGATGTGTGGCTTGTTTTTTCCACCCGGATCTCGCCCGGCCTGCAGGTAAGGCTGGGTCTCGCAGGTTTTGGCCCGAGCAGCGCAGCATTAGTGTGCATTGTTAAATGTTCCTTGATATACGTGCACACAGCGATTTATATGTCGAATTGTATAATTTGCTTTGTTAAAACATTGCGTTGACACCCGTCCTTAGTGTTCCACCATTATAGCAAGGGATCTCTGCTGCCTTCGGCATCCCACAGCTCCTAATTCCACACAAATGAGAATGACACTGTGGTACTGTCTGTCATGCGTTTCTAGTCGGTGTGTGATTAGTGAATGTGCGGCCCATTTTTATTAAAGTGGTGTCTAAACTCAGTGATTGCAGCTCACCTAAACCCCCGATTCTCTAAAGAATCGTCACCGCTTAGTGGGTGGTGGCCAGCAGCGTGAGAGCGCTGTGATTGGCCGGCAGCCTGCGAGCAACTTCTGCCTCCCCGACACGCCACGCCAGACATATATACCGGCGTGGCTTAGTATGATAGATTTTCTTGTCACAAAATCCAAATAAATATGGATTCAAAATGTCTAAAACCTGCTTGGCAGTAGATGTTCCCTGTTAGGAGGAATTGTGTTACCGTGAAAGGGTTAAACAGGGAAAGTCTGGGGAAGGAGGGGGAGTGGCTGGGAGGATGGCTAAGTTTATTTCATGCTGGGGCTCAGCTTCTGCAGCTTTTCTCTGTACTTTCTTTAGAAATGCTAAAGGGCAGAGCTGCAGAAGGGAGATTGGTCAGTTCTATTAACTTTGTCAGGGCTCAAATTTTAATTAGAAGTTCTAACACTTATGGCAGTGTCTGTAGCACCCGCATAGAGACGATCAGTGACCTTGTAATTCAGTCTAACTGGTCTGGCTCGCAGACCCACAGAGCAACTGTTCAGTAACTGAGCCTCAGTCTGTCACTCAACCTCTCACGTGACCGCCCAGACCCCCTTCTCCTGCACATGAACCCAGTGCACGCTCCGTCCGTTTTGTTGTATAGGGTTTCAGAGGAGCCGTTCATTGGCTCTGGGTTGGCACATGACTGAGTGATAACCAATCAAAGCGGCCATGGGCGGGAGCATGTCACTGCCTCAGCCAATCCAAGAAATCCTGGGCAGGAATGGGCTACTCTTATTGCTGCTGCCTTTGCTACCGGTGGGGGAGTGGGCTTTGGATTCTGAGTGGAAGTGCTGTGGCTCTGTGTGACGCACTGTGGGCTTCATTCTCCTTTTCCACCACCCACGTCTGTGGGTTTCCCCTCGGAGGGAGGGACGCGCTAGAGCCATGTGAGAGTGGCTGCAGGTACACACAACCCCTCACTTCTCACTCTCTGCCCCCCTTTGCTTCTCTCTGTTTCTGTGTCGGAGTGTCTCCCCGTGTGTCCTGTCCCGCCGGGCGGTGCTGCCGGTTGGTGGATGTTCTCATCTTGTTGTGACAGGAGAATGTGTCAGCGCTTAGTGGGTGGTGGACAGCAAGCGCTGTGATTGGCCGGCTGCGATGGCGGCCCGCCCACTGCCTCCCCGACACGCCGGGCATAGAAACGGCTTTCGATTAGTATATAGGATGGTCCAATTAGGGATTCTCAAAGAAAATCATGGTAGAACAGGGGTGGACTAAAAGGATTAATGGAGAATGACAAAAATATACCTCTGGGTAAAATACTAGTATAGATTTTTTTGGTTTGGTGTTGTAAAAAGTCAGGCATATTGGCAGCTGCTACTAATCTGTAGCTACATATCGTCTAAAACAAAGGTGTGAAAGTCAGGTGTGATTCCGCTTTGTGGCTTATATTGTCAAAGTTACTTATTTGTATCTAGTCCTTAAAACCTTTAGATAAATTAGGGGCTTTTGGCCATCGATACAACTTACTGTATATGCAATGGCTACTTAAAGGGGTTGTTCACCTTCCAAACACTTTTCAATTCAGTTGTTTTTAGATTGTGCCCCAGAAATGAAGACTTTTTCCAATTTCTTCCCATTATTTATTTTTTACTGTTTTTCCAAAATCTAAGTTTAAAGTTGAATGTTCCTGTCTGTCGTGTTTCAGTCTGGCAGCTCAGTAATTCAGGTGCAGATTCTGTTACAATTTTGCAACATTTAGTTGATACATTCCTCAGCAGCATCTCTGGAGTATTAGCAACTATTGTATCAATTCTAACAGCTGCCTGTAATGACCCAGAGATTCTGCTCAGCAGGGACAAAAATAAGAAATGTATCAACTAAATGTAGTCATTTAGAGCAGTTTACAGGGTCATCGACCCCCCTTCCCAGGGCTGCTTCAGAAGGTGAAAAAAGACACTTGACATTTCAATATTAGAAAAACGGTCACACATAGAAAATAGAAAGTCATTGGAAAAAGTCATTATTTCTGGTGATCTATCTGAAAACAACTAATTGTTTGAAGGTGAACCACCCCTTTAAGGAAATGACCAGATTATGGAACAGAACTGAACTCAAGAAAGCCAATGATGGTACTTTTATCAGTGTCTGGACACAAATAAACACCTGACACTGAATAATGCATCAATGAAGTGTGTTTTTGTACTTCAGAGAAAGCTGATGTTTTTTAAATTAATGTAAAACAGGAATTCATTCCAAACAAATTTGAATTTAATATAAAGCAGATATCTTACTCTATTTCTAGCTTATTGTATTAGCATACAGTGATAATTGTGCTTCATTTAACTTTTACGAGGCTCTTGTGTGAAATATAAGAGATATCTGGGTTTTTTTAACATTAAGGCATATATTAAGAAATAACCACATATTAAATTCTAGTCTGACTGTGCTGGTTAGCTTGCTGCTGGAGTCTATCAGACTTCTCATTTTTGTGATTCCTTTAATATGGAATAGTACCTATGGATTGGAGAAAAGCTGAAGCTTGGCTGTAGCAAGCAATGCCAGTCAGCAGCAGGGCCGCCATCAGAAATTGCAGGGCCCCATATGACAAAATTTCCTGGGCCCCCTGGGCTGCGCCCACTGCAAGCCTATGGGTCCACCATCCCCACCCCACAGGTCCACCCCCCACCACACATTAAAAAAAAAACAACATCAGTGGCTAGGGTTTCCACATGTTAATAAAAAATAAAAAAATATTGGTGGTCAGGGCCCCCCCAAAAAAAACATTTGTGGTCAGGGCCCCCCTTAAACGTCCATGTAAAAAACTTGATCCACCCAGAAGTTTAAAAAAAATTGGGGCCCAGGGCCCCACCACACGACAGGGACCACAAAGGGTTAGCTTTAGGGGGGTCCTGCCATGCTGTACTTACTTCATTAGCTTGGCCCATCTGCTGTCAGTGAGCTGCCAACTACAGAAGGGAGGAGGGGAGCACAGGTGGCTGCATCTTCTTCCAGTGACAACATTTTCTTCCCTTATTGGTCACAGAATTTCAAGTCCCGATAAAGCTGCATGGTGATTGGATGAGCTGGAGGGGAAGTTCAAACCTCACCTATCCAATCCCTGAGCTGCTCAACCGGAACATAAACTCTGTGACCAATAAGGAAAAGTAATGGACAGAAGATACCTCCCCCTGTGCTCCCGCCCTGCCTTCCCGAAGTCAGCAGCTCTCAGAAAGCAGGGGGCCCGGCTAATCAAGTAACTGCGCCGTGGCCGGGCGCCCCTTACCCTCAGGGCCACCTACAACTCTCCCCCCTGTCCCCCCCTGATGGCGGCCCTGGTCAGCAGCATCAAGGCCAAACAAGGTCTTGAGCTGTATTAAAAGGGACATCGATTCATGGGAGGAGAAGGTCATTCTTCCACTTTATAGAGGCCCCATCTAGAATATGCCGTGTGGTTTTGGTCTCCAGAACACAATTGAATTAGAGAGGGTCCAGAGAAGGGCAACTAAGCTAGTAAAATATATGGAAAATCTTAGCTATGAGTAAAAAGACTGGCCAAATTGGGGATGTTCACGCTGGAGAAGAGGCGCTTAAGGGGTGATATGATAACTATGTATAAATATATAAGGGGATCATATAATAATCTCTTTAATGCTTTATTTACCACTAGGTCTTTCCAGCTGACACAAGGTCACCCATTCCGATTAGAAGAAACGATGTTCCGCCTAAACATTCGGAAGGGATTTTTTACAGTGAGAGCTGTGAAGATGTGGAATTCTCTTCCTGAATCAGTTGTACAGGCTGATACATTAGATAGCTTTAAGAAGGGGTTGGATGGCTTTTTAGCAAGTGAGGGAATACAGGGTTATGGGAGATAGCTCATAGTACAAGTTGATCCAGGGACTAGTCCGATTGCCATTTTGGAGTCAGGAAGGAATTTTTCCCCTCTGAGGCAAATTGGAGAGGCTTCAGATGGGTTTTTTGCCTTCTTCTGGATCAACTAGCAGTTAGGCAGGTTAAAATAGAGTTCAAAGGTTGAACTTGATGGGTGTATGTCCAATTACTAACAACTTACTAACAATATTTCCTATGTAACAGTTTAAATATTCCAGCAATGCAGTCAAGTATAATCACATCCCCGGTTAAATGGTTAAAAATGTTTATACTGTATATTCCTGCACAATTTGGAGGTGAATTCCCAATGCATTTAATAAGAGGTTTTGCTCATTTATCTTGTTTTAAATAACCTGTTAGATGATGTCTTAATTAGCCTAAGCTGAATATTTTAACAATCCAAAGTCAAGTGTATAGTCTTAAAATGCACTGTCGGTGCTGTTTATTGCACATTCCAGGCGCAATAAGACAATTATTATGATTTCGAAACACTGACTCGGATCAGAAATGAAAAAAACTCTCCCGTTACTTTGCTTCAGAGCACATCATTTAAAAGTACACAGAAGAGATACAAAAACATTTCACTACACGACACAAGGTATGAAAGTAGATTGAGATGTTTATTTATCTTCTGGTTCTTTGGTTCCTGAGCTATTGCTTTGCCATGGCATCGCATTTACTATTCTATATTTCTAGTGTTTATTGTATTTTACTGATCTACCTAGTCATGCACAACTCTAATATTTCACAAAAACTCAAATCTTGTAAAGACTATTTCAATGTATTATAGGGAAAGCTAGAAATGTTAAATTAGATTTCCATTATGCAATACTCCTTACAGGAATCACTGCAGTTGGCTGCTTCAGCTTCATCCTACAAACAAAGCAATGACAACAGGCTTATAAATATTAACTGAGCATTTATGTTAAGGAATAGCAAATATATTTTCACCTAGTCTCTAATGGCATAATATTCCTGATGTGACAGTGCCTGCATTGAATTTTTAGTATTGGAGGGTTTCTACATAAAATGTAGTACAGGTATGGGATCCATTATCTGGAAACCTGTTATCTCTAAAGCTTCTAATTACAGGAAGGCCATGCCCCATAGACTCTGTTTTTATCAAATAATTACATTTCTCTGTAATAATAAAACAGTAACTTTTACCTGATCTCAACTAAGATATTATTAATCCTTATTGGAGGCAAACTAATCCTACTGGGTTTATTTAATGTTTAAATTATTTTTAGTAGGTATAGAGATCCAAAAAAATATCCCCTATCCAAAAACTCCAGGTACTTAGCATTCTAGATAACAGGTCCCATGCTTGTAGTATGGTTTATCTTGGTTTCCTATCAGTCTTTGTTTTTATAATCCTTGCGACCACAGGGTCTGTAGTATAGGTAGTTACACCACTGTTATGTTTATAACAGGAGCAAAAAGAATGGATTATATATATATATATATATGAAGCAAGAAGAGGGTTGTTCCACTATTTTCACTGTGTGAGGAAGGGGAATAAAACCAATTTCTGTGCAGAGACCTTCTTTTTAGAATCAGTTAAAGGTTTATTCTTTTGTCCAGTGTCATACTAGTGGGCTCGTCAGTTACTTTTTACTTTGATTTGGATTTCTTAAAAATGGCATAATTTGAGCACTAGAACTTTTGTATTGCATCATACAATCTTCTTATTGGACGTAAGGAGCTATGACTATACAAAATGTACCCAATTGCCTGTCACCACTTTCCAGGAAAGGGATTTTCTGCCTATAGAAGATACTAGAGGTTACAGGCTTACACTATAGTAAAATGACAAAGTGAGCACTGGTTGGTGTCATCCAGAAGCCACCAGTGTCTGCTACAGTCATGCCGTGCTCTGGAAAATGGTGACAGGACATCAGGGGCATCATGACATTGCTGTAATCCCCAAGAGCACAGTTATGATCAAAATGCAAAAAGTGATATTGTCCTAAAGGTGGAATAGAGACAGGCACTGAAAATGATTATTCAGAAAGCACTTACTGACTCATTTTGTTGCTATGGTAAGAAATCATTTGGTCAGCTAAAGTGCCTATAAATAATGTTCTCTGAAAAGAAGGACGCAAGTTATGACAAACATAAAATTCCCAATTGTGGAACAAAATGGAATTTTGCAAACACAGATATAAATAATGTTTTAGCTTAGACTCACCCTACATTATGCTCACAGTTTTTAAAAAAATCTGTTTTTTCCATACATGGCCAACAAGGAATATATGGGATAGTTGCCAATAGGCCCTTAGGCTTTGTATTATTTTATTGAGTGAACTAGAAAATTTCATAACAGTAACTTGCTATTGTTCCCTGCTAGTTTAGGGGGATGTCTGACCCATTCACAAAAATCTGTGAAATTTGGCAAATGCACTGAAGCATTGAAATGAAACATTTTTTTCCAAACCATACAATATGTCTATACTGTTTATGGGCATTTTTTGATCTCATATGCCCACTGCAGTGGCTGTCGTTGGGGGTGAGATAAACACGTTTATACATCTGTTATTATAGTTCAAGTGTTCTTGATTTGGCAAAGATAGTGTTAACTATGATACCAATATAAATAAAGCTATGGCCGACCTTTGCCCACACTCATATCTCAGTGCCATTTATTTACAACCATTCCGGGTTAAAGGGTATTGCAAGGGGTGATTGCAGAGCTAAGGGGAGGCAGCAAAATATTTAACCATCTTTGTAATCTCCCCAGGCTGTTTTTTGCTGAAGGCATCAATTTTTCCCCTGCCTCCCGGCTTCCCCCAGTCCCTACAGCGTCTACCACATTAAAAACACACCATAGAAAATGCACTGATATAAATGCAAACCTGCCAGTATCACTTATATTGGCTTTGATTAAAGATGATTCCTTTTCCACATAGTCCTAAAATGCATCTTTATCATAGAATCCACTTCTAGCCCATCTCATTTTCCTCTTGCACTGATGTGCTTAAGTCTTCTTTATGCGCTATTTGCATACGTATTTCTAACATAAACTAAATGTTAACCGTTCTGATGACATTTCCATCTGACCACAAGACAGTATATATGGCAAGTATGCAAGATGGAATTTCAGATTTATGAGCAAGAGAAAAGTTGATTATATGTGCATATGCTTTGCCTCCTAGAGCTTAACTGACACCAACTATCTCAACAACAACAAATATCATTATCCTGAGCCTGGGCATAGGTACTAGAATATTGTCTTGATTTGATTAACTTTTTAAAGGCGTTAATATAAGCTTGTTATTAACATTATTGTTAATTTTATTTAAAACTGTAAGAGGAAAACTCTGCGATTTTAGATTGACCTATACTAGATATACTATGACCTGGATGAATGAAAATCTTCATAGTCATTCTGCGATTGTTTAACCTAAAACTGTATTAAAAGAATAAAAGTTTGCCTGGCAGACATAGAACTCATTAAGATGTTTGCTCCCATTGGTCAAACTTAAGCAAACCACTATTTTCTAAAAGCTGATTTATATTTACTTGGCCCATGGAAATTCTGTTCTTATTGATCAATGTATTGACTATAAAACCAATATCTTCCCTCCCCCGCCATAGAATAGGGACTAAGGGGGTTTACCAAGCTCCGAATATCCAAACCTCAAATAATTCTCAGTTTTCGAAGCAAATCATAAACGTTCGATGGTCTAAAAACTCTCAATCCGAAACCTCAGCATCTAAAAGCTCTCGAGGTCCTGAATAAGTCAATGGGGAAGGTCCCAGTGTCTGCGCTGATGTCTGTACCGATATCTCAGAACAGAAATCGTATTTTTTACGGGAAAACTCTAAACAATTCTGAGTTTTCGGGGAAAGCTCCAAATTTTTGCCCGACCCTATTTTTTGGGCTTTTTTCTTCATAAATAAGGTCCATTCGGGAATTCGGAGTTGCTCGAAGTTTGATATTAAAAACACTGAGATAAATTCTGACCTTGATAACCCCCAAATTATATGAATGATATTTCATATTTCTTCATCAGAATAAGAACATGCTAAATATGGCACCTAATCCAACATACCCTATAGCTAAATTTAGTATTGTGTTGTACCCCAGCCCTCAATTGATGCTGCACAATTTTTACTGTAAAACAAAGCTAATCTCTTGAAAAATTTAAGAAATAAACAAGGCCTTGCAGAATATGATTTCTCTTTTCAAGTACCACTGCACACTGAGGTGTAGCTTAAAATACCCAAACCACCAGGTCTAGGATAATAAAGTATTTCTGAACATTTGAAGAGCATTTAAGGGAATGTAAAAATAATATTGCAAATAAAACGTTGTAGTTATATTTTAAAATATTTTTACACAATCCTCAATGTAGCTTCTGTCCCTGATTCAACCCACCATATCCTCTGTTTTGACTAAATATATTCCTGACTTGCCCCAAAGCTTGCTCAGATTGGGTACTCACATGTGATGGACGAATTTATTCACCAGGCGCAAATTCCCCAGCGAATTTCCACATTTCGCCGCTAGCGAATAAATCTGCGAAATTGCCGTGAAAATTCGCCTGCCTAAAATTTGAAGACAATTCTGACGCCGGCTACAATTCTAGGCACCCATTGGCTTTTATGGGTCGTCAGAATTGTCACTGGCATCAAAAATATTTTGATGCAGGTGTCAATATTTGTGTTTTGCGAATTTTTCGCTGTTTCACGAATTTCGCGGGAAATTCACAAATTTTTTTGCGAATCGAAGCGGGAGCAATTCGCCCATCACTAGTACTCCCAATTCTGTTATGGGTTGCAAATCAGAACTGTCCCATCTCAGAAGGCTCAGCTGGGAGTAAGGTATTAAATAGTGAAAATTAACCCTAGCTGCCTAAAGTCTATCTGTCTTGCTCTACATGAAGCATAACAATTGTGATGCCTATATGGGAATAAATAGTATATATTTTTGCACTCGCTTGTAAAATTCTTTTAAGCTCTAAAAATGTCTAATATAATCAGCAACCCAAAATGTAACGTTTGCAAATAAATCTGAAAAGGGGCATTTTGTAAACCAGAGCCAAACATGTAGCTGTTGGCTATACTTAGGACAGATTTACTAACTATCTAATAGGGGAATACAGAAAAATTCTCAGCAGTTTGAAAGTTTTCCATGTCATTAACACTTTCCTGGCTCTCAGCGACATTTTTCTCACTGTCAGGAAAGTGTAAGAATGTTTTAGAGCTCAGCAGCAACGCTGAGTTTTAAAACAACACTGAATCATTAAGCCACGAAAATGAATGGGCACTGCATTAAATTTAAAGTAGTGCAAGTCAAAGGGTGACTTAATGATTCAGAAGAGTTTTAGAAATCTTAATGTTTCTGTATTGTTTTTATTGTTATTTGTCAAAAAGGCAAATGTTAGTAAATCTGCTCCTTAGTGTATTGGAAGTACAGGTATATTATCCAGAATGCTTGGGACATGGGGTTTTCCGGATAATGGATCTTTTCTGCTAGAAAATCATTTAAACATTAAATAAACCCAAAAGGCTGGTTCTGCTTCCAATAAGGATTCCTTATATCTTAATTTGGATCACAAGGTACTGTTTTATTATACAGAGAAAAAGGAAATACTTTAAAAAATTTGGATTATTTGTATAAAATGGAGTCTATGGGAGACGGCCATCCCATAATTCTGGATAAGGGGTTTCTGGATAACAGCTCCCATACCTGTACTAGATACTAAATAGAAGAAGACAGATGACAACAGAAGTACAATATATGTGATGTTAGAATATGAAAATTGTATGCCTTAGCATAATTGTTTTTTTTAGACATATATGAAAAACGTGTGAATATTTCTTTTGACTCGGCACAACTGTTAATCTATATTAAAATAGCTGCAAAATTGCTGCAAAGCAAAAATGTCCCATTCTCTGCAACTTTCCTGGCACCTTGATCAATGGCTCAATATTTGTGTTATTTCTGCGAGGCATTTTGTCCGGATATGTTGGAAGACCTGATTTTAATTATATTAAGCAACCCTGGAGTATGATTTCAAACTGCAGTGTCTAAAGCAGAATCCCTTTATTCCTTGCAAATGGTCATTTGGCTGCATTTAAAGAATTCATTTTTTGTATGGTTAGTAACAATGGATATAATAAAAATAAAAAAGGTATTTAGTGGCTTTATTATGGTATGCCTTTACCGTGAACTAGTGAGGATTCATTAAACTGTGTTGCTTTATTCTGCTTAACCCCAAAGTATAATATGGGGGTCACCATTCATGTATCCTGGCTCTTCACACAGGCGCTTCAATTCTTCGTAGCTTGTTATTTTATTAAAAGAGATAAACACTCTGGAAATGAAGCTATTCATGGCATTAAGGTTTACCATAAATGGAGGTTTAATCAGCTCATACTAAACTACTAGGCTTAATTAGCCAGTACTTAAAATGGGGACATTCTGTCACTAGTTTAGAGAAAAAGGAATAAGCAAAAATAAGCAGACTGGTGTTCTTTTAAGTAATGTTCTTTCTAAAAAAAATAATCAAAAAAATGTGTCCACGCTGTAAATGTTGTGTTTTTTTCTGTAATAGGTTCATGGTAGTTTCAAGACATTGTTACAATTATTGCTCTGGATTGTGTTTGCACAATAGGAATAGGCAAAAGGAGAACAGAACTGTTATAAAGAGAAAAAGTCACTGTAAAGACAAATATAAAAATAATGTTCTGTTCCAATGATGTGTTCCTGTATTGTTAATGTGTGTTAGATTACATTTTGCCACTTTCTCAAAAACATTTAGGTACATCAATATATTTCTCAAAGGGATCATGGGCCTTATTCTACATGAGCAGTGTGGTAGACCTAATGATTTCCATCCATTATCATTATTATTATTATTTTATTTAATGGGTCTACTTTAGTGATGGGCGAATTTCTCCCGTTTGACTTTGCTGGAAATTTGCGAAATTCGCGAAACAGTGAAAAATTTGTCCATGAAACTCGAAAACTGATGACACCTCAATTTTGACAGCGGTGTTAAAGTCAATGGGAGTCCGAATAGTGTTGACGCGCTGCGTTTTTGACACGATCGACTCTTCGGACACGTCTCCAAAATTTTTTGACCCCAGGGAATTTTCACGAGCATATATTCACATATTTATTTGCCGGCGGCGAAACACGGAAATTTGCCACTAATTCGTGCCAGGCAAATTTATTCGCCCATCACTTGTTTTACTATACATTTAGAATAACCTCTTACTGAAATATTGTATTAAAAAGCATTAAATTGCATTTCCTTTTACAACATGTCAATTTTCTTTCTAAATTATTTATTTTACTTCTATGTTATGCATAGATATACCTTTGTTAAATATCAATGTAAAATGACAAATAAAACTTGAACATTTGTTTTATTCTGTTTGGAAGTTGTGTGCTGAATTTCCTCCCGTACTCATGGGGCAAAATACTTAGGGGCACATTTACTAAAACTTTGAATTTCGAAGTTTTTTTTGGCTACTTCGACCATTGAATAGGCTACTTCGACCTTCGACTTCGACTTCGAATTGAACGATTCGAACTAAAAATTGTTCGACTAATCGACCATTCGATAGTCGAAGTACTGTCTCTTTAAAAAAAACTTCGACTACCTACTTCGGCACTTTAAACCTACTGAGCACCAATGTTAGCCTATGGGGACCTTCCCCATTAGCTTTCTAAGCTTTTTTTGATCGAAGGAAAATCCTTGGATCGACAGATTAAAATCCTTCGAATCGTTCGTTTCGAAGGATTTAATCGTTCGATCAAACGATTTTTCCTTTGATCGTTTGATCAAAGTATTTGCGGTAAATCCTTCGACTTCGATATTCGAAGTCGAAGGATTTTACTTTGATGGTGGAATATACAGGGTTAATTAACCCTGGATATTCGACCCTTAGTAAATGTGCCCCTTAATGTGTTAAATGACAATTTCAAATGTTTTTGATTTTTGATCAGATGATGACTGAAATGTATCACTCCCAAACCTCTCCTTCTCCTTGAAATATTGTTCTTAAAACTTCTTCACATTTCCTTGTGAAGGAGTGAGATTTTGTATGTATGGGCTATTTTTCCTAGCTCAGTGAATATTAAGATCAACCTATTTAATGTAATGTATTGAGGGCCTAGTCCCTGGAAATGAAAGGAAATAAAGGCAATTAAAAATAAAAAACTGCAGAAGGAAATGAAGGGAATACATGTTAAATTCATTATAAGGAAGTAATGAATAGAATAATGTTCTGTTTTGTTTCCTTTCCTTGACTCTAAATTTTGTTTAATACAACTGTGTATTAAATTCATGAAATATCTATACAAGGTTCCTTTTCTTAAACTGCAATCAAATTAGTGGTATAACTACAGGGGGTTCAGGCAGTGAGACTGTATGAGGACATTTTGGCAAAGAACACAAAGAATGAAACCTTTAACCATTAAAAAAAATGAATGGGTTAGGGAACAATGCTAAATGTAATAATTGGGGGCATGATCATATAAAGAAAAGCAAGCCATTCCAGACAAATCTGTCTCTGTATGCAGTACTGCCTATGCCCATTGGTGGGACACAAACATCTATTTGCATGCCAGTACAACCAGTCCTGTACTTAATGCTACTTAGGACAGGCATTTTCATTACAACATATTATTTCATTTGCAAGCTGTATAAAATATTTTACCAATTAAATAATTCAGAAATCTAAAATGTCCTCATCCCAAACTTGAATTTTCTTTAATGCCCTTTGCATCACCACAGTCAAAGCCATTCAACACCTCTGTAAACTTAATTTTATTAATTAACCACCACCATCTATTTATTTATTTATGTAATATCATTTATTTATATACTGCTTACATGTATATGCAGTGCTTTACAGAGAATGCTAAATCATTCACATGCCCCAGTGGAGCTTAAAATTTAATTTCCCTACAGCAATCATACCCACACACACACTATGGTAAATTTCTTCAGAAACCAATATATTAACAATAGTATTTTTGGACTTACAGGGAGTGCCCTTGGGCACAATGGAACTCAAGTCCCATGTGTTGTTCTGAAGCAGTGTGCTACTATGTTTACAGGAGAAACACGGGTTGTGAATGTAATAAACGGAGCTCACCCTTCCTTGTGGCGTCTCGGCCGCAGCTCTCGCGATACTCCGGCAACTCCAAGCCGGTATTTACAAGGCAAAATCTGTGTATCGCTGTTCAGCGCTGGCCCGTCCCCATCAAGACTCGCCACACTTAATTCTTTGAAAAGCGGCTTTTATTCAGCTTGCATAAGTGATAACAGGCAGTGGGTAAGTGGTGCGAACTAACGCGTTTCGTGCCCTCTCTTATTGGCACTTCACCAGAGAACTCTGATGAAGTGCCAATAAGAGAGGGCACGAAACGCGTTAGTTCGCACCACTTACCCACTGCCTGTTATCACTTATGCAAGCTGAATAAAAGCCGCTTTTCAAAGAATTAAGTGTGGCGAGTCTTGATGGGGACGGGCCAGCGCTGAACAGCGATACACAGATTTTGCCTTGCTACTATGTTTCCCCAAGAAATATTAGAGAAAAATCTCTATATTTTGGAATTGGGTACTGTTAAGTGAAGATATTGTTGAAATATCAATACAGTAAAAATATATAATGTCCAGTTCAATTCTACAGTTTTTTTGGAGCAGTTGAACAACATGATGTTGTTTTTGATTGCTGGGCCAAGGCTGAAACTAGACAGAGCATCCCTGTATAGAAGTACAGGTATAGGATCCATTACCTGGAAATCCTTTATCCAGAAAGTTCCCAATTACAGAAAAGCCGTCTCCCATAGACTCCATTATAATCAAATAAACCCAATTTTTTAAAAATGATTTCCTTTTTCTCTGTAATAATAAAACAGTCGCTTGTACTTGATCCCAACTAAGATATGATTAATCCTTATTGGAAGCAAAACCAGCCTATTGGGTTTATTTAATGTTTACATGATTTTCTAGTAGACTTAAGGTGTGAAGATCCAAATTACCGAAAGATCCATTATCCGGAATGCCCCAGGTCCCGAGCATTCTGCATAACAGGTCCCATACCTGTACTATATAGTAAGTGCTGCATAAATGTGTTGGTGTTATATAAATACCAGGAAATAAATACATTTTTCAAAATACACTTTTTGAAGTAGCACCCATGGTTCATAGAAAAAATAGAAGATATATGCATACAAAGTACTGCACTTATCTGGGTTTAAAGTAGCAAATATACACTCAAATCAAGGATTATGCATAAAGGATAAGGAACAAGTCTTGTCTTAATAATGTTTTGCCAATCAAAAGGAAAATAAAAGTCATTGTTTGGCAGATGATCAGTAATAGCTTTTGTAACCACAGGAGGCAATCAGCTGGGCCAGTGGCCATGGTCAATAGATAAGACCCTAGGTTGTCACTATAGACTTTCCAGGCAGACAGGAGAAATTAGCTGCTGTTAATAAATTATTAGCAGCTGAATCCATCATATAGTAATAGCAACTTAGTGCAAAAGGGAAGTAGAGCTGTCTTTAATTCATCACAAGTGGCAACTCTCACTGCTAAGTTGAAGCATTTAGGCATCATGTAGGGGGTTAATTACTAAAATCTGAATTTATCTCATAATATTAATAAAAAAAGTTTGGCTAAACTCCCAATCCCTAGTTTAGCTTATTTATTAATGAAAAAAATTGAATCTAATTGGATCGTGAAAAACTTGATAGAATTAATTTAAAACTCAAATTGTACAAATTTTTCAGGCTTTTTATCAAATTAATAATTTTTCCCCCTGAAAACTCAGAAAAAGTCCAACTTTCAGGCTAAACCCTGCGCAGACCATAATAACTTCAAACTGCGATAGGTGCCTCTCCCACTGACTTATACAGTCAAAAAATCTACAAAAAAATTTTTTTTTCCCTCTAAAAATTTGAGTTTTCTAATGAAAAAAAATCGAATTTTTCGAGATTTCACAACTCGACCTTTAATAAATAAATAAATAATTTAATAAATAAATAATAATAAATGTCTTCCTAGTCAGTGAAGATGCACAGTTGCAAAGAGCCCCAACTGACTCTTATAAAATCCATGTATAAAGTAATATTCATTTCTGTCAATGCACTTATCCCATTCTTTATTTGTGTGCATCTGTATTCTCTTGCTCCGTTACTTTCCTTATATTTTGTTACTTACTCAGTTGTCTTATATATTCTTATATATTATTTAAAAAAAAAAAGAATTGATTGTAATAGCGGAGCTGTCAATAATGTGACACAGCATCATATAGTAGCGTTATTAATGAAAAATGGGGTACATGAATATAGTTTCCTGGAAGCTTGGCCAAACATTGGACACACAAATAAATAAAAGGAACAAATAGGAGCAGTCAAAACAAGGTACAATGAGGTGTTAACTTAAATATTCAAAGCCACTGTGGGACTTTATATCTCTCTCATTGCATCTAGTTTGTTTAGCCAATGGCATATCTAACACCTTATCTAGCAGTGTTCCCACTGTAATAGCATCAAATAGTAGATATAAAGTATTTGAACTTTTAGAAAATGAGATTGATTCAAGCCAGAAACAATGAATTAATAATAAGTCCCCACCCCCAAAAAAGGATACTTCCCCATCTTGCTACATACATCAGTGGTTTAAAATGCAGTGATTTAAAATTATGAAAAAAGGCAAATCAAAACATTTTGTTTTTTTAACTTGCCTGCTGTTGTCGCAACAGAACTGTCTTTGATCTGAAAAATTTCTCACTGCATGTTCAATATGGACTTCAATTCAGCATTGTCAGTTGAAATGAACCTTAAAGACATCCACTGAAGCCTGATGGTACAATCAAGAAAGGACTGTTCTCATTTTTTGCCAATGTAATGGAAACAGAATATGGAAGTAGTCTCGAGTGGGGAAGCACTGTCTGAGGATCAACAGGAGGTAGGCTGGTTAATTGTGCCTTTAGAATTGCAGCTTGAGACTAGTAAATGCATAAAAAATTATATTTGCATGCCACATAAATATGTACAAAACATAACCCATTTCTTATAAGCATTGTCTCCACTTATACTAATGTTCTGAAATGTTCCACTCTATCAAAGGCTTTTTAGAAAAATTCACTAGGCATTGTGTGTGTTACATACCTTCTTGAGCTTTAATCAAGGTCATTCGATTTCTTGCATTGCAATGGAACTTAAATTGCTAGATTTAAGTATTTTAATGAAACTGGTTAAACTATTGATGCAAAGACTGTGGGAAATTGTTGTGAATAGGAATTGGATGGAAAGAAGCATATTTTTTTTGCTCAAAAAAACATTATTATTTGTAGTTCATAATCACTATTTCAAGATTCATAGTCAAAACAAAGCGAAAATGCATGTGCATATGTTAAAGAAAAGGTGCTTTATTTTTTATAAACTATAAAAATGAAAGTGCTTTACATAACATAATTAGTGGGGGACAGAAATGTGTGTGTGTGTGTGTGTGTGTGCGGGTCAGCACACAAACAGAAAATAAAGAATAGGCCTCAAATTCACTGAGTAGAAGTATACATTTAGTGAGCTAGCTGTAAAGTTACGTTTTATGCCATTGCTTAATTAATATTAGATTTCTTTCTGCCATTTGAATCCAAAATGATAAATCCTTCGATTTCAATCACTGTGTTGAACAGCATTCCAGTGCAAATATAGTAAACAAAAATAAAGGTTATTTAATTCTATAATTCTAAATCTTGGACTTAATCTAAATCTTGCTTTTCTTTATTGGCATTTATATTGGGGAGTGTAAGAAACAAGGCTAAAGTACAATACATCTACAATTGCCACTTTACCACCATAGTACACTCTGTAGGGGCCCATTTATTAAACCTCATTTTTTTTTCTGGTCGAAGTTTTTAGTGTGAAAACTCGAATCTTTAGAGATTTATCATACCCCAATGCTGCTAAAAATCCAAATCCAAAAATACGACATCTCAAACCTGTTGAGGTCAATGGTAGATGTCCCTAAAGTAGTTTGTATATGCCGTGATAATCCAAAAAATTTGGTGTTCGATAATCTGAAAAAGTTGAGTTTTCGCAAAAGAAAACTTGAAAAATGTAGTTTTCTGGGCATCAATCGATTCTAATTGATGCACGATTTTGTCATGATATTTTGTCACTCTGATTTTTTTTGAGAAAAAAAGAAAAAATTATAAATGAGTTAAAATTGTGGATGGGAGTTTGGTCGGATTGTCTCCATAAAAAAATTTGATTAATTTGAGTTTTAGTAAATCAACCCCTAAGTCTTTACAGTTGTGTGATTATATTATTAAAATGCATATTTGAATTTAAAATTTGGGCATAAAATAGATGTTCTATGGAAAAAAAGCAAACCCTTTTCTTTTTTATAAATATGCTCTGTTTTTCATACCTGTGCATTTGTTCACCTTTGTGATTTCTTCCTGACTGTATTTTATTGCCTCAAGCGGTTCTTGGTTGTCTTCTAGCTGCGTTCCTGCTTCTATATGGCCACTTAAACAGCTCTACAATTGAAATAATTGTATGAGCTTCTTCCAGTCTTTGCCATACAAACCTTGAGGATGCACATACCACTAGTTGACAAATATACCATTGTTTTTTCATATGGAGGTCGATTTATCCTGGGTAATTTTAACAATTACCCAGAATATTAATATTGATCAAATCTAATGGAAACCAGTTCTGTTTTTGGCATAGGCTACTGAATTCAGAAGGCCTAGATAATAATAATAATAATAAATATTGATACAGACCTTTATCAACTTGAAGGAATTGTAGTGTATTGATTATTAAAATTGCATGCAAGTTAGAATGGCATAAAACTTTGCAAGAAACCTGCAGAACTCATAGACCAAACATATAATAAATCGGCCCCAGGGAATTATTTATGTTGTCATGCCTATTAATATGTGTGTGGAAGGTACAACTAACTAGACTATTATTTCTTTGCCAGAAATCCATGCTGCAAATCTATCATTCATTTTCAGTTGCCATTTAAACTAGACCACAAATTCTAATTATTTGTAACACAGAACAAATACCATATACTATGTATTAAATCTGGCAGACCAGGAGACTATTATAAGAATAGAATAATGAGTTTGTTTTAATATGCACAGTTTATGCATAGTTCAGTACTCTAATATAGAGATTATAAGGTATGGTATAAGGCAGTGGTCCCCCACCATTGGCTTGCGAGCAACATGTTGCTCACCAACCCATGGATGTTGTTCCCAGTGACCTTGAAGTACAGTAGTTGCTTAAATTTAAATTCCGGACTTGGAAATTTTTGTGGCATAAAAACCAGGTTTATGGCCAAAAAAGAACTTTCTGTGGGCTGCCAGGCCAGAAAAATAGCCAATGAAATTCCTAATTTGGCACCTCCAGGAACTTTTTCATGCCTGTGTTGCGCCATAACTCTTTTTAAATTTTAGTGTGGCTCACTGGTAAAATAGGCAGGGGACCCCTGGTATAAGGTAAAGCATGGTATGGTTTAAGGTGAAAACTAGATTTCCTGTTACCGAATAGCTATACATCTACTCTGATATAATAAAATATTTTAATGTCCTTCATGCACCTTAAGGAACTGTAATTATTCTTTATCCTCATGGATATTTATACCTGGGATGGACTTGTAATAAGTCAAGGTCAGTAGATTCCCCACAAAAGGGCAATATGTACATGCAGACAAGAGATGGATGAAAGTAAAGAATGAAAATTATCCAGCTTTTCTCATGTTTTACTTGTGGGTTGCACATAATAAAGACTGTCCTTTTGTTCAATGTGAGCCTGAATTCACCTTAAATACTGTATTCCCCAGTGGCTTTAGCTATTGAGGAAGATTTAGGTATACTGCAAGGGCATAATTAGAACACGGTCTGATGCATTGTTAGCATTCCTGCCAAAGTTCTAAAAATACCTGAAAATAGCCGAATGTCTCTAAAACTAATGTCAGTCCTATCACTGCTTTCAGTCCATTATTACTGATAACTTTGTTGATATATATGTTGACTTCTGTGGTATTGTCACATAATCTTGTGTATGGTATTCTTGATTTAACTTGCACAAATATTTATAATCTGGTTTTCTAATATGAACTAATGATGGCCGAATAAATTCGCCATGAGCAAATTTGCAGGGAAATTCTGCATTTCGAATTTCTTTGCAAAACTGCCATGAAAATTCGCCGGCGTCGAAATTTTTTTGGACACGCGTCTAGAAAAGTCACTTGCATCAACATTTTTCGAACGCCCATTGACTTAATGCTGCCGTCAAAATTGACACGAGCATCAGAATTGACGCGGGCATCAAAATTCACGTTTCCCGAATTTTTCGCTGTTTTGCAAATTGTGGGGGAAATTGACGATATTTTTGTCGAAGCAAAACGAGACAAATTCGCCCATCAATAATTGATACTAGTGATGGGTGAATAATTTCTCCAGACATGAAACTGCGACAACAATTCACCGGTCACAGCGTCAAAAAAAAATTGGCGCGGGTCAAAATTGCCATAAAAATTGTTGTGTGTCAAAATTATTCGGACGCACATTGGCTTTAATTTTTTTGGACAAAATATTAATTGATGCTTATCAAAATTATTTTGATGCCCATTGAATTCAATGCATTTCACGATTTTTTCACCGGTTCACCAAAAATTTGCCCATCACTTATTCATACACTTCTTTTTAAATACGTCCCGATAAATTACATATACTTGACCCTGATCTTGACCACTGCACCCTAACAAACACTTCCAGCTTCTGCATCTGTTTGTATATTTAAGCAATTCAGTCATTTTTCCCATAATTTTACTCTACAACAGCTAAGGCAGTGATAACTATTATACTGAAAAAGAAAATCTACAATGTTTATTTCTTGCATTTAGTGGGTATTTAGAATAATCTTCTCTTACTTAGGACTCAGGAAACAGTTGCCATAGCTTTGGAACATGAACATGTAATTTTTCAAACAGAGAAGAAAAGCAGTATTTTTGCTGTTTGCTTTTATTTTTATTTTCTAGTAGACATGTTGATATTTTAGCACCATCCCCATAGGTTAGTGAATGAGAAATTATTTAGAATTGCATAAACAACTATGAAATCTGCTTGGGGAATGTGAAGAAATGCATTCTGGCACCATCCCCATCACTTTGGTCTTGTTATTGAAGCTCTGATCTAAAAACACTGGCCGCAAAACAGCTATGAATTTACATTCCGTTTGCTACTCTTATGTGCTTTTAACACGTGTAATTTAATGCATGAGTAGAAGTACTCAATATAAATTGCAGTGCATTCAGCTAGTATATAGCAGTATTTTTTCCATTCATTTTTAATAGGGTAGGCATTTAAAGAGATGCAGTTGGGTATTCACAATGATTCACCCAAAAATTAATTAATTTTTAGCCAGTCATTAAGACAATCGAGGCTCAGATAATAGTTATGATTTATTTATTTTTTAACTGGGGCCCAAAGAAAATCAGCCAAAAAAAAAACAACTATCCTCTATGAACTACACTCCTCCATAAATAGTTTTAGTTTTTATTAGTATTTATTAATACTGTATGTAACCACTATCAGTGATATACAATTTAAAATGTATATGTCATTGTCGCGTGCAAGGCATCAGCCATAAGTATTCAACATCATATATTAAATGGTATGTATATCTCATGGGAATTGGCTAGTAGATGAAATTATTTCCTCTTCAGTAATTTATGTAGAACATTTCTGTTTAAGTATATTCAAAACAGAGCAATACATGTTAATTTAGTACGAAAACATAGCTTCTTCTATTTAGCAATTATTATAAGGGATGTTAGCTTTTATCAAAATTTTATTTCCTAATTAGGAAATTGATTTGTTAGCACTTTGATAGTGTTTAGTAGATATATCTCTTCTTCCTCTTCAGTAGTGATGGGCGAATTTGAGCGAAATTCGTGAAACGGCGAAAAATTCGCGAAAACGGCGCCTGTGTCTCGTTTTTGACGCTGGCGCCCGTTTTTTCGACGCCGGCGCCCGTTTTTGCAGCAAATTTCGCGGGCGTTTTGGGAATTTATTCGCTGGTGGCGAATCGCGCAAATTCACCGCGAATTCGTGCCTGGCGAATAAATTCGCCCATCACTACTCTTCAGCCCTAGGGAAGAATTCCAAGTATAGGTTGTAAGTGGCATCAGTGCCATAATGACCAATCAGTTGTTTGTTAGAAATTGAAAACAAAGAGATTGGTTGCTTAAGGTAACTGGGCTATTGCACCTACTGTATATTAGTGAATTAGTATATATGATGGGGCAATATCTCTTGTAGTTAATGCATGATTTTTCCTTACTTACAACTTACTTCAGACATCTTCAAATCAATCCTTGGGATGTCACATCAACATGTTTTATCATCATGTCTGCCCTTTACTAAATAAATGTTAGAATGCATGAAAATAGAAATGACAGAAAATACATAACCAAGACTAGCATAAGTATTAGGAATTGAATTATTTCTATCATTTGTCAAAAAATGTATGTATAAACTTTAACATTACTAATAGCGTATGCCAAGTGTTTGCTTTATGCATGTAATAAAAGTCTTTCAGCAGAGAAATTGTTCTATTTCCATGGTAATTTAAAAGGTTGTTGCCATGGATATGATGAAACAGTTTTCAATGGGACTTTCCTTTCTGTGATTCAGTACAATTTTGTAACATTTAAGGTATTTTGTATTTCTTATGGAGGATTTTAAGAGATTATTTATGTATCTATTTTTTCTATCAAGATTAAGAAATGCTAGGCTGAAAACATTTTTTATTATTTCTTTATTTATTAGAACTTTTATTCTTTATTGGCAGACACAAGTGCTTTTGATATGCATATGCCATTGTAGATATTCCATGTATTGCTTATTTTTATTATTAAAATTATTTCTGCCTAACAATAATAAACAATGATTTTTAAGATTTATAAACTAAAACTATATATATAAACTTAGGACATTTTTCTATCTTTAACTTATCTTAAGACTTCATATTATAGACAATGGCAGTTGCAACAAGTATCGCTCACTAGAATGACTGATGGTCAAAACTAACTGGTTTGTATTTTTGGATATTACAAAACTTGTGAAACGGCGAAAAATTTGCAAAAGGGCGCCGACGTCTCGTTTTTGACCCTGGCGTCCATTTTTTGGATGGCGGCATCCATTTTTTTTTTACACGGGCGCACATTCGCTGGCGAAAATGCAACGGCGTCCATATTTTTTTTCGCCAGCGAATTTTTGCAGGCGTTTCGAGAATTTATTCACCGGCGGCAAATTTGCAGCGAATTCGCGCCTGGTGAATAAATTCGCCAATCACTAGATATTACTTAAGGCAATGCGACCTATATGTTGATTTCCTTTGTCTGCGGGTGGAGGTGACCCATAATTATTCCCTCTATTTTCCTGCAATAACTTTTCTTAATACATTTACAGAAACAAATCACTGGTAGTGATTTTGCACTACTGGAATTTGCAGCGCATTTCACTGACGGCGAATAAATTCACGAAACTGTACAGAAAATTTGCCGGTAAGGCCACATCAGAATAGTCGCACGCCTAAAAATTTACGCACGTCAAAATCATTCTGACACTCATTGACTTTAATGCATTTGGACAAAATAGGCACGCATATAAAAATTGTCTCGGGCATCGAAATTGACGTGCGTCAAAAATTTTTTGACACCCATTAAATTCAATGCATTTCGCAAATTTTTCGCCGTTTCTTACATTTTTGCAGTGTAGCAAAACGAGACAAATTCGCCCATCACTAGTTACTGCATTTGATATTTTCTTAAAGCTTAGATTTGTTCAAATCAGACACTGTATATACTGTAGTAAGCAACCAAAAAAACTTTCTATAACTAAGCTAGGATACATGCAAAAGTAAAATGGGGATATTAATCACTATAAGCCTTTTATAACACCAAAAACTAAAAATTAAAGCTTAGTCAGTTTTAGAAATCTTTCACTGCTCAGTGTATAAAAAGTCAGCACATAGTGCTTTGCTGTAGTCCATCCATGATTCAAATTTGGGTGAATAGGATCAAATTGAAAATATATGGAATTTTAAATTAAACTAGTTGTTTGCAGCCTTCCTGACATTTGAGGCATTTGGAGAATATGTCAGGAAGGCTGCAGACAACTCCAAATTGATCCCAAGACGTCTTCCATGGGCTAAAACAGCAAATCAGCAGGTTTAAGGTGGCAAATAGTCGAATTTGAGTTCTTAAAGGGCCAGTGTATGATAAATCTCAAAAATTTAATTAGAATTAAAAAACAAAACAATTCCCTAGTCAAATTTTACAGTTTTGGCCATAAAAAATTTGAAATTCAAATTTGAAAATTCAAATTTTCACTTCAACCCTTGATAAAGCTGCCCCTAGGTTTTTCCCAAGAGTGAGTTTTAAGCAAAAATTAAATACTTGCTTTTATTTTCCTCAGAAACCTACTCAGGAATTGACTTGCAGTTTCTGCTATAATTTGCCCGAATCTAGACAGACGGAGATTCATAAATCTGCAAAAATCTGAAAAGGAAGGCATTTCTCAGTGTAATATTGATTGTATGAGCATCATTACATTTCTAATTTAAGGGCATATCTACATTAATGAAGACAATGTTGATGGTTTGTATTTTTGTTGCAGAATTATAACTTTTCAATAAAATGTTTTAATAATTTTTTTTAAACTTGTTGCATGCACTGGACATCCCCGCATATATTTTACAGGGGGACCAGTGACAGGTAGTTATGCCACTGCTATTGAAAAACGTGTGGTTCTCAGTATATTGTTAGTTTATTTTTAGAAGGTTTGAAGGGTCCTTTTCATGGCTTCCCATTATGAAGACATAGGGTCTTTAGGTATATCATTATCAGTGACCCTTGAAATCATTCCCTGAATGTCCCTGAATATCCTCCAAAAAATTGTCAGAGCATGACATGTCCAGAAAAGATTAAATAGAGAGCCTGAGTCTAGGCATCCCCTCCAGCAAGTATTGGGTACACTTAGAAATAATTATTTCATTTATTGGAATGTTATACCAATGCATCATTATCTTATAAATAGTTTTGTTTTACCTGACACAAGTAACCATCTTCCTGTTATTATCCAATATCAGCTCTCACTCTTTTAATTATATAGCCCTACCCAAGTCTGTTTCCCAAATCAATATATATATATATATATATATATATATATATATAAATATATATATATATATATATACATATATATATATGTGTTTCTGGCAGGGAGCAGTGATGTATTTAGGTCCAGTGCCATTGCCCCCCTACCCCAAAGCACCCCCTCTGGCCCCCCATCCTTGTGCCCCAACCCACCCCACACCTACCTTCTGTTTAGTTCAGCCGTGCTCGGGGTCCGGTGGGGCCCAGTCTCACACTGCTTTCTATGCTATACTATGCTATGGCACAAACTAGATCTTTTTTTCTGATGGTAATTTGAATACGTTTGTCATTTTATTAAGGATGTAAATGTGAATTGTGCCCCTTGTGGGTTTTAATTATATCTTCCCATGTTACTTTTTTCATTCTTGTTATTCTCTCACTGCACCCAAATCTTTACTCCCATCAATGCTTTCTTTTCTGTCCCTTTTTTCATTCTGTCTATTTTGTGCCTAGTTTTTACCTTAAAGTGATAATGACGCTAAAAAACTATTTTTTAAAATGTACATTTAGGGGGAGATTTATCAAGATTTCTGAAAACTCCCATCAACTCCCATGAACCCATGAAAAAAAAAAACAACCAATCAAAAAGAAATCAAATTTTTTAAAAAAATGGGTGAATAGGATCAAGCTGCAATTTTGAATCAAAATCTAAATCGATTTGAGGTTTTTCACCCAAAAAAGTCCACCAAATGACTCCAAATTGATTGTAGGATGTCACCATAGGCTAAAACACCAATTTGATAGGTTTTAGATGGCGAATAGTCAAATTTGAATTCTTAAAGCGACAGTACATGATAAATTTCAAAATTTGAATCAAATTTGGACTATTCCTTAGTCGAATTACACTAAAATAAACTCAAAATTCATAGTAACATAGTTAATTCTTAAAAAATTTTAATTTTCAATTTAACCCTTGATAAATCTGCCACTAAAAGTTGTCTATAGGTCACGTTGATCATTTTTTGCTGAGCGGTCTGTTTTTGTAAATCATTTTTAGTTGATGTTTCTAAACCTGACTGTTTTGCCAAACCTGACTGTCCCATTTCAGCCTGTCAGTTAGGGGCACATTTATTATGGGTCGAATATCGAGGGTTAATTAACCCTCAATATTCGACCATCGAAGTTAAATCCTTCGACTTCAAATATCGAAGTCAAAGGATTTACCGCAATTCGTTTGATTGAATTATCGAAGGATAAATCGTTTGATCGAACTATTAAATCCTTCGAATCCTTCGATTTTAATCCATCGATCGAATGATTTTCCTTCGATCAGAAATTGCTATGAAAGACTATGGGGACCTTCCACATAGGCTAACATTGGTGCTCGGTAGGTTTTAGGTGGCGAAGTAGGTGGTCAAAGTTTTTTTTAAAGAGACAGTACTTCGACTATCGAATGGTTGAATAGTCGAACGATTTTTAGTTCGAATGTTTGATTTGAAGTCGAAGTCGTAGTCGAAGGTCGAAGTAGCCAATTCGATGGTCGAAGTAGCCAAAAAAATACTTCGAAATTCAAAGTATTTTTCATTCTAATCCTTCACTCGAGCTAAGTAAATGTGCCCCTTAAGAGTTTTTAGTGCTAACGGACTTCTGCTGCACAAATATGGCAGCCCCCTCATAGATGAGCACAGGGAGTCAGATGGGTAATGTAAAAGCTTTGAGCAAATACTTTATGGCAAAACTATAAGTAGCAAACAAAGCCAATACAATGATAGAATGATGTAAAAAAGGTTTAATTTCTGGTGTCTTTAAGTCTAGTCATGCAAATTTACATCAGAACAGCCATGCTTTACTGAATTGCAGCAACAAGTAGTGCTAACTCGCTGTACAAAAAATAGTCAGCCAAAGAATTAAACGTGTTTTCCAGAAACATTGCATTATTTGAACGATAAAAACATTTAAAAAAAAACTCAAGCCAGTTTATGCATATTTGAAGGGGAAGCTAACTGGCTATTTTTTTCCAGCTTTTCTTTAAAGACCATAAGAGTCTTTAGTGGGTTGTATTAACGAGTCTCTTGTGCAGCTTTAAAAGTGTAATATTATAGGGAAAGAAACCTAAGAATGATTATTTCGAGAAGCTTTTGGGAGAAGTGCTCCAGATGTTTAGCTACCATTTGCACATTTAATTGTCCAGTAAACATTCTAAATACATTTATATCTAAAGCTTTGCCATGAATTTGCTGTTGTGGCGTCGAAATGTATTCCTCGTTAATGTAATAAAATTACAAAATGTAGACAATTAGTACAAATTTTAGTAATTTAGCAGCTGTGGGAAATATACATTGATTGCGATGTTGGTAATGGTTACATTCTGCCTAATAATAACAATAATAATAATAATAACTTAGTGGAGTTAGACTGATACAATAAGATGTGTATTGCAGTGCATTCTCCATATTCTACACACTTTTTATTACGAGAATGTTTAGTTTTATTTTATTTATTATGTATTTAGTATAGGAAAAGTAGAAAATAAAATCACTCTTTTGATATTTCGATGTTAAAGCAGCAACTTATTTCAAATTCATATTTATATGTATATAAGGTGATCCTTAGGACACTAAGGAGATCCATTATCTTTGTATGGAGTCTGTGTTTACAGCCCTAATAAATGTAGAACTCTTCTTATTTATGAATACGTTGGGCATGCTTGCTTTTATATATGTTAGTGCAGTCCTTCAGCATTAGAAACAAGTTCTTTTTAGGAGAATCTGTGCTGATGAGATGATCTTATTTTATGTTTCTAGTCTGTATTCTTTGTAATAACTTCAACATTCCAAGAGACACAGTGGTGCATTTAAATTACGCAATTTACAGCAACCGGGATTTAGCATCTAAAGAGAATTTTTTACACAATTCCTATGGAGTCTAAAGAAAAGAACATTTCAGAGATGTTATACTATTATACAATGACCATATATTAGGGGCCATATACTGGGCATGGTGCAAAGTGTAAAATATATTTATTTAGTCCTTATACTTGAAAATGGAACTGAAGAAACTCTCCACCTGGGAGTGATGCATTCATGAGGATTGGACTAAGGCAGGGATCCCCAACCTTTTGAACCCGTGAGCAACATTTAGAAGTAAAAGGAGTTGGGGAGAAACACTAGCATGAAAAATGTTCTTGGGGTGGCAAATAAGTGGTGTGATTGGCCATTTAGTAGCCCCTATGTGGATTGTCACCCTACATTGAGGTTCTGTTTGGCAGAACATCTGGTTTTTATACAACCAAAACTTGCCTCCAAGCTAGGAGTACCTGCTTTGAGGCCACTGGGAGCAACATCAAAGGGGCTGGAGAGCAACATGTTGCTCACGAGCTATTGGTTGGGGACCAATGGACTAAGGGAACCCTATCCATTCCCTAACTTGCTATAGCATTAGTGTTTAGGGTCTTTGTAAATGACCCCTCTAGTCAGTAAATTATGTGGGTTCCACTGAAGCTATATAAGGTGAGGACAATAATGGAGCAGATTGGGTGTGAGTATACTATTGTCTCTGATGATTCTCACCACAAATAATGTCTTTGTGTATTAATTCCTTGATATATCAAATGTATATATAATTAGCCTGTCTGATTTTTAAAATTAATGTAACCACCCAAGACGATACAAGATAGGCATGTCATTTATATATTGTTTTCATAATAAGAGAGACGCATATAATGTACTGTGTATATATAGTGATGGGCGAATAAATTCGGCAGAGTGAGAGAGAGAGTGTAAATAATATAAAAAATGCAGTTATACTGCAAACATGTTAATAGCAGAATCTCTTCATTTTTTTCCATTGTGCTACAAATGCTAGCACAGCAAGACACGATGAATCTTTAGTCATAGTCTGATTTTCCAATAGATGTTTTTATTTTATCCTGTGACCATTTCTATTGCAACCTGCCAATGGGAAAAGGATTTTTGTCCAGGTGTGTCTGTGTAAGAATAAAGAAAAGCAGCTCAGTGACACAGTCAAATGACATGGCTTATGTCCCTGTAGCTCCCAGTGACATAGAATAAAATATAGAATAGAAACTAACAATGCTGTCATTTATTCTTTTGAATTGAACTTTGGTTACATATTGATAACTGGCAGATAAAGTAAGTTTTAGGCTGGAATTAGAATTAATGTATGTCTGACATAAAATTGTTCTCTATGTAGACAGCCCCCTTACTTCCCCTACTTACATGAAACTTATTGTTTACTTAAAGGGGGTTGTTCAATTTTACATTAAATTTTAGACATTGATATTCTGAGACAGTTTGCAATTTGTCTCCTTTTTTTTTATTTTTCTGTGTTTTCCAGTAATTTAGATTTTTGTTCAGCAGTTTGGTAATTCAGCAAATATCTGGTTTCTGTGGTCTTATTTAGCCTAGCAACTGTGCAGTGGTTTGAACAAGAGATGGGAATAAGGAGAGGGCCTGCACAGAAAGATAAGTAAAATAAAGTGGATCACCGTACCAGAAGCCACCCCTTTAGACTAGAAGAAAAGAACTTTCATATGAAGCAACGTAGGTGGTTCTTCACAGTCAGGACAGTGAGGTTGTGGAATGCACTGCTGGGTGATGTTGTAATGGCTGATTCAGTTAATGCCTTTAAAGGAAAACTATACCCCCCAAACAATGTAAACAATGTAAAGAAGCATGAGATGTAAAAGGTCAACTTTATGTAAATATATATACCAGTTTGGTAAAATTCTTTAATATGCCACTTCATTTGATATAAGCTATCTGTTGCTTAAGTATTACTTTTGGGGATATAGTTTTTCTTTAAGAAGGGCTTGGATGATTTCTTGGACAGACGTAATATCACAGGCTATTGTTATACTAAAATCTATAGTTAGTATAGGTATGGGTATATAGAATTTATGTGAGGGTGTGGAGGGGTCAGTGTCAGTGTGTGTTAGTGTCAGTGTGTGTGGAAGCTGGGTTTTGTTTGGAGAGGTTGAACTTGATGGACTGATTTACAATAACTATGTAACTATGTAACAATCACATCCAATCATTGTGCATTCTTACCCCAAATGGATTAAAGCTGTAAAATATTGTGTGGGGATTGAAATGTTATGCAAACAGCATATTCCATTTTCTGTACTTTTTATAAGGTTGTTTTCTTTAATGAAACAACATCACATTAAAAAACAAATTTTGAGCTTGGCGCTCTGGAAAAAAAATTCACAGGGAACATAAATTCGGTTTAAGATTTGTTATTCCAAATAATGAGAGCATTGGTCAAGGGTCTGAATACTTTTGCAGGGCAGTGTATATTCTTTATCCTCAAAATATACCTTACATTTCAAGGGAAATGACTCCGCAAATAAATTCTATTGTTCGTACAGTTATAGCTAGATATTTTCTACCCAGATGGGCTTTTCATCTCCACACTTTTCCCAACATTTCATTTATATTTTATTCAACAAATGCCTGCCATGTCTGTTTATCAGCCAAGGCGAGCAAACTTTCTCATATTTCCCAAATGCATCGGTAGCTATGGCTGCAAATCACTCATCCAAGAATATTTTATTTATTCCTTGTTTTGTGCCTGTGACAATTTTCTTTTTACCACTGCAAAGCTGCATAGCTTCTAGTTTGCATGCAAAACAGCATAGTAACTAATTTTCTGTCTGGGTTAGCTTTCAAAAAATTTGTTGTTAAATTCATTTATCCATTTCAAGCTTCTATTATTATTCATTTTCCAAAATGCCACCTTTTTCTATGGTTCTTCGTTATGCATGAGACTTCCTACTTCCTCACTATTACTGTGATGCAGTCAGTGATATTCTAAGACAATTTGCAACAGGTTTTTTTTTCTCTTTTTTTTGTTTCTGTCTTTGACCTACTTTCTGCATTTCGGTCTCTAATTTATTATGAAAAATTAAAAAGCAGATAATAATATAATGTGGCTATTTAACTGTTATATATGTACATGTATTATCTTAGAACTATTATCTTTGAACCTATTATCCAGAAAGCTCAGAAATACCAGAATGCCATTTTAAGCAAAATATTATTTTTACTTTTAATGATTTCTTTTACTCTACCTTGGACCTCATGGTTCCATTACTATATGAAGGCACAAGGCTGCAGATTGAGCGTTGTTATTCAGGTTAATTCATCATTGAGCCAAACAATTGCTGGTTGTTAGGCATAAGGGATCCTACCTACCGGCAGGCCAGAAAAATAAAATATTCATTCAAAACCAACCATACAAAAAAAAATAAAAGTAAGTGATCAATTGTCTTACAACAATAACTGTCTACATAGGCATGCTATTATGTTTAGGGTGAACTGCTCCTTTAAACTCTGTATGCTGCTCTGGGCTCGTATTTCCAGGATGTAATACATGAAGTACAACATTACAATGCTCCATGTTATAAAGCACCTAAACAGAACATCTATTCATTGCCTTTCTGTGCACTTGCCTGTGTAAAAGAACAATAATAAGACAGTTAGAGGTTAACACTCTACTTCAGAGATTTTCCTTTTATTAACAGTCGCTAAACATTGTAGCAACAATGCCCTTAACTTGCCTTATCCTATTATTCTGTGTTAGTGGAAATCTTTCTGTTCCATTCCCATGGATGTAGAATTAAATATCTGTACAAGCAAAGATATATTATTTTCTTATCATCATATGCCAGAAGAAAATAAACAACCAATAGACATTTAAAGCTAGAGGGTCAGTCAATAAAAGGGAATAAATGAATTGTTTGCATTACAAATGAGGCTACTAATGAAACCATTAACAATACAGGTATAGGATCTGTTATCCAGAGTGTTTAGGACCTGGGGGTTTCCAGATAATTTGGATCACCCTATCTTGAGCCTGTTAAAAAACATGAAATAAACCCAGTAAGATTGTTTTACCATCAATATGGATTATGCAGCATAGTTTAAACAGTACAAGGTACTGTTTTATTATTAGAAAGAAAAAGGAAATAATTGTCAAAAAAGGAAATCATTCTGGATATTGGGTTTACAGATCTATATCTTTTCTAAACAGCTATCTTTGCACTCATGCTAAAAACCAATAGTGCAATATCTCTCTTAATAAAACCTCATGTATTTCTTTGAAAAGCAAAGTGTATAACTAGAGCAACTTAGAACAATGAATTAGGCCCGGGCCAAGCAAGCCGGGCCCCCAAGGCAACCCGGCCGGCTGCTTCACCCCCTTGCTGGCACGGCCTCGACTGCACATGTGCACGCGGCCGGAACTGCGCATGCGCAGGAATGAGCCGGCCACACTGAGTTGACGCCAGCGCACAATGCGCAAGTTGATGCCGGCACGCATGCGCAGAAGTGCCAATCAGCACACACAGAAGCAGAATTGCAAGAAGATGGATAGTGAGGTGACCAGACATGGGGTAGGCAACAGAGCAGGTATGTGCCTGGCGCCCCCCCAGCTTTGCACCCTAGACACGTGCCTACTCTGCCTATCTCTAGATCCGGCCCTGCAATGAATTATGGTCGTTTTACAATAAGTTTATCTTCTGTGCATTGCTTACATGAAATCGATTGTATTTTGTGTGTCCCTTAAGGCTCATACCCATGACCATTCTGTGGATGTAGTTTCCATGCTTTTGCATACCTACATAAACTATTTCTGCAGCAAGAAAGATACGGTAAATGAAGATCTGATGTGCCGATATAAGTTAAAATTTACAAATCATTTTCCACGTTTCTGCAGATTCATAGTAATAAAAAGAGCAAATGAGTGGGCAGATAGATCAAATATATGTGCAGCTAGTTTAATCCATTGCAAACTAGATATATCATTGGTTGTAGTGATCGTTGGCAGCATTTCTTGGCATTTATTAAAAGTGTTGACTGTGTATATTGATGCTAAATTGTCAGCTGGTGTGGCTAGCCATTGCAATGCAAATACCTGCAGCTCCATGTGGGATCTAGTTCTTCATAGGATGGTCTGGAATGATGGTAAAAGAGTAGACCACTATCTCATTTCCAGAATCAATTTTAACTTTGTTTTCAGATTTGATAACTTTGGATACTATATAAAGTGTGTCTAGTGTCAACAAATCTTTTTCACTTTTTTTAAACTACATGAAAATCATATTTCTGTTACTGGAGTAGCACACATTACAATTTTTCAGAGCTTCTAAAGGATTGTGATCAGGTAGTACATCTAACTGAAAGTCGAAACATATGTATTTAAAAGGTAAACACAATTTCTAGGAATTCCTAGAATTCTGCCTGTAATTCTACTGGATCTCGAGAATTGAATACTCTAGAGACACTTATTAGTAATATATTTTAGTTTTTGGAATGCTTCTTGCTGTTCTAACTTCTAGTGCCACGCTTCAAAGGTAATCTATGACCAAAGTGTGCAATGTTTAATTTCTGGAGAAAATTCTGTGTTTTTCCCCATAATTCCAGCATAATTGCAGCCATGGGGGTGGGTGGGCAATACACTTGATGTAATTATATTCAACGCATCAAAATGTGCACAATTGCACTGAACATTTTTCGGGGGTTTGCTGGATAAGGGGTCTTTCTGTAATTTGGAATACCAGACCTTAAAGTTAATTAAAATAAATAAATTAATTAATTCATTTATTTATTAAGATTGTGTTGCCTCAAATAAGGATTAAATATATTTTAGTTGGGATCAAGTACTGTTTTATTATTTCAGAGAAAAATCTAATAATATTTAAAAAAAACTGAAGTCTATGGGAGATGGCCCTCCTGTAATTCGGAGCCTTCTGAATCAGGGTCGGACTGGGGGGCCCGGGGCCCACCGGGACTGCTGGTCCAGGGCCCCCGCCCCTCTACTGTGCCGCTCGAACGCCGCCATGCACATGCGCGAGCGGCGCTTCTCGGTGCGCAAGTGCCGATGCGCATGCGCAAGCGGCGATGCGCATCGCCAGAAACTTTTTTACAATTTTTATACTATTAGAGGGGGTCTGGCCCGGCGGGGGCCCACGAGGGTCGGGGCCCACCGGGTTTTTTCCCGGTGTCCCGCCGGGCCAGTCTGACACTGTTCTGAATAACGGGTTTCTGGATAATGGATCCCATACCCATATTCACATTGGCTGCTTTACACACAGCCTGCATGCCCTGTCCATGACTTTTTGAATTCAAGCTTTTCTTTTGAATCACTTGCAGTGATCATATCATCAGTTATAATATGGGCACTTGCAATGCCCCAAAGGATTTCAGATTCTTTTGTTGAAGCATTTCACTGGCAGATTTGATGCCAAATGGAAGCTGATGGAATTTGTTCCTGCTCCAAGGCAAGTTTAAGGTGCCCAGGTCAGCAGATTTACTGTCAAGCCTAATTTGCCAATATCCATCTTCTTTTAGGATAGTGAACAGAAAGTTTTTCAAGCTCAGCTGCTTATTACATTAGTAGGCATTGGTATAGAGAAGTGCTGTCTTAATATAGATTTATTCAGGTCCTGGGGGTCCTACAATGCCACATAGATCCATTACTCTTTTCTGGGATAATCCGATTGTTCACCCATGTAGTAGGATTGGTTTCAATTGTGGATTTAACTTTTGAACATTAGAATAAGGTCATTTTTAACAGATTTGTTTTATAGGGAGAACATTGGTTTCTGAAAAAAGTGTACTGGGATATGTTGCCATACTATTCCAGTTGCTGATTCTATAAAGTAGGTAGAGTCTTGTAAAGCTAAACAATTGAATTGGTTAGAAATGCCATACACTATGGGGGTTATTTACTAAGCTCCAAATACCCAAAATTCCCCGAAATCCGAAAAATTAGGGATTTTTTTATGAAATCAGACTTTTAAAAAAATCATAAATTTTTTGGAATTTATTAAACCCCAATGGCTAAAAAGCCCGAATATAAAAACACGGCATCTCAAACCTGTCGTTGCATAAAAGTCAATGGGAACAGTCCCATTGATTTTTGGATGTGTCGGGGGTTTCGGGCAATTTCACGATGTTTTCAGAGCTTTCGAGTGGAATCTCTGAAAAATTCGGAGATTTTGGGGAAAATTCATGAAAAAATCTTGAAAATCTGAGCTTTTCCCGCAAAGCAAATTATCAGGAAAATGTAATAATAAATAAGCTTTAAAAAACCAAGGGGGTTAGATCGGAGTTTGTTGCAGCCGATATTGAGATAAATTTGGACCTTGATAAATAACTCCCCAAAAGTACTACAAATCAACCAAAGCACTTTACTAGTAAAGATCTGTGCCCCTGAAGATGTCCCCACTAGCTCCCCATCTTCTCTATCGCTTATTCGCAGTACATGCTCTTTTCTGCTGTCATTTACCTGAGAATAGGGAGAAACTCACTATATGCTGTATATATAGAAACAATTCACTTAACATATTCCAATCATAAGTATAAAAGCTTGTATTTATCTACTGTATATCGGGTTTTATTGGCACATAGATTCCAGATACACAGTATGGATAATTCACCATAGAGTGATACATCCTGCATGGATTTAATTATATAGCACCATTTTGTGTTCTTTATAGTTTTTCTATAGGCATTAGTGGGAATTATTTACTAAAACTTGAATTTATCTCTGATTTTATTAAACCAAGCTCGACCCATCCACAGTTTTATCTTATTTATCAATATAAATAAATATATCGGAAAAGTTGCGAAAAATCGAGAAAAAACCCGAATTTTTTCCGATTTTAAGCCTGAATCGCTCTTTTTTTTTCGGCTATTGCCCAAAAAACCCACATTTTTGGCATTATCGGATGAAACCTAGTGCAGAGCACGATATCTTCAAATTCTAAAAGGGACATCTCCCATTGACTTATACATGACCTCGACAAGTTTGAGATGGAGGATTTTTAGATTTGGACTTATTATATACCTGTTTTATTAAAATTTAAGACTTAACTAGAATTATGCACTTTTAATTCACAAACAATTAAGTAAGGCAGCATGCTTAGATATACAGGTATAGGACGTGTTATCCAGAATGCTCTGGACCTGGGGTTTTCTGGATAAATGGTCTCTCTGTAATTTGGATCTCCATACTTTAAGTCTGATAAAAAATAATTTAAACATTAAATAAACCCAATAGGCTTTTTGCCTTCAACAAGGATTTATTATATCTCATTTAGGATCAAGTACCAGGTACTGTTTTATTATTACAGAGAATACATTTTGTATTGTTTGATTGTTGAAATGGAATCTATGGCCTTCTATCTATGGCCTTCCCATAATTCAGAACATTATGGATCATGGGTTTCAGATAGCAAATCATATACTTGTATATTGTTTGACTGTAAGTGTAAAGTGAAAGATCAGTATGTGTCAGTTTACAGGTCAAGTTTTCAGTATATCCATTTTCCCTTGAATTATCTTAATCTTTGACTTTGTTGAATTTCTTTATATTGAATCATGATTCAATAGACACAGATTGAGCTGCAATATAAATACAAATTTTGACCTTGATTAGACCAAAATAATGTGCTTTAAATGGGGAAGATAAAAAGTTGTGACTCAAAATGTGGTCGCTTTGCTCATATCTAGTATTGTGCACATGACAAAGCAGTTACACATGATAAGACTATATGGCTTACTGTGGATTAAACAGTTACATTTTACATAATTATTACAATATATTAGCCTTAAAATGGTTTTGGAAATTGGTGCCATCTATAATCCTCATATTTAACAGTAGGGATATATATTATTCTTCATAGAAACTCATTAAATGTGCAAAGTGTGAGCAAAACTGTGCACACTTGCATGCTATTCACACCATATTCATGCCATACACACATCTTACACCTAACTTGCCAAACAATTCTTCCTATGCAGTCCTATCCTGACCCACATTTATTGCACACATTAGAACACAAGGAAAGTGGACCAATTCTTTATTCACATGACATGGCACTGGTTACCAAAATCTCTTAATCAAGACTAAGTACAAGAACTACCAGCATTTAAATATCCTAAATGTCAATATTGAGTTCATGAGCCCTGTACATTGTACTTTGTGTACAATTGTGTCCCATTTGGCCGTAAAATTATCAAAACAATGGGGGTCATTTATAAAGTTTGCGCAGCGCATATTTTCGCAAATGGTTGTATTGCGCATGTTTTTTCCTGAACGCTAATATATTGCACTGTTCTGCCAGTCTTTGCGTTTTTTGCGAATTCACAGTGTGAATACATTTTTGCAAATGGCACGCAAATGAGACGGGATTTTGCGCGAAGTTGTTGTGCGTGAAAATAGCGTTGACAGTAACTTAAATTCGCAGTTTGCGAAACTGAATATTTTATCCGCCAACAAAGTTGTGGCATAATTGAGTCGCAGAGTGTTCACATAAAGATTCGCAATTGGTGAATTGTGACATATTTAAAAAGCTCCTATAGACATTCATATTGTGCAAAAAAAAAAAAAATCCGCAATTCTATTTGCACCCTCTTATTCGGCTTTATAAATATAACCATGCATTGGGCAAATATATTCCCTTTGCAAACCATTCTGCCCTGCGCAAAGTTTATAAATGAGCCCCAATGATTTTTATTTTATTTAGAGTATGAGGGATATTAATGTATAGTTTCCCAACTTTGTTTTCAGAAATATATACCATTCCAACTACCATATACCAACTACCATTCAACTTATGAAAATGTTTTGGAAATAAATATTTTTTAATAGAGGCAAAGAGAAAATTATAGCTAATGCAGTTCCTAGACTCTCTTATTATTATGGTATCTTAAAAATTCTTACATACACCCCAGGAGTCCAATTGTTTCTCGTACCTGATTGCTCACACATATCTGCATATTTAGATTTTATGCCCCCAGAAAATATAAGCTCTCTGGAGCACAGGAATGAACCCCACTGGCATCTTTAATGTAGATTTATACATAAATAGATTCTGTGCTTTAAACTATTGTTCAATTTTAACCTTTAGAATCACACTATTCACTCATCATATATTATACGACGAGGATTGCAAACTTTGTTACTTTTTAGTTGGACAAGTCTTCTTGATTAACCTCCCAACAGACCTGCAGCAGTACAGGTTTGGGTAGTTGTTTGTATTAACACAATCATTGGGGTTACTATGCATACAGTATAACTTTGCAACTGATACATACAGTATATAGTAGCAAAATGCATATCTATTTGACTTTGAACTTGCAAAGACACTGGCTAAATTATCAGTAAATTGATTAGATGTAAAAGTGATGACATACCCTTTCAATAGTGTAAAAACTACAAACGTAAAATACAATAAATAATCTTAGCATATTGGGAAAAAACTTATTATAATATTGAATATTTTTGCACTTTAATATTGATGTAAGCGATGTAAGCGAGATATAATACATAAAATGTAATTATGTTCTGTATTCGAAAAAGCCATGTATTTAACACCCTGAATGCATTCTCTTATCAGTAATTTAACATATTATAATAAAGATATTATCATTGCATTTCTGCGCAGTGCTCTCAAGCATATTTGTGTTACCCTCGGTGCATGTGCTAACTGCAAGCATTAACAGCAAACGCAATTTTCTTTTGGTTAGTACAAGTAGAATAAAGGTTAGGGTGTAAAAAAATTCCAAACCATTTTCTACTTGTAAATTAAAACTCGGAGATGCTTCACAGTAATCAAACCATTTCAAACTTGTAAATAACCTAGAGAGTTATCTGTGCTGAAACCGTATTACAAGGGGTTTTTTTTCTAAAGTTTTCTCAAGTTGTGGAAAATTAATTTTTTATGTGAATGACAGTCTAATCTATGTCACCAAGGGCAATATGGGGGTAAGCAGAAGGTGGAAAAAATTCCAACTTGGATATGCCTCAGTAAAAGAGGGAGAATATCTGATATTTGAAATTATGATGGGTAATTTATGGTCTAAAGGTGGCCATAGATGCAGAGATCCGCTCGTTTGGCGATGTCGAGATTTGAGATTTATTATTCCTCAACCCTGGAAATAGCTTGAAATCAGAAATACACCATCTAAAATCTGTCAAGGACATGTAGGAGACAATGGCAGAGGTCCCTTGAACCATTTGAAGATGTAAACAGCCTGTTTGATGTTTAAAGGTATTTTGGATGGTTTTGGCCGAAAACTGGAATGATTCGAAAGGTTGTACTTTTTTTCACCGAAAGCTCGGTTGATTCAAGTTTACAGGTTGCAGGACTCGAACTCGCAGAATCTGTTTTTTGCCATTCAAGTTTGTTTCTTAAATAAGATACCATTCGAGTATCTCGACTTTTGAAAATCCAACCCCTTAGTATGTTATAGAATGACCACTTCTAAGAAACTTTTCATTTGGTCTTCATTATTAATTTTTTGAAAATTTTTAATTATTTGCCTTCTTCTGCAGACTCTTTCTAGCTTTCAAATGGGGGTCACTGACCCAAATGCTGTTAGGTTACCGATGTATGGTTATTGCTTTTTTGTATTATTTATCTTTCTATACAGAATATATCCTATTCATATTCCATTTCTAATTCAAATCAATGATTGGTTACTAGGGTAATTTGGAGCCTAGCAACCAGATTGCGGAAATGGCAAACTGGACAGTTGCTGAATAAAAACCTAAATAACTCAGAAGTCACAAATAATTAAAACAAATAAATACATTATATAATTATATTTTACTGTATATTTAAGCCACTACCAACATCTTTTACTTTTTTTTTTTGTCTTTTACTCTATGATGTATTATATGTGTATATCAAAAAATGAAAATACTGGCACACTAAGGAAGAATACCAGGATTCGGGGATTTTCACCTGTGTAAAGTAACATACTGTATATTTAAACTGGTTTGGAAAAGCAGTGGAAGAGATGCTTGGTATTTGTTCCCATTTGAATAGACGGCAATATTTGAATTCAAAATGACTTTAGGGAGTGGGTCGACAACATAATATCAGTAATCAGCTGCATAGAGAGAAGCGCTATTAGTAAAAATTATTTCAATCTAATGTTGCTAGGGATTTTATGATCTACTTCCTTAAAAATGTTTACCAGAAACAGTTGCCATAGTAACGAAATGTCTTTTATGAGCAAAGTTAGAAAGACATTAACTTCAGAGAGCATAATTTGAGTCATGCCTTGGTATTTACAACTCAGTTTAAATTCACTAATAGTGGCAATGCTTTCACTATGAGTTGCTAAGCTTAGACATCCAAATTGTCAGGCATTGA
Source organism: Xenopus laevis (assembly GCF_017654675.1). Lineage (NCBI taxonomy): Eukaryota > Metazoa > Chordata > Amphibia > Anura > Pipidae > Xenopus > Xenopus laevis. Next base: position 133,950,832 of record NC_054373.1, read on the forward strand.
AATGGCATTTAGATTGTGCTAATGTATAGTACCATCTGGGAAACCTGAAGCAATCCTGTGCGAAATACAGTAATGAAAGTAACCTTGCTCATTGCTTTAAAAGTATACCAGTGGCATGTTAAATCAAAGATTCCACACATTTGAAAGCAACAAACTGACATATCTGTTATCAGGTTATCATCACTGCTAGGACAAAACTACAGGGAAAAATATGCATGGTGCTTGCAATTGATCGTGTTCTAAAGAAATAAAGATTTTTTTTCATAACCTGGCACACTATTTATAATTGTTCCACTTTCACTCATGTTAATAAAACACTGGCATCAGAAACACACAAATGTCCCATGTTTGAATGAGGAAGAAAGCGTCAGTAGGAATATAAAAAAAATATTTTTATCTTGTGACGATTTTGAATTTCTGCCCATGGAAATGCTAAAATAAATGTACCGTATATACCCGCGTATAAGCCGAGATTTTCAGCACCCAAAATGTGCTTGAAAATCCTACCTCGGCTTATACGCGGGTCAGCTGCCTTACCCAGCCAGAAACACGCCGCGAAGAAAAGCGCAACAGCGCAAGGAGTGTGTGTCACGCTGCCGGTGCTGCGCACGCTGACGTCATCAGCGCAGCGACAACTCCGGGCCGTAACAACTCCGGGCCGGCCCCCCGCAAAAAATCTTTGGAGGGGCCCGGCGCCGGCTGCAGGAAGCAGTATCCCCGCTTGCCTTACGCTGCCAACAAGGAACATCCCCCTCCCAGCCAGAAACACGCCGCAAAGAAAAGCGGGTCAGCTGCCTTACCCAGCCAGAAACACGCCGCAAAGAAAAGCGCAACAGCGCAAGGAGTGTGTGTCACGCTGCCGGTGGTGCGCACGCTGATGTCATCAGCTCAGCGACAAACTCCGGCATCTCCGGGCTGCCCCTACCCAGCGATCGATTAAACTTTGAAGGGCCCAGCAGCAGAGAGCAGCTTCCCCTCCCACCCACTAACAACTCTTTGAAGGCGATCAGCACCTACTACAGGGAGCAGCTTCCTGACTCTCCCCTCCCATTGGAGCTAATTTACCGGTAAGGCAGCTGTCTTCTTAATATATCTATTTCATCTACCAGAGGTTTTTTTTTTATCATTGTACGATGAATTAATGTTTTAAGCATCATGGCTTGATTTTTAACATTAAACCGACTGTTTGATATTTCTGAGACTTTTCTGAGTTGTGTCTAGGCTTATACACGAGTCAATAAGTTTTTCTGGTTTTCATAGGTAAAATTAGGTACCTCGGCTTATACGCGGGTCGGCTTATACACGAGTATATACGGTATTCAAATTATCTGTGGCTGTTTAGGTTTTTTGAAGTCATACCTGGGGCGGTTCTGCCATGAGGCAAGGTGAGCAACTTGCCTCAGGCGCCAGCTCCCCAGAAGTTACCAGGGGCGGCAAAAAGCCACTCCTGGTAAATTTAAGAGCAGAATTTCCGGTTATTAAACCGGGAATTTGGCTTTTTTTATCATAGAGAGCGCAATTTCGATGTGCCCCCTCCTGGACCCCGGTCTGCTATCTTAAGGTAAGCTTGACGGGCGGGGGGGTGAAATACAGCCTGAAACGCATCATACTGAACTTACTGTATAGTAAATTCCAGATGTGAATGAGCTGGAGGTTATACATACTGTACAGCGCAAAGTAGGGGGAAACGAGCAAAGTCACTGCTTTGGTGTTATGTTATAGTTGGCGTATTTGACAAATGCATTATTTTACTATGTGGACTGCTCAGTATCCATACTTTTGTGTCAGTTTTGTTGATTTAGTGTTACATTTAGTTGGTGTAGCTATGGTGCATGAATTGTGCCTACATACAGTATATTTAATTGTTGCCATAACTTCAGATCCTCCTGTGGGCAAAGTGCTATAGTTAGTAACAATAGTACTTACAACAGACTGACTTACAGTAGGTTAACCCCCCCCCAATAAATAAATAAATGGTGTTGCAATGATGACTTTTGGTCATACAAGTGTAGCGCTATAGTAAGTTGAGGTCTATGACTATGAGCTCCACTCCCAATACTGTGCTCCAGATGACAACTTAAATCTTAGGGAGTAAGCCCTCGCAAACGGTAAGGAGGCAGGGTGTAGTGTAACTGTAACGTTATGCAGGGTGCAATAATTGGGCAAACAGGATCATATATCAACAGTGGATAGGCATATACTCACAGCACCTTTGGTCAGTATCTGTCCCCACAGGAATAGAAACATGTACACAGCAGCTGCTCGGGGTACACCCAGGTTTCAGCCTTTTCTCTAAGTGGAACCTGAGGGGAAACTCACATCCCTAGGTCTGTACACTTAGTCGCTACTTTTGGGCAATTGGTACACGGGATCATAATCCCACTCACAATCCTCTGAGGAGCCTCAAGCTGCTCAGCTAAATAGCCTGTCACTCCTAGATTGACCTCCTAAGGTGAATAGACTAGCCTTACTAGATCTGACCTGTCTAGATTCCACTCGAGCTCTACCTGCCTGCTCAGGCCAGGGCTTACACAAAATGGACCCTGAGCACATGGCCGCCCAGGACATTATACTTTATCATAATGCCATCTACTGGGCACTGGTAGAACACCAAGGAGCATAGCTTTAAGCAGGATAAGGAAACAGGTCCCCCTCCTAATTGTATTTTATGACACAGTTAAGCGTCTATCACAAAACAAGAGACCTGCGGCACAACTGTTGCAATTGAAAAAGTGGTTAGTATTTATTCATCTCATAAAAAAAACGGCAACGTTTCGGGCCTCCACTGTGCCCTTTATCAAGCCTATTGGTGTAAACATGTGCCAAACATTTATAGTGGAAGAGGGTGTAGTCACGCCTCTCATCCCTCCCCCAAGGTCAAAGTTCACAGTGTCCATGTTGTGTTTCCGTGATTCATAGTCCATAGCAACCATTATCAAAAATATCATTTTCTGTTGGTATGGCATTATACAGTTGCACAGATTGTATCCCAATTAAAATGTATCAAAAAACATTGTAACACACAGTGGTAAAAGTGATATTAAAATTGAAACATCCAAAAGCTAAATGTTATAAGGAATTGATCTATACAGGCCTGAGATATCATCTGGTCACCCATGTGGCATAAGATACTCAGCACTCTCCATGAGACACTTTCATTGTATGTGCAAAATGGTACCGATACTCAGGAAATTTCCTGCAGATCATGCTCCTTAGAAAAAAGAAAAAGAGATATGTTAAAACATAAATATAGTACATATATTAGATCAATCATTTATTTTCTACACAATTAAAACAATTATAAACAGGACTCCGTACCTCATATTAAGTATTATTAATTAGATGAACATTGCTGGGGTATACTCCCTATTCAGTCCTCGAGGCCAAATCGTATCCAGCCTGTGTATCCACCGCATTTCTAATTTCTTAAGCATCAAAACCCTGTCACCACCTCGTCTAGGGGTCTCTACTGAATCGATGACCTGAAAGCGTAATTGACTAACCGTGTGTCTAGCCTCCTGAAAGTGTGCTGGAACTGGGAGGGCTGTCAGTTGTTTGCGAATTGTGGATTTGTGCTTAGAGATGCGGTCTTTGACCTTTTGTGTAGTTTCGCCAATATAAAGTAAACCGCAAGGTTTTTTTCTAAGGAGCATGATCTGCAGGAAATTTCCTGAGTATCGGTACCATTTTGCACATACAATGAAGTGTCTCATGGAGAGTGCTGAGTATCTTATGCCACATGGGTGCCAGATGATATCTCAGGCCTGTATAGATCAATTCCTTATAACATTTAGCTTTTGGATGTTTCAATTTTAATATCACTTTTACCACTGTGTGTTACAATGTTTTTTGATACATTTTAATTGGGATACAATCTGTGCAACTGTATAATGCCATACCAACAGAAAATGATATTTTTGATAATGGTTGCTATGGACTATGAATCACGGAAACACAACATGGACACTGTGAACTTTGACCTTGGGGGAGGGATGAGAGGCGTGACTACACCCTCTTCCACTATAAATGTTTGGCACATGTTTACACCAATAGGCTTGATAAAGGGCACAGTGGAGGCCCGAAACGTTGCCGTTTTTTTTTTATGAGATGAATAAATACTAACCACTTTTTCAATTGCAACAGTTGTGCCGCAGGTCTCTTGTTTTGTGATACACAATTTTTGGGCTTTTTGGGCAGTATTGAGCCCGACACCTGAAGGCACCTGACACCAACCCGGTGATACAGACCTGTGACAGCACTCCAATTTTGGGATTACAGTTAAGCGTCTATAACACTAGGGGACTGTCTGCTCAATAATTCTGGGAGACTAGTTTACCAGTCCCCTACACAGGTATGGGATCCGTTATTCAGAAAGCTGCAAATTACAGAAAGACCATCTCCACAGAGTCGATTTCAATCAAATAATTAAAATTTTAAAAAATAATTTCCTTTTTCTCTGTAATAATAAAACAATACCTTGTATTTGAACCCAAAGCTATAATTATATAATCCTTATTGTAGGCAAAACAATCCCATTGGGGTTAATTAGTCTTTTAAACAAATATTTAGTAGACTAAAGGTATGGAGATCCAAATTACAGAAATATCCCTTATCCTGAAAACCCAATGTCTGTAGCATTCTGGATAATAGGTCCCATGCCTGGGACAAAAAGGATTACTATGGTCATTCAATGGGTTTAACTTGTCCATTAGAACCCTACTCCATTCATGCTATCATAATATTAGTAGAATATAATTGCTCAGGCATGCCCCATAGTTACCATACTGTCTGGGAATGCACAATAAGAATTATAAATTGCCTGGCTTGGTATAGGTACTATAGGTCTACTGGAGCAGTGGAGAATAATTTGGAGGTCAGTACTTCCCCCTAACTAACTCATTTTAGCCAATGGCAGAGCAGCAGTCCTGCTTCTCTGGGCAGTCAAGGCGATACCTGGGCCCTAGAGGGTGGGGGTTAAAAATTTCCACTTCACTGGTCATATGGATACCCTGACTTTTAGTTGTACAGAGCCCTAATATAGTACCTCCCCACCTACAAAGTTGCAACTATTGAGTTTGGCCACAATTCTTTGTGTCTCTTAGTATGGATGTTGGCTGCCCAAGAGTGTCCATATCTACCAACCAATCACCCCCTTTATTTGCATAACATTTTTTACACGCAAGAAAGAGCACCTGCAGAAGAAATGTTCAAGCACAGATGTGTACGTAAGAACTGCTCAATGGATTGGCATCAGCCTAGTAATGAACGCTATCATGTCGAACTGTTTAATATAATAAAATCAACACAACATGATCAAATAAACACACAGTTGAGGTTCCCCTTTCCGAGGTTGTATAAACTTGGAAGGAGGAATTCGTATGTCTCAATACCCTGCCAGTCACAAGATGAGGAAAGCATAGTTAGCATTTTTTTAGTATACAAGTAAGAAATTGGTGTTCTGACTATGTTATTTGTATTCTGTGTATTATAAAGTATCTCAGTTGCAGTACAGGCATGGGATTTGTTATCCAGAATGCTCGGGACCTGGGATATTCTAGATAACCGATCTTTCCATAATTTGGAACTTCAGACCTGAAGTCTACTAGAAAATCATAGCACAAAAGAGAAAAAGATTAACCCTTAAAGTTGCACCACCCCATCTTTAAATCCGAGGACTCAAGGAACAATAAAACTTAACTTTTAATAAATAAATTAAAACCATAAGTCCAGAGGAGCGTTTAAAATAAGGTTAGGGACAGGGAGGCAAAGAACCCGAATTCAAATGGGCAAAAAAGTACACAGCATACAGTGGGTGTTTGGGATGTCAAAGAGTAACCCACGAGCCTACAAATGTAAATACTGGTAAGTCACATACAATCATTTAACAGCCATAAGTCGGGGTAAACCTTGTATGATGGCTTTTAGGCCTTAAAATATCCACCACCCCTTCACCCTCAAGCACACCCTCCCATAGCCAAAGAGAGAGAAGCCAGTGTATTATGGCTGTATGTCGATTAACCCTGAATTAAATCAGGTAAATTAAATACATAAACTGCCAACCCTGGCATGCGAGTGCTGGTAGGCAGCAGAGTTCAGTTAATAAGCCATAGACTGAGATAGGGATTAACACAAAGCGCAATCAGGTCTGGTGCAGCACCCCTTCACCCTCAAGCGCCCCCTCCCCTTTTCCAAAGTAAGCAACCAAAGTAGCCGTATTCAATTAGTTTTAGATTTAAATGGAGGTAAAGATTCTATCCCAGCCACAAAATCACCGTCGAGAACCCACCCCTTCACCCACAGAGCTTCCCACCCGTTTCTGCTGTGAAGCGGTAGCCCAAAGATAAACAACCAAAGTAGCCGTATTCAATTAGTTTTAGATTTAAATGGAGGTTAAGATTCTATCCCAACCACAAAATCACAGTCGAGAACCCACCCCTTCACCCACAGAGCTTCCCATCCGTTTCTGCTGTGAAGCGGTAGCCCAAAGATTCTTTGTAGATTCAGCCCCCCTGCCTGACGCGCGTTTCACCTGCATATCACAGGCTTTGTCAAAGGCATCTCGCTGCTGCCGGTTCACCCCTCTAAATAGACACACAAACAGCCGTTAGTATTCAAACCGGCCAATGACGTGATGACACGTCAGAAAGGGGCGGGTCCAAAGTGTTAGAAATTCAGTACATACTCAGCAATAGATTCTGCAGTTATCCAAAACTACCTGTAATACCCTTATCATATTAAGTGAGCGATCGCGTTACCACATCTCCTTACTTGGTGCGGCTATCAAAATTAGCATGTCATCAGCGCCGCTTAGTAGTTATAATGCTTGATCAAATTGTCACAGTTCCTTGCACCATACAATCAAGGATAGGTGCGGTGATTAGTTTAACCAAGATTGATAATGCTGAGTGATATATAAGACATATGGAACCCCCCTTATTCAAAAATAAAATTAAATAGTGTCTAATCTTTAACAAGTTAGCCACTTGTCTGGTGAACCTTATATAGACGTATGTGTAGATGTAATCCTAAAAAGATATTGGAAAATAAGCAGTTCGAAACAAAGTTATAGATTAGACCAGAAACTAGGTATCCCTTCAGATACTTTGAATAGCTAATGCCAGCAGTCATAGTAAGTACTGCAACATTGTAGCCATATCAGATAGGGCTGATTGACACAAAGGAATAGTTGATACTTTATATCACCCCATCGCAAATAGGGTAGGATTATTACACTAAGGAATTGGTTGTATATAATTCTCTTTTCCCTAGGGAAATAGCAAATCAGATGAAAATATTCATCGTGATGCTTTCATTGAGCCCCATTGGACCCAATGCATTCATTCTAAAAATCCATTCGCTTTCCTTAGATAATAGTGCCGTCTCAATATCGCCTCCTCTAATCCCAAGAGAAACTCTCTGGAGACCCATAACTCTAAGATTTTTACTGGAGTTATTATGGCATTCCAGGAAGTGGCGGCTAACCGGTGGCAATTTTCTATGACACTTTAGCCAATCTGGTGCATTTTCAATGCTAGCCACATGTTCTAAAATGCGTTTTTTGAAAGGCCTATTGGTTTTGCCGATATAGATCTTGTTACATGGGCAGATTAACATGTAGATAACATTCTCCGTAGTACAGGTAAATGTCTGTGTGATCCTCGATATCTTGCCAAACCTATCAGTCACCGTATTCTGATTGTGCATAAAGGCACAAGCCCTGCACTTACCGCAGGCAAATGTACCTACCCGTATGGGTTTGCTTACTGGTCTGTTGAAATGACTTTTAACTAATCGATCTCTTAGATTGGGTGCCCTGCGGCAGCAGGTCAAGGGCCTCGGACCTAGTATTTTGTCTAGTACGGGATCGCTTCACAGCAGAAACGGGTGGGAAGCTCTGTGGGTGAAGGGGTGGGTTCTCGAAGGTGATTTTGTGACTGGGATAGAATCTTTACCTCCATTTAAATCTAAAACTAATTGAATACGGCTACTTTGGTTGCTTACTTTGGAAAAGGGGAGGGGGCACTTGAAGGTGAAGGGGTGCTGCACCAGACCTGATTGCGCTTTGTGTTAATCCCTATCTCAGTCTATGGCTTATTAACTGAACTCTGCTGCCTACCAGCACTCGCATGCCAGGGTTGGCAGTTTATGTATTTAATTTACCTGATTTAATTCAGGGTTAATCGACATACAGCCATAATACACTGGCTTCTCTCTCTTTGGCTATGGGAGGGTGTGATTGAGGGTGAAGGGGTGGTGGATATTTTAAGGCCTAAAAGCCATCATACAAGGTTTACCCCGACTTATGGCTGTTAAATGATTGTATGTGACTTACCAGTATTTACATTTGTAGGCTCGTGGGTTACTCTTTGACATCCCAAACACCCACTGTATGCTGTGTACTTTTTTGCCCATTTGAATTCGGGTTCTTTGCCTCCCTGTCCCGAACCTTATTTTAAACGCTCCTCTGGACTTACGGTTTTAATTTATTTATTAAAAGTTAAGTTTTATTGTTCCTTGAGTCCTCGGATTTAAAGATGGGGTGGTGCAAGTTTAAGGGTTAATCTTTTTCTCTTTTGTGCTACTATTTATCCATATAACCCTGCACACCATTTGTCTGTTTCTCTTTGATTTAGGGGTGGTGCTCCCTTATTCAG